>NW_015090766.1:1047092-1270153 GCF_001431845.1 Calidris pugnax | reverse complement strand
CAGGTAATTAGTGACAGAACGAGAGGGAATGGCTTCAAGCTCCAACAGGGTAGGTTTAGATTGAACATTAGGAAGGAATTTTTCACTGAAAGAGTGATAGGGCATTGGAACAGGCTGCCCAGGGAGGTGGTGGAGTCACCATCCCTGGCTGTGTTTAAGGGCCGTTTAGATGCAGTGCTAAGGGACATGGTGTAGGGGAGGACTTTGTAGAGTAGGGTAGATGGTTGGACTTGATGATCCCAAGGGTCTCTTCCAACCTAGACAATTCTATGATTCTATGATTCTATGTATATAGTTTCCTTGTAATCAATTTGCTAAAAGGAGACCCCTGGAGTACTGTGTCCAGTTCTGGAGCACTCAGTACAGGAAGGACATGGACCTGTTGGAATGGGTCCAGAGGAGGGCCACAAAGATGATCAGAGGGCTGGAGCACCTCTCCTATGAGGACAGGCTGAGAGAGTTGGGGTTGTTCAGCCTGGAGAAGAGAAGGCTCCAGGGATACCTTCTAATGGCCTTCCAGTACCTGAAGGGGGCCTACAGGAGAGATGGGGAGGGACTCTTTATCAGGGAGTGGAGTGATAGGACAAGGGGTAATGCCTTTAAACTGGAAGAGGGAAGATTTAGCTTAGATATTAGGAAGAAATTGTTTACTGTGAGGGTGGTGAGACACTGGAACAGCTTTCCCAGGGAAGTTCTGGATGCCCCATGCATGGAAGTGTTCAAGGCCAGGCTGGATGGGGCTTTGAGCAATATAGTCCAGTGGGAGGTGTCCCTGCCAGTGGCAGGGGTATTGGAACTTGATGATCTCTAAGGTCCCTTCCAACTCAACCCATTCAATGATTCTATGATATATGGAAATGCAAAGAGAAGTTTGTTTCCTCCCAAACAGGAAGAAGATTAATTTTCTGTGTTGCATATTCCTATTAATTTCACTGAGACTGGTTATAAGTAAAGCTATTCATACAATGCTCACAGTACAGGACACGTGCTATGTATAGCTTGTGAGGGACTTCTAACTGTGAAAACAGTTGCAAAACATCTGCTTTGCTTTGCTGGAAAAGGCTGTTCACATTTCAGGGAAAAATCCCAGGAGAAATGGTTCCAAAGAGGTGAAAGAAGGAAAAAGTATATTCTTTGTATTTTCTGTTCTGCCTTAAACTATAGCGAATAAGAAAACATGTCCAAAAAGTTACACTCAAAAGAATTCTGTTATAAAATAAAAAGTCTTATGGTTCAAGGTCAAGAATAATAAAATCAAATATTCCAAACTCCTGAATGGTAGTTGGGAAATGAAGGAACCCATGCAGATAGAGTAATTATGCAGCAGATTATTTCAGAGAAAAGAGGAAAGTTAAAGCAAAGTGAATTGCCTCCATCAGATACATGAGGACAAATAGAACGGCTTTTCTCAGTATGCTGGGGAAATAGCAGTACTTGGTAGAAAGTCCATCTGTTAATAAGTCAGGATAGAGATTAAATTAACAGACACTTAGCATGGTTGAAGCACTGAACTTGCTTTTGCATTCATCTGAAGAAAAGTAATAGAAAGTGGATGGAAAAAAAACAGTAAATGCAAAATGGAATAACCTACTAAAAAAAAAAAAAAAAGTGAAACAAGATATAGGAAATCTGGGCTCATATGGGTCAATTGGATGACATTCATCCTTAGGTGTTAAAGATACTGTTTCCGGAATAATTTTCTGCCACTTGATGACTATTTGAAAACCATGGGCGACTGTGGAAGCGCTGAAAGACGGAAGGAAAGGAAATACCACAGTGCTCTGAAACCGAGAGAAGACTGACTCTAACAACAGCCGTGCTAGGTCTATGGATCCCAGCTCTCCCCAAAGGGTAGAGCCCATGGGGGCACCCCTCCCTCCTTTACCCTCTGTCCCTCTCAGCTTAAGGAAGCACCTCAGCCTTTCAAGGCCACATTTGCCTTCAGTGGTATGTAAGCTTAGGTGTAAGTGCTTACTTGGATCTGCGCCCCCAGGAAGAAAATAATTTCTGAGTATTTCAACTCGGACTCTTGGCAATGGAAAAGGAACATGCAGATACACAGGAGATGCTGGAGAATGAGATGAATGAGATATAAATACTATTTTGCTTGGTATTAAACATCCGGGATTAGCACAGCAAAATGCAGATGATCTGAAAACTCACAGAGTGAAAATATATTGGTTCAGAGCAGTACAGTTTCAAGAGTAAATGTGCAGCAGTATAAAAAAAGTACAAAAATAAAAATAACCCTATTCCTCAGGCAGGATGCCATTGATTTTGTCTTTTGTATGCTGAATAAACTGGGGAGATACAAAAGAAATCATGAGATTCATTTGCTATTTTTAATATACAGCAATGAATTTTAGTCCTTAAAGTGCCCCAGCGGGTGTAGATGTGGATGTGGAATAAAGAGATGCATGGAAATTCAAAATGATGAACAGCTCAACAAAAACGTGCAATCTACTGGCATTATGAAGAATATCAGGATATTATTAATTGTGGTAATTTTTTCCTGTTTCAAGAGAGAGCTTTTCTCTGCTGGGAATGTAAATATACTCACTGCAGCTTTATTAAAGCATTTCATAAACTAAGTTTCATTAAAGGGAAGATCTGCAGCATTTCATCATGCCTCTAATGTCTCATTTGGACAGATCAGCTCCTTGATCTAAGCTTCTGATACTTGTGTAGCCCTGATTCAGGGAAGCATTTGTATTCAGAAACAGCCCTTAGTATCAAGCATAGACACAAGCAATTTTCTAAATGTGAAAGGCCTCAAAGACATATTTAAATTCTTGTTTGGCTGGGGGGTTGCTTGCGGTCTTTTATGATGCTGTGAAACAGAAACAACTGTGACGATTACTGAGGTGTGAGCTGTGAAATGCAGCGATTTCAGCTGGAGATGCCCTCATCTCTGAGCTTCTGACTGCCTTTGTAGAGCCTGATCCCAAAGCAAAGGGAACTCTGCTTTTCCTAGGATTCATTCTTTTTCTTCCTTGAGGACTTACCAGTGCGTAAAAAAAAACAAAAACAAAATCAAAACAAACCAAAAAACCACACATAGGTACTTTTTAGTTCAGCTGTTGAGTAGAAAAGAGTGTCTGCAGGTGTGTCCTGTGAGAAATTATATCTTGTGGCAATAACACTGTGTCATGGGAGGAGGCTTTCATTCAGTAATGCTCTACTCCCATGGAGTGGCACCGCTGATGTCTGCAGAGCAAGATTTCCCTGCCTGGAAATCCAAACTTCCCTTTGTTGAAATCGATGGTGAAACCCATTGAGACCACTTGTCCAGGATGCATGCAAAGGGAATTACACTGGGTGAGTGAGATTAGGAACTTCTGCTTGTCATGATGATCCTTAAAAGAGGACTTCTCCTGGGATCTGCTATTATGCTTCTGATTTTTTTTTTTTAACAATTATTTTGTCCTTTATTTTTTACCCATAAGATTATAAAGTGTTTTGTGGGTTTTGTTGTGATTTTTTTTTTTTTTATGGTTGCCTTTTACATTTCACAGAAGCAGGGTATGAGAGAAGGTTTAAAAATACTCACTTGAAAACAAGTTCCAAATTAAATTCATACTCAGAAATTTGACTGGTAGAAAATAGGTACTTAGTGTTACAAGAAGAATGCTTTCTCATTAGCCAGTTAGGTGGGAAGGCATTTTACACAGTCAAATTGGTTTGCAAATCTGCTCCCCATCTCAGCCTCTGCCACTGCTTTTCTGTGAGACCTTGGACAAGCCATTTTGCTTCTCAATGCTGTTTTTTAACTCATGGTATCTTTTGCCTGTCTTAGCTCTTGAGGTTGTAACTTTTAAGAGCCAGAAATTTTTGAGTTTTTTTTAGGTATTACACAGGTATCTAACCTCCCTTTCATTCAGAAGCACTAAGAGGAACCCTAACATAGACTGTGTTTAAAATTACCTGATTCGGGCCTCCTTACACTGCTGACATTGAACTTTCAGGACAGGTTTTGCTCCAAAGAAAGCCAGTCAATACTTCTGCTTACCTATCATGGGGCAAATGAAATATTTAGCACCAAGAATCTACTAATCTACACCAACTGTCCTATTTTTCACAGTTTTACCGTGAAAGGGCATGTGGTGGCCCTTTCTTATAAAATCACAGTGGTGGCAAAACAGAAGCTCAGCCTACACTGTGGACTTCTGATCTGTTGGACCCCATGTAGGATTTATGAGGATGGATGATCATGCAGTGAAAGCCTGGCTGTGGGTAATTGGTCCTAAACAAGTGCTCACCTTCCCTAGGTGGCTTGCGGAAATCGCACTATGCTTTTAACTCGACCAAGTGATGATGGACATGGAGACCTCTCTTCCAGAGCACAGGATCCATCCCTGGTAGATGCCGAAGGTGGCAACCTCCCAATTTCCACTGGGGTCTGTGGGTTCCCTCTGCTTTCTTGGGTCAGCACCATGGGTTGGGAGGAGGCATGGTGAGGCCCCTTGAGCTGCCTAGGTTTGTGTCTGCCAGGGAGCACCCCAAGGCTGGGAGATCTGGCCTGCTGTAGGACATGAGGCACCCACGTGAGAGCTAGGGGGCTGCCTCACTGCTGAAGCCCTGCCATGCAGGGACAGAGGAGCACTTGTGATCCTGCCTCTCATTTCTCTCCATTCTCCCTTCTTTTGCCATCTCTTTTTCTCCTTGAAGTGTTTCTCCCTCAACCCCCACAGCACCACAGGAAACCTCACCCACTCTACCTATTTTTGCCCGCTGGTGTGTGGGCAGGTATACCTGCCCTGCGCGCCTTAGCTCAGCGCTGCATCACGGAGCAAGCACTTTTGTTCAGAGCTCTTTTTAAAGCTATTAAAATTTAAAAAAAAAAAAAAGAAAGAAAGAAAAGAAACACGCAGCCTGAAGCCTGAATAGCAGCATTTCTATCATCTGTTGTCATGACACACAGCTGACGTGGGAACACGGCAGTAAGGCTGACTGCTAGATGGGTTTAATTTTGGTGCAGAAATTTGCTAGAAGAAGATTTCAAAAATATCTCTGGGTGGGAGGAAAACAGGTGGGTGCTGGTTGTGTATGAAGCAGGAGGAAATAGTTGTCAATCTTACCTAAGCGTTACTCCACATCCATCAGCCCTTTGGTACCTTCACTACTTGATGGGGGAAATAAATGATACCATCTCTCTCTCTGCTCCTCTCTCCTGTTACTTCTGGAGAAGGTGCTGGTGGGCCACAGGGTGCAGGGAGATTGAGCTTGGGAAGACTGAATAGAACCATGGTTTTCTTGGTCCAAAATGCACCCTGCCCATGCAGTCTTGGTAGAGATGTCCATACAGGAAGGCAATCTCAGTATCATCCACTGGAGCCAGGTGATGGTGGGATCCACCTAGGAGAGAATTCTGGACCAGTAGCATCTAAAATGACAGCTGACACTGAAGACAAGTGGTGAGTAGTGTATGGTCTGCAGGGAACTCCTACACTGAACATCAGTTCTGTGGTTGTCTATGTAGGAGAGCGAGGACTCAGTAGCCCAGGTGGCCTGTTCAGCCCTGTGTTCCTATGCCCCATTACACACTTTTTTTTGGAAAATGTCTTCTTTTTCCTTGTCAGTGTCCCTAGGTAAGTCAAACTTAGTCTGAGTTTTAGACATTCTTGAGCAGTCACAGCTTCTGCTGGTTATGAAAGAGTGTAGGTATTCAGAAATATTCTCTAAAAATCACTCTGCTAACCCATTTGAAGCTCATTTTCTTCTAGTGCAACTACCATCTATTAGTACATTTCTCATCTGTTAGTCATCTTGACTAATGACTTCACTCATCTATACTAGTTTACTCACCCATTTCAATACTTTCCTAGCTCACAGGAACATTTTGTGACTTAAATAATCAAGTAAAAGCTCAGATGTCTTTGAATGAAAAGTGTTGTGTTTTATAAGAGCAAAATACTATGATTATACAACTGGAAAACATAATTCAGTGTAGGGACTCTCTTTCTCCTCCACATTTGGTGTTTGGGCATCCATGATAATGATGTTGACAAAACTGGAACTGAAGAGTCCAACCACCAGCACTGAGAAGTTTGAAAGAGGACATCCACAAATTGGTTATGTGGATTGAGCTGGAGGCAGAGGAAGAAGAAGAAGAGCTTGGACAGGAGGTGTGCTGAAACAGAAGGACACATAAGTCTGTGTGAGTGGAGTAATTCAGAGCCCCTCTTACAGACTAAAGCTTCTACCTAACATAGAACACCATGGAAACTGTAGCTTTTTATTTTATCCCATTTTCATTGTGCTTCAATTTGGTCTGAAAATCTGGCTTTTCCCATACCACTGCTGCTGTTTTCCCAATATGTGAAATGGTTTCTTTGAAACTCGCCCTTTAGTGGTCCCAAATGAGAAGTCTTGTTAAGTAGAAAATTTGATAGCAATGTGTCCTTTGCATCCTTACTTTCCATTTTGGTTTTGGTCCCTTCCTTTTGTATGCATCTGATTCTCCTGCTGCTGTCTGTTTCCAGCCTCTACTCTGAATATCTCATAATATGCTCAATAAAAATTGAATAGTTTCCACTTAGAATTCTAAAAATGGTTTGCCATTTCCAGAAAGTGACAGCACCAATATTATTGTCAGTCTCTTATGCGAATTGCCATCCTGTTGCTAGATACCAATGTATCTCATATTTCTCTGAAATCAGGCCCCACACTCTTCCACTCAGATGCTCCTGGGACTCCTGACCTTCCCACTGGAGGTGCCCAAACCACTGGTGTTCACCTTACAGCTGACCAAAGTGGATATTAATTTTATAAGCCCTATGAGCTGTTGTCCACTGGGGAACTGTTCTTACCAAACTCCTCCTGCTTCAGGGTATCTGGTTCAGCTCATCAGAGGATGGCACGCTCTGCCATCCTCCTGACAAAAGTGTTCAGTGCCAACTTTGAAAGCAAGTCATATTAGGTCTAGAGGGCAAAACAACATGGGCTGTCTACATGGCACGCTGACCTCCCTTTTGCACATGAAGAGAAAAAAGAACCAGGATGGTTTGTTTGAATTCTCATCACACTTCTTTTCTTTTCTTTTCTTTTCTTTTCTTTTCTTTTCTTTTCTTTTCTTTTCTTTTCTTTTCTTTTCTTTTCTTTTCTTTTCTTTTCTTTTCTTTTCTTTTCTTTTCTTTTCTTTTCGCTTTTCTTTTCTTTTCTTTTCTTTTCTTTTCTTTTCTTTTCTTTTCTTTTCTTTTCTTTTCTTTTCTTTTCTTTTCTTTTCTTTTCTTTTCTTTTCTTTTCTTTTCTTTTCTTTTCTTTTCTTTTCTTTTCTTTCTTCCCCATCTTAATTCTAGAGGCCTGGGAAAAAAATTAATTCTGGTTTGTCATTGGGGAAATAAAACCATTTGGGAAAAATATAAGTCTGGCTGTAGGGGTAATGCTAAACAAAGACATTGATTTTCCCTTCCTCCTGGTTATCGTACTTCAAATAATTTTTTTCAAGCCACCTTGAAAAGGCAGCCTGGAATAGCATTCTTCCTATATAAAAAGCTCTGTCTTTAGTAGAAAGTTTGCTTTCTTTTACGTGAACAGCAGCCGTGCACTTTCAGTCAGAATACCCTAAGCAAGAAAGGACTCAATTACATTTTTAAGAAGCGTGTTTTCTTTGTAGACTCTCCACTGCCTGTTTCAAACTGAAGACAAAATGACTGCCTGTCTGAAGACAGCAGATGTCTCAGAGATGTAAATGTTCACCAGCCCTGAATCAAAGCCCCAGCATAGCTGAATACACTACTGTATAAAGACAATATTGACTGTCTTTGTGTTTGTTTGCTTTTTGTGTAGGGGGTTGAAAATGCTAGTGGTGTTTAAACACCTCTTTAGAGTCATTACAAGATATTGTGCAAATATAGTAATTTTTCCCTGGTAAACAGGCATGAAATGCATGTTTGCTTATCAGAGTGAAACAGTTCCAGGGGAGGCCTTGATGTCTGTCAAGTGAATCATCTAATCTCCAGATTTAATGTATTGAACTGGGTAAATAAGTCACTTTTTGGAGATGTCTAAATATACATTTCCCTGAGAGCTTTTCTAGTCTCTAGAGTAAATAAATCATGCTTATATAAAGATTGTTTTTTTGTTTAAAATATATGATTACCTGAATAAGTAATTGTGGTATAACCATGTAATGCCCACACCAAACATACTTAATTCCATACATTCTTTCCTGCAAAATGCTTATTGCCAAGCTGCATCAGCCATTTAGAATTTAATAATCTGTCATGAGATATTTCCCCCTCCTACTTAGGAGAAAAAGAAAAGCAAAAATAAAACAGATTCAAATTTCACAGTCAACAAAACTGCAGTACCTCTTAGGAATGTTTAAGTTATAACATAACCTGACAAAAATCAGGAAATTAAAATGCAAAAACAACCCTGTGTCCTTATTTCACCCCTTTGTGCTTGTTCTTATTATCATGCAGAAGAACACAGACATTTCTGCTGTGAATCTTTGTGACACAAAGCTTCCCTACTGCATTTTCAAGATGACTTATTCTGGCTGTTAGCTATGTCCAGAACTTTTACGGTAGGTCATCTAGTCCATCTCTGCACAAGTGTAATTAATCCCTACTGCACATTTACAAGGGCTTACCCTGCCTAATGTTAATGTCCTGTGTAAACTGGCTTTCTTTTTCTTTTTCTTTTACCATTGAATTATTTTTCAGGTTAGGGGTATGTTAAAAAAATCTGATTTGATGAGGATCTTTCTCCTGACATAATTAATTTTGTACTAAAAAGGGTGTTTGGTATTTCCCTATAGCTGTACAATGTCCCTTCCCTTCCCTTCCCTTCCCTTCCCCCAGCATCTGGAAGTATTGTTCTCTTCTCTGACTCTTTGGAGCAGGGAAAGAAGTACTGCCCAACCTTTGGCCTCCCTTTTGGGAGGGGTCCTCCACCTCCAGACCCTCCTTGCAGGGCTGTTGTGCTTCATCACCTGCTTGGGATTATTATGTCCTCGGTTTGTCTGCCTGGCCGGGCTCCCTCACTTCCCAGCACCAAGTGGTAAGTGGTTAGTGATTGATGTTAAAACTCAGCCAAGATTTATTCAGAAAGATGACCACCTCTTCTTGCCTTTCATTGCAGATCCTACCTTGGAGATCCTGCCTGAATCTGAAAACCCTCATGATGACTTGAGCTGAAAGCATGTGCCTCGGGTACTCATCCATTCTACCTCCTCTAAAAACCATCTGGGCTATTTGGCCTTTGCAGTCTCTCCCCAGGGCAGAGCATCCAAAAGATCCAAACCCGCTTTCTCCATGGTCTCTACCAGCAGCATCGTTGCTGCCTAACCCAGGCTTTCCCCATGAAACACACAAGACATGTCTTGGCTGTGATTAATGCTGATAACACCTTCATGACTAAGTGGTGCCATGGTTTACAGACACTGAGCAAGGGGCAGATGCTCTGTGGACATCATGCATGGCAGAGACACACGTACCCGATGAGAAATTTCCTGATTTGCCCACTTGGACAGGACACTTTTTTCTCAATTAAGCAAGGGATTTGCCAGCTTGCTCTCTGTCTGTTTTCTCAGTGATTTTCCCTCATCTAATACTTGCTAAGGTGGGGAGAGAGAATAGAAGAAAAAAGCAGACAAAATATTTTCAGAACGTTTGTTTTCAGGGATTTATAGTATATAAATTATACACAGCACTAGTGGGAATATACTTATGAAAAGCAAAAGTATGACTTTGTACAGCTGATCACCAAGAAACAGATGATTGTCTATTGCTGTGGAGAGCCCACTCTGGTGTTATGAAGCTGGGAATAAACTGCAATATCTGCTAACAACCTTTAACATTTCCTTCATTTTATTTCCCTCACCTTTAACCATGATGTGAAACCGAGCCAGGAAAGAACTGCTTTTTAGCAGGTCATGGCAATTCTGCAGTTTTGCTGGCATCCAGAGGACTGAACCAGGCACAGACTGGTTTTGGAGACTGTTGTGGAGCAGAGTTAAGCTGTAGTTCCTCAACATTGCCTGATTCTGAAAACATGTATCTGGAGCTCAGATCTTCCACTGGTTTATACGGAATTTTGTGCTTGGGTGCCTTGATTTCATTGACAGTACAAATATTTAAATGCTAAGCACAAGCATTTGTGCTCTTTTTAATAGTATAAAGAGGAAAGGAAAGTAAAAGATCTAAATTACTTGTCCTTTCTTAGCCTAGAGAGCATTTTTTTTCTGTTTCTGATCTTACATCTTTTAGTGCTGAACTGTCAAGAGTAAACTATAAGCATTTTCTTCATTATTTACCCTTTGTAAAGAAGAGTAGCATCCCCATTCTATAGGTGAATAAACCAAAGACAGAGATGGTAGTGTTCAGGTAACTGAAGCAGGGGCCAGGCTGCTTTTTCTGGTACAGAAGTGGAGCAGAACCAAATTAATTTCAGCAAGCCAGTGCCAGAGAGTACCAAAGGAGGGAATATTGCCTTTCTCCAGCCACTTCTGGTTGCGCCTGCATTGTGATCTGGGGCTAGTCTGTGCAGGCTCAGGACCTGCAGGAAAGCTAATCAAATAAACTTTTAAATGTATTGGTTAAATTGCATTGCCTCTCTGTGGTGATGTTTTAATTTTGGTTTAAAATAGCGCTTAATTCTGCTTCTTTAAATTCACTTCGGAATGTAATGTATTTTACCTGATCCAATCTACATTGACACCTTGAATTAGCTCAGCTTACCTTTCCTCAGCTTCCCCACATAGGCAGGACCTAATTTTATTTTGTAAGTCTTGAAGATGTATTGTGCCTTCTCTTCTCAGCAGCACTGGGAGAATTCTCATTTCTGCACTTCACAGCTTGCCCTGCCATCACACAGTTAATTTAACCAGCTGCTGAAAGGTGTGTGATATTAGCAGCTTTTGTCTATGCAGAATTACTTAGAAAGCTGGTGGTTAAAAAGAAGGTGAAAGAACAGGATGAAATATTAATTCACACAGTAAAAATGATGAAGCGACAGAGTAATTATAGCCTGAAAAGTCAAAAAAGAGACATCGCGACCACTTGTGGGACCTGTGGCGGTTTCATTAAGGTGAGGGACTGAAGAGAGGGTGTGAATATGGGCTTTTAAAAGTCCCTTTCCCTGCGTGGGGGCTGCGGAGGAGCTGGGTTTGCACTTGGTGGCAGTGCTCTCCCGCGCTGCCGGCAGCCCTGGCTGCCTGGGCTGCTGATGCTGCCTGCAGAAGGCATGGAGGGGGAGCGATGGCTCTGCGCAACCAGCAGCTTCTAATCTGCCTAATATTGTTTTCCTTAATTCATTTTAAATACTGTGCCTCTGCTCTAATAGAGCTCTCCTGTTCCAGAGCTTTGATTACTGTCTAAAGGAGTCCTTAAAAGGAAAGAGAGGAAAAGAGGTGGTGGAAATGGGTGAAAACGTTTGAAGTTCAGGACAGGGGGAGCCCCTGTTAATCAGAGTCCATTTGGAGTAAGGGAAATGCCATGACTTCCTCAACCTTAACTGTGACATGTCTGAAAGGAAGGAAACACACCAGCCTCCAGCAAACATCCATTGCCAAGGCATTCATTGACTATCCTTCAGCTCTCCAAGAGGACAGGACAACTGGTGCTGGAGGTCAGGTCCATTGCAAAGTTAGCTGTCAATGGCAGCACAAGATGCCACAGGCTTCTCTCAGATGAAGCTCTGGTCCCTATGGGACTCACAAAAATTATAAGGACTGAGCGTACTAGACCCAAGCTGTTGCCTCTCATTCAATAAGACATCCAAAGCATCATAGCTGTGCAGAAAGAAAGGGGAAGTAAAATTTCCTTCAAATGCCATGTTTCCTGTGTAACGGGAATCTTGCATTCAGATAGTGTCTTCACTGACTCTGCTGGTAACAGCTGACAGTCCTCTAACACCTCTTTAGGATGAACTCATTGATAGTCTTGCAGCGTGTGGTAACACAGACCTACCAATCCCTCTGGTGTATGGTTACCTGCAGAAAAGTAGAGTGAATATGGTGTAGCCATGTCTCACAATCTTATTATGAGTTTCATGGTATTAGATGCTTTTCTCAAAGTTTCAGTCCGCATACATACAGCACACAGAGACATCTCGCTTTCTTCTTCTAAGGGGAAGTAGTGCCCTGTGACAGGACAAGGGACAATGGGCACAAACTGGATCACAGGAAACTCCATCTCAACGTGAGGAAAAGCTTCTTTACTTTGAGGGTGCCAGAGCACTGGAACAAGCTGCCCTGAGATGTGGCGGACTCTCCTTCTCCGGAGATACTCAAAACCCACCTGTCCAGCCTGCTCCAGGTGACCCTGCTTTGGCAGGGGGTTGGACTAAGTAATTTCCAGAGGTCCTTTCCAGCCCCTACCATTCTGTGGTTCTGTGAATGTGTGACTTTCCTGGTGATGTGGAACAGCTTGAAAATGTGCAAAACAGAGGCTTTGATGTCAGAAAACAAATTCCTGCCATTTGTTGATGAAAATGCAAGGCACTTTAGTCTCATGATTTCTGCTGGCTTCAGATTAGGTCAAGAGTTGTCTCTGCTGCAGCCTCACAGTCACATTTTTAGTGTAACAAAATTAAATGTGTGAGACTATGCAGCTGCTCCCTCAAGGTTCACTGGCTGGTAATGCACCATGGTGAAAAGAACTGTGTAATTGCAAGATAATGATGGTAGTGCAAAAAACCTAAAAGGGTCAAAACTGACCATGTGTAAGTACAGGTTGGAACAGGAAGCATTGTAAAGAAGAGAATCTGGTAAAAGCAGGGGGAGAGGGGAATCAAATGGCTTTTTACATGCAACTTTATTTATTCCTGTGAAGGTTAGGTTCACAAGACCATACTCAGTGACACAGGGCAGGTCTTTACATACTTGGAGGTTGATTATGCACTATGCAGGTTCATAGCTCTTTAGGTGTAGATGTTAAACATTCAGTGCTCAAATGGGCCCAAAGCACAGAAATAATCTTTCTTCCCACGATACACAGTGAAAGGTGAGTTTAATGTGGTTTCTGGGGCTAACTGGGGCTGGTCCTTCAGCAGCAGGTATTGTTCATAGACTTACCCATCAGCAGAGATGAGCCTCACTGCTTTTACAGTTCAGTGGATCTCCTGATCAGCCCAACCTCGGAACGAACAAAGGCTGTGAAATAACTTGTATCCTCTATTAGAGACAACAAGCAAGAACACCACCACTTAAGGAAGCAACGTAAATAATGAATGAGTAGAGAAATATGTTCCTTTCTGACAGAAATGATGCTGGTTTTAATTTGTGTTTATGGCACCTAAAGTAATGGGCACATGAAATATGCATGGAGAGAGAGAACCAAGAGAAAAATCCCTGCAGAACCCAACGACAATCCCCTGGACCCCAACCAAAACTTGCAATGGGAAAATATAACCAGGAAAAAGAAAGCTCCTGTAGGAAGAGAAAATAATAAACACTGGAAAAATACCGGACATACCTTTCTCTGATGCCAGCTACACTACTAGGAAATCCAAACACTATTTAGGAAAGGAGCTTAAAGGGTAAGATGGCCAAATGAGGCAGTCTTTAGCATTTGGCATAACGGGGACAAATCTTCATAGAGGGAAATATAGTGTTTCAGTGCTGCTTGTGTATAGAAAGTCTTTGTTTAAACTATCTGAATCCCTCTTTTGGGGCTCATTCAAGATGGCTTTCTTCTAAATTTAAAGGCAGTATGCCATGAATCAGATTAAAATAAGGATGCAGTCGATCATCTTAAATATTTCTCTGGAAAACTAAGTTAAGTTTATTTAAGTTTTCTCCTGAAGAATTTTTAGAAATTTGTAAAGTAAGGACTAAAATGGTTTTAGCTTTCATAGCTGAAATTAGCTTCTTCCCGGACACTTAAAAATCTACAGAGGTGCTAATGTGTCTGAGTATGATGAGTAATGTCCCAAACCTGCAGTTAATCACAGTAAAGGAAATTTTTTTTTCCTAGAACAACAGAGGAAACATTTTTGATTGAGCTTGAGCATAAAATCTGATTGACTCAAAGTGGCACATTTCATTTTCATCACAGGAATCAATGGGTTAGCTTTCTTGGGAGGGGCTGAAATGGAACGGGATACAGGTGTTATGTACTTGAATTTCAAAAGTGGATTTTTCTAAATGCATTTTTCCACAAAGGTGTGGTACATTTCATAACAGGACTTCTACATATCATAACAAAACTCCTGTACTTTAGCTTTAAGAATTGCCCAAAGCCATGTGGCTAGAACATCCCAGTATGTGTGTGACCTAGGTGTTAAAACCACATCTCCAGGGACAGTGTCTTATCCGTCAACATATTGTAATTATGAATCATGGAAAGACTCTACTGAAATTTGTTAGTCCAAAAAGAAGTGAAAGATAATAGTCTTCAGATAAGTGAAATGTTACAGTAAAGAGAGAAAAAACCTCCAAAACAAGAAGAAATTCAGAGAAAAAACTTTCTAAAGTAAGGACAGCAAAGGATAGCAAAGGAGTGGGTGCCCTGGTTATGGTGTATCCATCACCGAGACGTTAAAAGAATGTCAGAGTGCAATGTCTATCTAACATGGCTTTGGCACAGGCAATTCTGCAGAATCTTGACCTGGGCATGCGGGCAGAAGACAGAGGAGAAGGCTGCTCGAGGTCTCTTCCAGTCTACTGGTTCAGTGAGCTAATGAAATGACCCCATTTCTTGATGGTTCATGGAAGTGCTAAATCTGTGGAATTGAAGACTACTTACTTGAATTAATGCTACGTCTAAGTCAGAAGCAGGCTGTGATGTCCAGCATTCACCCTGCAGGGTATACAAGGGTCCTCCCTTCATATGTTTCCTGGCTCAAAGATTATGTCCATGCAAAATGATGAAGCATCAGCAGTCAAGAGTGGAGCCATTGAGGAAGCAAGAGCTGTAGGAGAGTGCAGGTGAGTGAAGGGTACAAGCCTGGGCTCCTCTGGGAGTTTCACCTGCTTCAGGGCCCTGACCTGTCCTGGCAGGTGAAGGTGGAACAGCTCCTTTGTGGTTTGTTACATGAGCCTGAAAATATATTTGAGAATGCATCTTTCCAGCTTTCTCAAAGACGTTCCTTAAGCACTTGTGAATTATTGTGTCATTTTTATTTCGGCTCCACAAATCCCATCTGAATCTGCAGAGAAGCCTGATCACCTAAAACCTGCATTTCTCAGAGAATTTGCTGAAAGGGGGGTAAAAAAAACAAAAGAAGGTCCATCTCTAATGACAAAACCATTTCTTTGCAAGAACTTCTCACAGATGACACAAGAATTTCCTGTTAATGTCTTTGGGGCAGATCCTTGCGTGATACAAATTGGAGTGTGTCTCTTTGTAACTCAGTCTTTCTCTTTTATTGATATTTCAGAGATTCTCTTTGAAGTGCCTCCATTTGCAGAAAAAAATGGACTGAGGCTACAGCCATGACAAAATATATCAAAAGGATACAGGCTTGGATCATCGGCTGGTGGAAATCAGTATATCTCCATGATGGTTTATATAAGCATTACTGGGCTACCCAGTTCAGCGGGGAGATGGGAAGACCTCAGCATTCTGTACAAGGACTCCCTGACAGAGATTTCTCATTCTCATCTGTTCACAAAACAGACCATGAAAGCCACTCTGTGACATTCAGCAAGCACTGGATGGAAAGCAATGTAGCAGAAAAGTTTCAACAAGCCTGAGATGTGCTGGATTAATAGGGAAGTCTTCTTCACGGCCCTGAGGGCTCTGATGGGAAGCATAAACAAGCAAAACTGTTCTTTGGTCACATGTTAACTTTTGACTGTGGATTTCCTGTGCAAAGTCCTTTTGAGCAGGAGGCAGCATAAATGAAAAAAATGCCAAACTACTGGTAGAAATTTAAAAGCCTCTTAGTTATTCTTCAGAAGGGTTTCTGTGCAAGGAGCGTGGATTAGACCTTACTACAAGATACATGTATCATGCAAGTATACCCGATAATATCTCTTGATCTGAAAAGTTAAACAACTAGGTTGTATTTGAATGTCTGGAAAACCAAACGTTTCTCCCCAAGAACGTACGACCATATTTTATGTTGCATTGTGCTCTGCAGGGATCCTGAGGTTAAACCAAAACAAGAGAACTGTTGCTCAGCAAATCCCAGGTTGACAGTAAAAGCAACAAAGCTAAGTAACAGAGAGAAAAAGCATGGATTTTTTTGCTGCAAAATGGGTGTTGTTTTCTAAAGAAAGCAGTCAGGTCTGTTCCAGAGCTTTTGCTTTCTTCTCAGTTGTGTAGTAGTGCACAATTATAGCCTCAAGGTACACGGCAGCGTATCAGTGCCACAAGAACTTCTTAACACTTGTTAACAGCAGAGCCAGTGATGAACTTACAGAAACCTTTCCAAACCTAATGGGACGAGGTTTGGGATAGACCTACTTTGAAAATTGTTGCAGTACTGCCATGGCCCTTTTTGTGTGCATTTTAAAAATGGTAAGCTGGGACTCATAAAGCCAAGGCATTTCTGCTGATCAGGTAAGTGAGACATCCTGTGAGACATTTAGCTTTTCAAACTGAACAACATCCTCCATAGTGATGAATTCCCACTGCCCCATCCAAACCTGTGAAGAGTGATGCTAGCTGAAAATCTAGTCCATTTACTGGTGCTGGAGTAATCCTGCCAAGGAAGGGTATGATTCTGGAGGGCAAGGACTTGTTGTGAGTTTCTTAGAGTTTCTTAAAAATATGTGGAGTAGATTCCCTTTTCTTGCACAAGAGGAAAAGGCAGTGTGGTAGATTTTGTACTATCAATAGAAGTCCTCTGCTAGGAGGATCTAATGCCTGCAAATTCTCACACAAGTGTTAACAGGTCCACTGTCTTTGCGTTGTGAAAAACAAGACCACACACAACTTGCAAATATACTTTCTTGCAAGAGCTGCTTAACTAATTTTACTCTGTGCTTCAGCTGAATGCTTTTCAGATAGAGCAAGGAAGTAAAGCACAGATCAGACTTGTAAAAAGACACCACAGCCCTAGTTGCATCATACACAGCTCAAAAATAAGCAGATCTTTTTCTGATAAGTCACTTTGATTATTTGAATGTTGACCAGTAAAGCGAGTCTTCATGGAAGAAATTACTTTTTCTTTGCAGTGGGAAGACAGAATTTCCTGGAACATGGGCAGGGCAAGAGCTAAAATCCCTGATGAGTGTTATTAAGGACATTGTTATGCAAATTTAATACATGCTTTTTGGATAATATAGCTCTTTGGAGGAGGGATTTTCCTGCCACAAGAGATTGTACTATTTTAACAGCTATTTTAATAAAAACATGCCCAAATGCATTTGTTCAGACAGTGTTCTTTCCTCTTTCATGGAGCAAGAAGTTTTGGAATATATGGTTTTTGGAAAGCTGAAGTGGAAATTGCTTGCTTTGAAGTAGTGGCATTTTCATATTTTATCATACTAAAATGCTGAAATACCAATTTGAAACACAAGGTTTCACTTTTGTATGTTGGTTCAACTAAAATTTTTCTTGAACATTTCTTCTAACATCAGAAAATCAGAACATCAGTATCATAAGAAAATATCAGCACCGTCCCCCAAAATACAAAATGTCAGTGTGACCCCATTCTCAGTGAGAAAATGTTTCAGTGGAAAGTATTAGCCATTGTCAGAGTTCATAAAAAAAACTCTTCCTGCTGACTTTAAGTCTTTATTACTTGCCAGGGTAGGCCGTCTTTCTACTTTACATATTTTTTGCATCACACAATACAGACACCACTGCTCCTGCTGAGTGTTGTGTGCAGAGAAAACTGAAAATGGAAAAGCGTCCAAAGTCTGCTAAAGTTCTGGAAATTGACAGTGGAGGCTGACCTTTCGCGTGTGGGATGAACATATCACACAGCAATTTCAGGTCGGTGCCAACTCCAGCCTTGATTTTTCTCCCAGTGCAACCACTGGTTGGCCTTGAGCTGGCCCAAAGCTGCCCAAGTCATTTCCCAAAGAGACCTGATTGACACTGGCAGGGACTGGTCCTGCCTCCACGCAACTGCAAGGACGTGAGGTGTGCGTGCTGCCAATTCCATCAGGCCTTCTCCCTGGAAATTTGCCTGGCATTAGGCGGCTTATGACTATCAAATATTTATCGTATCGTTAGAGGATAAAGCAAGGGCTAATTGATGTCTTTTGTAGTAGAGCCCAACATGTTCGATAATGTGCGAGAGAGTTTCCTTGGCATTTCGAGGAATGGAGCTTCTCAGCCCAGCGTAGTCTAATTTATCAAAAGTGCCATTCATATACACAAGGCTGCCAAGCTGCAAGAAGACGTTTGCCACAAATCCTACAGATCAGAGAGAGAGGCACATCACGCAGGAGACCCACCCTCACTGGCCAGATAGTGCAGGCTCAGCCAGGTCTGGGAACAAGCACCAGAAATGCTTCGGCTGGCCTTTGTCACTGCAAGTACAACAGGAGGGGAAGTCATGGTGTTAGGACCCAAAACCTGTTGTATTGAGCTGAGGTAGAAAACCACCATGACCTTTGGAGAAAGGATGCTGCCAGCAGCTCTGGCTTCTGGATGGGAAAGAAAAGAATGTTTTCTGTGATCGTCATGATGTGATAGTACTTTTGATCCTTTACAAGTCAGAGATCATGCAGAAAGCAATAAAAAAATCCAGTGAAAACCTTAGGTTATGGTTCAGATTGTCCATATTTTAACTCAGTTGATTCATTCTGTCTTTTTATTCAGACAGCCAGGTCTCTCCAACAAGATTTTTTACTTGTGATCTTGAGGTGTCTAAAGAAAGAAAGGTGTGGGGTCTGGAAATGCTTAGTTAAAATTTTGGCTCTTTCACTGCCTTGTGCAGTTTCCAGCTGGCTATTTCATGTTTCAGTGCCTCAGGTGGTTCATCAGTGAAGCAGAATGACAGCATCCACACACAAGTAGTGATCAGGGGAATAAAACCATGTTCCTAAATATGTACAATATTAGAAACTAAAAAGAGTAAATACAAAGGAAAAAATATGCTTATTTTTATGATGTAGTGGCTATATAGAGGGCTGAGATTTCTGCTAGCTAAGGAATGCAGGAATGTAGTGACTTTGTGAGGTCAGGTTTTAGGTTAGTCACAAGTTGGCAGCTATTGGTCACCCAGTCGGCAGGGATAGCCAGTTGGGTATGTATTTGTATATCTTAAGATATGGTAAATTACTTGGTTTTGATGCCTGTGTTTGAAGGCTATTTAAGGGGCGGGTTGACTGTAACATGGAACACAAAGGGCCAAAGTTTTTCCTGTCCATGGGAGTATAACTCCAAATCTATGACCAACTTTTCCAAGTGACTTTACAAAGCCAAAAGAAATTAAAAAACGCAGTTGAAGAGATGTCATTCTCGGTCAGTGTTACATGAAGTTCAGTAAGGGATTGCCAGCACTCTCCCTCACCCCTAAAGAAAGGCCCCTGCCATCCTTCTAGTCATGAATCTTCTTTAATGTCAACTACACTTTGGGAGGGCTTGTGCTGTTGGGCCAGAGCTTTGCATGGAAATGGCCTGGTTTTGTTTTCATGTTAACCTCCAGTGCTGTTTTATATGTCCTTGTTTCCTTGTGTAACATTTCCCACAATGTTAGAACTTAACTTAAAAAAAAAAGGGTGGGGTTTTTTCACCATGGAGATAGATATAAATATTAAAAGCAGGCACAGATAGAATAATAAACATTCAAAACTGTGAACTTTGAATTATGCTTTGTTTTGGAATAGATTCCTCCAGCATGTGCAGATTCAGAGATATATGATTTTCCCTTGGTACTCAAAATCAGGAGGGTTTCTGTAAGTCATCTGACCACATGGCATAGTGTATGTTATATAAACCCTTGCCCACACTACACTGTTGGGAAAGGTCTCCCTCTCTCTTTGACACAGACCATCGTTGTTTCAGAAAAACAAAGTCCTGTAATTCTTGGGATGATTTCTGCTGAGAAGGGATGAGCTGACTGACAGCTGAGTGCATGGTAATCATCTTGAGTTAGCAGGTGTGTCCCACTTTGAGGAAAGGGGAGGAAAGCACAAGGGGTTTCTGCGTTTGCATTTGTTCATCATGAATTTCTATTGTGGTGAGTCTGGCTCTCTGACAAGCAAATTATCTCAGCCTGATACTGAGCTGCTATTTCAAAGGCTTTTCTCACTTTGTGCACAAAGTCCTGACAAGTGAAACATGCTGGTACCCACCAGAGGCCCATCAGAGGGACCTTGTATGGGCAGTCCTTCTAATCTGTGGGCTGACCCGGTAACAGTGCCCTTGGTCTTCAAGTATGGCTTAAGGCCCAGCCATTCTGGGAGAAAGCTCTTAGTTGTAAGACAAGGTCACTGAAGCACAAGGGTAAAATTCTGGCTTTATAGCTTTCCTGAAAATGCATGTTTTCCTGAATCAGACACAGAAGAACTACCTAAATTTCTTGATCCTTTCCAGAAACAGGAGGTATGGCAGTGTATACCAGCATATAGATCACAGAATCACAGAATCACCATGGTTGGAAGGGACCTCTGAGATCATTGGGTCCAACCTCAAAAAAAACCTCCAAAACAAAAAATACCAAACAAACAAAAAAACCCACTGCAACAACAAGACAAAAACAACAAAACAAAAAACCCAACAGCACCCCACCACATCACACCAACCCACAAACCAATAGTCTCAGGCACTAGAGCTTGCCCCGAAGAGCCACATCTACATGTTTCTTAAATACCTCCAGGGATGGTGACTCCACCACCTTCCTGGGCAGGCTGTTCCAGTGCCTGACCACCCTCTCAGGCAAGTAATTCTTCCAAATATCTAATCTAAACCTCCCCTGCCGCAACTTCAGACCATTTCCTTTGCCCCTGTCACTATTCCCTTGGGAGAAGAGGCCAACACCCACCTCTCTCCACGCTCCTTTCAGGTAGTTGTAGGCAGCAGTGAGGTCCCTCCTCAGCCTCCTCTTCTCCAAACTAAGCATGCCCGGTTCCCTCAGCCCCTCCTTGTATGACTTGTTCTCTAGACAATGCTATATAGTACAATAGATGGTATAAATTGGTATAAGCCCTGTACAAATAGCTGTATTCTTCTTTCTCCGAACAGAGGTAAAGACATAATGAATTAATAAAAGGTTCTTATATCACTTCATAGGTTATTTCACCTCTTCTACTTTTAGTAAGAGGTGATTCCAGAGAAAAAAACAACTGTGTTTTTATGATGTGTCCGCTAGGACCAATTTTGAGATAATGATAGTTGTTATTTAAAAATATACTTTCCCCTCATCTCTGTATACATTTATTTCTTTACTATAATTCCCTAGGCACAGCAGAACTAAGTCAGTTCCAGATGCCACTCTGCAGTCTGTCATGAGCTTTGCTGGCCAAAAGAACACTCCCAGAATTCTCAGAATTAGTCCTCAAAACTTATTTCCCTAAGAAACCTCGTTCCAAACCATGTGAATCAACAACATTGTCAACAAGGTTCGTGACATACCCTTTGGGAGAAACCACTGCAACAGTACATGTGAAAATTCACTGGGTGATAAACAATTCTCATCCTTTGTCATCTTAGCTTTAACAAGGAAGTAGTGTGTTATCATATTCAAGCAGTAGGCTTGAACAGGAGACAATCTATTGCAGTTTATGGTCTCTGCTATAAGCTTCCACTGTAAGTTTTGGGAAGTTAGCTCTATTCTTCATTTGCGAAATGTGGAAAACTTGACAGTAAAATACCTGCTCCCAAGTGAAATTAGGGAAAGGTTTGCCCGTTAATGCCTTGCATGATATAAGAGAAGACTTCCATATTTACAGGGTCACCAGTTTGCCTGGAAACATCACTGCTGTCGTTGTAGGCAGTGCGTGCAAAAGTCCCATAGCAGAGACTGTGTAACTGCATTTTTAGCCTGCAGTATTTTAGAGCAGTCAGCTTCTTTTGGGGCTTGGCAGCATCATTAGACTGCTGGACTCTAATAACTCATAATTGCATAACCCGCGAATTGGGCAAACATCCAGTTTTGAGGTTTTCAGGCTCTGTTGATGAATTTAATCACAATTGAAAAGCTTTACCAGACAAGTATAAAAAGGGTTTATGCAGTGTAACACTCCTTTGCCCGCCCAGTATGGTTGCTCTGTGTTTCAGTATCGCAACTGAATCAGCCGTTCAAAACCCCTGAACTTTGCTGTTCCACTTAAAACTAACCCCAGGTTGTTGCTGTACTGCAGGACCCCTCCTGGAAAGGTACATACCAGTGGAAGAAAAGAGAAAAAAGAAAAGAAAGAACAAAAGGCTTTTAACTTGCACTGTATATGATAATGATAGAGCGCCTTCAAAGAGCACTGGGGTTTTTGAAAATCACAGGAGTGCAAAGAGGTCACCCATAGATATTTGAATTATTAACACATGTTTAACCATTAAAGAAAGATGTATTGATAGAATATCAATGTGATTAATTATTTAGTTACACAAAGTACGGCAGAGAAAACAAATTAAGTATTCCCCACTCTTCGGGAAGGATGAAGCTTGAATAAATGCATCATAAAAGGGTTTGTTACCACAAGGCTTGTTAATAACAGATGATCTTAGAGTATCATGGAAAATGTGTACATGTTGGTTGTATTTATTTTGGTTACAAGATGAGCCTTCATCAGTTGATCTATAGTGAAATGGAATGGAGAAAACCGCAAAGAACTAACTTTGTGTTTGATGGAAAATGTGGCAGCTGTTTAGCTCGTGGTGACCTATCAAAATAAATAGGTTTTCAAAGGAAATGTGTACCGCTACTTGAAGAGGAAGATCCATCTAGTAAGATATCTCACACATGCTGTTTTCTGTATCTGTATTAAGCAGCCTTGCCTTCATTGCTAACGCGGATTCTGTGGGAAGGAGAGCACACCACTCTCCTAGTCTTCGTTGGCAAGAGGAAAATATTTTGCTGTTGGAACCTGTAGCTCACTTTTTTGTCAGCAGTGGGAAATAAAAGCTTGAAGCATTGCATATCTACTTTGCAATATGCTCATGGCTGAAATTTGTTCAGATTTTAATTCCAGTATATTGTTACTGCATAGTTTCTTCAGTCATTGGTCAATTATTGAAACAATCCCAGCAGATTTTTAATATGAAGTCCCCAGAATTATGGTATAAAACTAGTGTATTTTCCTTATGTATATGATAATAGAAACAGTGAATTAGTAAACATCATTTTGGGAAAGCCTCCTAAGGGTTGCCTTTGCTTTGTTTATAGTTTGTGAGCACTCAGTAGAGCTAGGTGCCCAATACTCAGCGTGCTTCATCGATGGTGCAGTGTTAGGCTGAGGTACCCCACACATGCTTCTCTACCTGCAGTGTGTGGGGGACTTGCCGCAGCGGGCTGGCTATATGCTAGCGTTCTCCATGCGTAGAGAGCAGCAGGATAAAGGCTGTTGGTGTTTGGATATCTGTTGTTCCCTTGGTTGAGGCAAAACAAAATACTCTTTCTGCATTTCCTAACGTGTCCTCTTCCCCCAGCACTGGAGAGGCACCTCTCTTCTAGCTGTCACCCCGAGGCAATACTTATGATGAGTGGGAAACAAATCACTGTCCACAGCCACTGATGGGACAGAAGAAGGAGAGAGTCCAAAGTCCACTTGGGACAGATGAGTGTCTGTGGCACAAGCAAGGAACCAGGAAAATTTAGGTACATCTGAGTGTAGCCTCAGGAGTGAGCTGCACAGGGACACAAGTACTGAGCTACATGCACCTTGTTCATGATGACTCCAAGATGGAAAAAGTAATCTCAACTATTTGCATACCTTGTTTTTGTATCACTGTACTTTTCAGATGCCAGAAAATCTACTTTTCTTCTAATATAAACACGTGAGATAATATTGTACATAGCCAACTGGACAATCCGTGTGGGAAGTTAGTACACATGCAGAGGAAATAAAAGATCAAAATGCAGAAGTAAAAGAAAATTAAAAACCATATATTTGTAACCAAGAATTGTACAAGCAATTCTGGTTGTGGTGGAAATTAAATGGAAAACTAAACAGCTATACATCATGTGACTTCTAGTCTCTAGAGTGTCTGAAGAACCATAGCTGAGACATTTTTGTTGTTTTGTTTGTTTTTGTTTGTCAGCTGAAGATTTCCATTTTGTCAGTCATGTGCATAGCATTCAGTTTACACATTAGTATAAAAGCACAGCAATCATTCTGCAAGTCACGCAACAGTTTATTGCTCCATTTTGGCAATTGCTGTTGTCCAGCAAATGCAGGGTAGCAAACTCCGTGTTCCTTGGGACAATCAGGCTCCAGGCTGGCTTGGAAGCAGGTCTCCTATGTATCTTAGGAGAAGAAGCTCATGAAAGGTGTTGGGGTACAATTCAAGCTATAACCACATCACAAAATGAAAACCTGTCTCCTGGTGGAGAGCAGACAACACTCTGTTCAGGTGCCTTCAGTCTCATCGACCTTGTCCTCCTGGCTTGTCTTGGGGTTTACTGCCAGGGGAACAGATGCACTTTTTGATCCATGGCCTTGGGGTGTGAAACACAGGGAGGCTGTGAAAGTGGGCTCATGTTGTTTCTGAGGGAGAGCTCTCCGTACCTTGCCCCGTAATTTTAGGGAACTCACTGAATAATTTAGCTCTAATAGACTGTAGGGACTTCTCATGGGGAAGTCTTCTGCCAGTTAATAATACTTAGTACCTATATTGCTCTTCGCATCTGCAAAGCACTTTGCAAACATTAACTAATTAAGTCTCACAGCACTCTGGGGAGGTAAGTATAAGTAAGTTATTATTGTTAAGTAAGGAAGGCTCTTGGCTTTCCTCTTAGTGGGAATCTTGCGGGAGATCCTAATCCTCCACGCTGCAGCCCTTTCTGGTTTTCAGTCCCTCCTGTGAATTGCGTTTACAGAGTAAATTCAGAAATGAAGACGCACTCCTGCTCCTTGGACTTCCACACGGAATTTTTTAAATACTCTGCAACTGCTTACTCACCTCTCACACCTACTCCTGGTGCCAGCATGGACAGCTTTAGGGATTGCACAGGTCCTCTTTGACTGTTCTCCTGGGTCCTCTTCCATCCAGAAAATCCAGCATCTTTAAGGGCTGCAGTGATCACAAGTGTAATGAGGATTTTATTGGAGGAGTAAGAAAGCTCTGGGAGAAAAGCCCCAACCACACTTTAAAGACGGTGAAAATCACATGAATTTGCTGCTTAGGAAGGTAAGGCTGCTACTGTAAAACCTGATCTCAGCTAGTGGTAAAGCTCCCGTTAACATCAGCCATGCAGGAACAGGTCTGTAACAAAATTTTCAGGAATACCTCTATTTTCAGCAACGCGCAAGTTTTCAGCATGTAATTTCCTGGAAAGTGGAAACTACGTGCCCAAATCCTGCACATCCGTGAAGTTGACTGAATTTTATTGGGAAAGCAATCCCCAAATGCAATGACAGAAAAAGTGGTATGGTCCGTTACTGTTTTTTCCACCATCCCAAAGACTTTCCTGTAAACCCTGCATGAGTTTTTGACTTGCACCGAGGCTTCTGGCGATATCTCATGAGGGATTCTGTGCAGAGAGGACTGAAAATGCTGAAAGTCCCAGCTGTGACCAGCTAAGGCTTTGGGAAGTGCATGCCAGAATCAGTAGAACATGTCCCACACATCATGTCATGGATTTATAACAGGGGAGCACTCCTTATGGCTCTGATGGCAGCTCCACTGGAAAATCACATACCCAGAAATCAAATCTCCGCTCAGCAGAGCTACTCATGAGGATTTGGGGTTTAATATTTATAGTCATAATAGCACTGTTAATATACCACATTAAACAGACACTTTGAAGCTCTGACAAGGGGAATGAGAGAAAGCAGAATGGCAGCTGCTCTGTCAGTCACTTTCTAGTCTATAGGAACCAGCTGGTTGTTATTATCACTTATTATTTACCATTTAAGCTAGACATGTTACAAAAAAAAAAAAAAAAAAAGACCCACATGGCCAGAAGAAAAGCAAAAATGGCCTTTGGGGACTTTGGAAACTTTCTGTGGTCTGATATATATTTAAGCTGATGGTTTTTCAATAAATCTCTTCAATTCCTCCTCCTGCCACCTCAGCTGCCATATTAAAATGATCAAGTTGACCACAGATTTGTTAAACGGAAATATGCAGTTCACTTAGTCTTTAAACCACATAAATACCTAAGAGGGATTTCTCCAGTTTCCAGCATTTGTCTTGAAACTACTGCTTAATGTTAAATCATTAGACCTCAGGCTTTTTTTGAACAACCCATAAGCAAGCACTTAAAACCTCAGTCATCTTCCACTAGAAAGGAAATGGGTATGCCTTGTGCAGTAAACCACCAGGGGCAAGTTTCTGGTAATGATGAAGAATCTTGAAAGGGTTAGTTATTTGGTTAGAGGGGCAACACGCTGGAATATAGTCTGACTCTTTGGAGATGACTGTTTTCTGAGAGATGCCCATACCTGTGACTGCTTAACTATGTGTTTTCAAGGTAACAAGCCTGCATGCACTTCACTGAGGCATCATCTTGGGTTCTGTGCTTTAACTGTGCATGTAATGTTGTCTTCCCTATTGTTTGGGTACACACACGTGCGCACACTTGTGTGCATGCATTTATTTACTTATGTGTTTTCTGCAGGTGAAAAAAAAAGAATCAAAGAAAATCGCTCTTTGGTAAAGACTTTTACACCTAAAGTTCTCTAGTTGCTCAAAAACAACTTAAAAATACATTTGCCACTCACACTGAGCAATCAGGGAGCAGAGCAGAAGCATAACAATCAGCAGGGAACATCCTGCAGCTTTCCCCCAGGCCTTTCATGCATGACACAAGCTCCCTGTAGAGACCACTCCATGCTACCCTATACCAGGTCCCTCCTTAAAACTTGTCTCCATCATGACCCCTACAAAACACATGCGAAGGCTTAAGCAAAGACCTGCTGTGGGGTAACCACTGCTTGTTGTGCTCATCCGTGTTGGCTTGCCAGGGCCTTCTGCTCTTCCCATCTGCTTGTTACATCCATCTGCCATCTAGTGTCTTATGACTTAAACCAGGTGTTCAATAGATTGGTGTGCAGGAATGGAAACGACTTCTTTGTATGGCAGTACAGTCTCTAGAACAGCTGGATAGTATCCATGGGCAGTACTGCAGGAGAGCCAAATGATAATAATCAATATGGCAGAGAGTTGGAGGAACAAAACGAGAAAAGAAGTAGCTGAGGCATCCAAAATATTTGAAGCAAGGACCTCAGTGGCAGTGAGGGATAGTTAGCCACCAACCCAGGAATCCCACACACATTAACACAGGTAGCCCAGATAAGCACAGCTTTTGTGGCTCCTCCAAGCTGCATGAAGGCTCTCTCCTTTGGATAGTTCTGGGAGCAACATAGAAGAAAGCCCTTTCATATGCAGCGTGAGCGATCAGATGCTCTCAAATATTGCTGTGTGTCCCAAGGAGCTGAGCTGAGCAATGCCTTTGCAAGCACAGGTGGCTCAGCAGGCCTTGTCAAACATACCCCCACCAGTCAATAGAAGTTTGCCACCCATCTGTCTCAGTGGCGTTTGGAAATTCAGTACCTGGATGCAAGTCAGTTTTGTAAAGGGTGCTACTCGGAAAGAGAGGTTAAAAAATGCCTACATATTTTTTTGCCACACCAAATTAGCACTCCTTTGGATTGAGGTTTATGCTGCTTTTTCAAACAGCATAAAGGCACAGACTGACCTCATTCTCCTGGACTTTCAGGAGATTAAAACAGGAGATCTACAGAATTCTTTTTGCATTAGCAAAATTCCATTTTTCTCCTTCCGAAGTGTTTGTATGGGAGCTGTTTCACTAGGGTATTTTCTACCAACATTTCCACTTTTATTTTCCTAGGTGCAATGAAGTACAAGTTTATACATGCTCCCCGCTCCTCTTCATATACACGTTGTTCTTGAATACCTGACATTCTTGCTTTGTTTGATTGCATGCGAAGTCACTGTCCTTCATTCATTGTTGTCATAAACTAAAAGCAATTCTCTCTCTCCTGCTCCTCCATTTTAGAAGAGCTTTAAGATATCAAAATTTCTGGCCTGTAAATCAAATTATATTCTTACCTGGTAGTGTATGATTCCTGTCAGCATTTCACGTACATTTCTGAGGGCAGAATTTGGCCCAAGCAACATCCTTTGCCGTGCGCCAGCATGAGAGAAAATTATTTTGCATTGTAAAAGAAATTTATCTCAATTAACACAGAGTGGGAGAACATCACACATACACTGCTGATTTTTGTGACTCGATGTTTTCACTGAGAAGATGGTAGTAATCTCCACAATTATTTTTTCTCTGAAAATCACTCTTTGGGCAAGACTTAAATATTTATGAGTGATCCATGTGAATATTTGGTTTGCAAAGCCTTTGTTTCCCTTGGGAAGTGTGCTTCTGCCAGGACCTGTAACTTGCCGTCAGGCACCATGAAGGCAAGAAGGGAAGGTGCAGTTCAAGCATCTGATATGTATTTGCAGGATTCTCAAAACTGACTGGTTTACTCACAATCCAAAGTCATCCCCTTTTAATAGCTTCGTCACATAAAGCAGAAGTTTTGGACTTACTCTTTAGGAGGTGTGTGTTTCCATGATAGATCTGGTGGTGACAGAGAAAAAATAGCAGGTTGAGGTGGACCCTATGAGGTAACCTTCTAACCATGATCAATGCTTATAAATACCTAAAGGGAGGGAGTCAGGAGGATGGGGCTGGTCTTTTCTCAGTGGTGCCCAGTGGTGCCCAGTGACAGGACAAGAGGAAATGGGCACAAACTTGAGTATAAGAAGTTCCACCTAAACATGAGGAGGAACTTCTTTACTGTGAGAGTGGTGGAGCACTGGAACAGGCTGCCCAGAGAGGTGGTGGAGTCTCCTTCTCTGGAGACATTCAAAACCCGCCTGGACAAGTTCCTGTGCAACCTGCTCTAGGCGGACCTGCTTTGGCAGAAGGGTTGGACTTGATGATCTCCAGAGGTCCCTTCCAACCCCGTATGATTCTATGATTCTATGATTTGAAGGTCCCAGAAAGGACCCATGCTGATGTATGGGCTTGTCTCTTCAATGCCAAATTCACAGGGAAAATGAAGTTGTTAGAATTGTTGACTGCAAAGCCCTGGCTGAAGTTACAGTATATGATGCTTTTGGCAGCAAGGAGTCCTTTGTTTGATTTTTGTGTTGCTACAAAGCTGGAGACTGCCATTTGGGTGTGATGATAATGATGGTGTTCCTGAATACAGCTATGGCACTTATTTTGCAGATTTTAGTTATTCAAAGATTACTTTTCTTTAAGGAGAAAAGATAACATATTTTAACATGGGAGATTTATATCCAGCTCTGAAAAAGCAAAACGCCCATGATTTGAATTCTTCTGCAAATTTTCCAGTAGCATCTTTTGGGCTTGGTTTGGAGAGGTAAGTCCTGGGAACCACGTCATTCTCCTCGAGCTCAGCAGCCCTGAGCCCAGTGTGTATGCAATTCCTTTCCTTCTTACAGATTTTGTGTTAAATAACAAGACAACAGTGGTGGTGAGAACACTGTTTGATGAACATGAATTATTGTATTCAACAGTTACAGTAAACTGTTATTTTAAATAGAGTAGCTCAAAGCCTCATGCAACAGAAGAAACAGGGAGATTTAAGTGCCCAGTAATGAAAACAGCCCTACTAATCTAATCCTGAGATGAAATGAGCACCACACTGTTCACAAAACTAATTTCTGCTCAGTGTTACTCCAGCCTAGTTCCCTGACATATTTAAAGCCCGAGTTGTTTATAAGGTTATTATTAGAGGTTTGACTCTTTCTGAAGCCAAAGGAGGAAAATAGTGACTGAGGTAAACATTGCAAGGCCCCCAGACTGTGTTTCTGCCTGTGATTTACGATGTAGATACAGACATCCAGCCCTGGTAGAAATAACCTTGCTGATGCATTTGACAATGTGTTTCAGAAGGTGTTTTTTAAGCAGAGACTGGCCTGTTTTGGCCCTGTTGTTTCATAGAATCATAACATCATAAACCGGTTAGAGTTGGAAGGGCCTTAATGATCATCTAGGTGCAACCCCCCTGCCACGGGGGGGCACTAGACCAGGTTGCTCAAAGCCCCATCCAGTCTGGCCTTGAGCACTTCCAGGGATGGGGCATCCACAACTTCTCTGGGAAACCTGTTCCAGTTCCTCACCACCCTCACACTAAAGAATTTCTTCCTAATATCTGATCTAAATACACCCTCTTTCAGTTTTAAACCGTTACCCCTTGTCCTATCACTACACTGCCCTCTCCATCTCTCCAGGGGCCCCCTTTAGATACTGGAAGGCTGCTACAAGGTTTCCCTGGAGCCTTCTGTTCTCCAGGCTGAATAACCCCAACTCTCTCAGCCTGTCCTCATAGGAGAGGTGCTCCAGACCTCTGTTCTTCTTTGTGGCCTTCCTCTGGACCTGTTCCAACAGGTCCATGTCCTTCTTATGTTGGGATCTCCAGATCTGGACATGGTACTCCAGGTGGGCTCTCACCAGAGTGGTATAGAGTGGCAGAATCACCTCCCTCGACCCTCGGGCCACTATATATACACTAGTTATACACCAGTTGCATGCCACTGAATGTAAAAAGTATACTCAATCTAAGGCAGATCAAATATGAATCAGACGTGAAAAGTTTTGCCCAGATCTTTGGTCAGGTCTTCCAGTGGCATGAGTCAAGTAAATAGTGCCAGAGGTTACAGCAGAAAACACCCTCTGAGAGCAGTCTCAGAAATCCTGAAGGCTGATAAAGAGTTATTAATATGCTTCGTTTTTAGCATATTGATTATCTATAAATTCTCTAAAGTGGAGAAGGTGTACTTTAGGGTGGACTGTTTTATCTGTGCTGAAGGGAAAAACTGGAAAGTTGAAAATCAGCTTGGACAAGGACAAAAATATTTGATTGTATTATTTAATTCTCTGTTAAATTTACCGCAATTTGGATCACTTCCAATGACACTAGATAATACCCCGAACAAACTATCAGCTTCAATACATGCCTTAGATGCCAGCCATATGCTGCCCAAAGGATGCAGGAGATGAACTGAAACCTTTTTTCCATCTCTGTAGTCTGGCTACATAGTGTAGTTTGCAATGAACCTGAAACAGAATTACAAAGGGAAAAACATTGCTATGGCAACAAAATATTTCTATTTTAAGTGAGCTTGGTGAAAGAAAAGAAGCAAGAGTGTGATTTAAACAGAAACAGACTTTTCAAAATAAGAAATGCAATCATTGCTTTAAAATTAAATTGGATTTTGGCCCCAGTTGTGATGGCATATCTACCTGTAACTCTGTTCTCTGATATTTTCTGAGCTTATAGGAAAATAGAACAACATTTTATGGCTTTAGAAATTGACACATAAGTCAAATGAGTCGATCTCAGGAGACATAGCAATTCCTTAACAAAGCTAGATACAGAAGGTACATGATTCAGGATATAAGATCAAGATTCCTCCTAGCTGGTGTTAGGCATCAATCTGAGGAATCTGAATTAGGAGTTCATATTTCCAGAAGTCATCTCCAGATTCAGTGAAGTACTGTATACCGATAGCATAACTATATCTTTGGCTGAATTGCCAAGAGCATAACATAAGGGCCTGTTTCTTTTCTGATTTTTGGGGAGCACAAAAAAATCTGTTTTCCTAGTCAGCTACTTTAATTACATGCTTAGAAGATAAACCAGGACCCAAGGTCTTAGTTCAGTCCAGTAATTGTTTATTACAGGCCACCTGATCAGGATGGGGAAGTTGATGAGGCCTTTTACAGTCAGCTCAAAGTAACCTTGCAATTGCAGGCATTGGTTCTCCTGGGGAATTCAATCACCCTGATATCTGCTGGGAAGGCTACACAGCCAGGCATGTACAGTCCAGGAGGTTCCTCTAGTGTATTGATAATAACTTCTTGACTCAGGCGGTGGAGGAGCCAACAAGGAGAGCACTATTCGACCTAGTACTGACAAATAAAGAGAGACTGGTGGAGGACATTAAGGTTGGGGGCAGCCTTGGCTGCAGTAATCATGAAAAGATAGAGTTCAGGATCCTGGGTAGTATGCGCAAAACAAGAAGTAGGACTGAAACCTTGGATTTCAGGAGGGCTAACTTCAACCTCTTCAAGAAACTGTTTGGAGAAATCCCATAGGTTAGGGCTCTGGAAGGTAGGTGGGCACAAAAGAGCAGGACCATATTCAAATATCTCTTTCTCCAAGCTCAGGATCAGTGCATCCCTAAGAGAAAAAAATCAGGCAAGGGAAGCAGGTGACCTGTATGGTTGAGCAGGGAGCTTCTAAAAAAGCTCAAGTGGAGCAAGGAAGTTTACTCTGAAGGGATCGACCACTTTGGAAGATTACAAGAATGCAGTTAGAGTATGCAGGTACGAAATGAGGAAAGCCAAGGCCTCCTTGGAATTAAAATTGGCAAGCGATGTCAAAGACCACAAGAAGGGTTTTTTCAAGTATATTGGAGACAAAAGGAAAATGAGAGGAAATGTGGGCTTACTGTTGAATGAGACGGGTGTCATGGTGACAGAGAATGCAGAGAAGGCGGAGTTGCTGAATGCCTTTTTTGCTTCAGTCTTTACTGCTCAGGTCGGCACTCAGGAGTCCCGCGCTTTGGAGGAAACAGAAAAAGTCTGAATGAAAGAAGACTTCCCCTTGGTTGAGGAAGACCGAGTTAGGGAACAGTTAAGTAAACTGGATATCTGCAAGTCCGTGGGTCCTGATGGGATGCACTTGCTACTGCTGAGGGAGATGGGCCTCTCTCCATCATCTTTGAAATGTACTGGAGAACAGGCAAGGTGCCCGAGAACTGGAGGAAAGCCAATGTCATCCCAGTCTTCAAAAAAGGCAAGAAGGAGGACCTGGGAAACTACAGGCCTGTCAGCCTCACCTCCATCCCTGGAAAGATGATGGAACACCTCATCCTGGGCGTCACCTCAAAACATATGGAGGAAAAGAAAGCTATCAGAGGTAGTCTCTGAGGAAAAAGACCTGGGATTCCTGGTGGACAACAGGATGACCATGAGCCAGCAATGTGCCCTTGTGGCCAAGAAGGCCAATGGCAACCTGGGGTGCATCAGGAAGAGTGTGACCAGTCGAGGGAGGTTGTCCTGCCCCTCTACTCTGCCCTGGTGAGGCCCTTTCTGGAGTACTGTTTCCAGTTTTGGGCTTCCCGGTTCAAGAAAGACAGGGAACTGCTGGAGAGGGTACAGCAGAGGACTACAAAGATGACTAAGGGCCTGGAGCATCTCTCTTAAGAGGAGAGGCTCAGGGACTTGGGTCTTTTTAGTCTAGAGAAAAGAAGGCTGAGGGGTAATGTGATCAACACCTATAAATACTTCAAGGGTGGGTGTCAGGAGGATGGGGCCAATCTTTTTTCAGTGGTGCCCTGGGATAGGACAAGAGGAAATGGGCACAAACTTGAACAGAAGACATTCCATCTAAACATAACAAGGAACTTCACTTTCAGGGTGGCAGAGCACTAGAACAGGCTGCCCAGAGAGGTGGTAGAGTCTCCGTCTCTGGAGACATTCAAAACCCGCTTGGACAAGTTCCTGTGAAACTTGCTCTAGGCGGACCTGCTTTGGCAGAAGGGTTGGACTAGATGATCTCCAGATCTCCTTCCAACCCCATATCATTCTGTGATACTATGTAATTGATAAGAACTATAAAACTGTATTCCAATGCAAATTAATGCCACTCACTTACTATCCTCCAGGCTGCAATGAGGATTTCTCTGACTTCTGGTTACTGTAAGTAACAATGTCCACTTTTGCTACAGCCTGGCTGCAAGATAATGCTTTGGGCAAAGGACAAAACTCCGCGTCTTCCTCTGATAACCAAGCAGAATCTGGTTGTCAGTATAACAGAAGGTGCTGAAAACAAAGTCCTTTTCACTCCCCGGGACATTTTACAACCAGATGGATTGGCTGTTGTGGTGGTCTTTGAGGTGGGGGTTTTTTTTGTTATGTTGTGGCTTTTTCCCCGAAAGGACACAGCACTTCCGAAGAAAAATACACAGACAAAAATATTTTATATTTCTACATAATGCTTTGTCTTTGGCACCATTATGTCAGTGGGGAGTCACTCTTTAGCTTTTAAAGGCCAGCTATCAAAACACTGGAGAACAAGAGAAGAGAAGACTGAGAGGGGATCTCATCATTGCGTATAAATATCTAAAGGGTGGGTGTCAAGAGGATTGGGCCAGACTCTTTTCAGTGGTGCCCAGCGACAGGACAAGGGGAAACAGGCACAAGCCTCATCTTACCATGAGGAAAAACTTCTTTACTTTGAGGGTGGCAGAGCACTGGAACAGGCTGCCCAGAGAGGTTGTGGAATTTTCCTTCTCTGGAGATACTCAAAACCCACCTGGATGCATTCCTGTGCAACCTGCTCTAGGTGACCCTGCTTTGGCAGGGGGGTTGGACTAGATGATCTCCGAAGGTCCCTTTCCAACCCCTACCATTCTGTGATTCTGTGAAATCAGCAGCCTTCCAAAAATGCTGCTATTAAAATAACACACACAAAAAGAAACATTTACACAGATAATTAAAGCAATTAGGTTTGTTTTCCAGAGAATGACCTAACAGAATTTCAATGTGGCTGCTGGTTCCTGTTTATTAAAGTACATCTTTGAAAGGATAAAATTCAACTAAACTATATATAAAGAACAGAGATACTACCTGCTTGTCAAAGAAATAAGATCAAACCTGTTTGTCCAAAATGGAGTCCTGGAAATCCCTACAGACCTCCGCCTCAGTCTAGTTTATCTGAGCCTTAACTGAACTGAGGTACCTCTCAAGGCAGGATGAACATGGAGTACTGACGATTAGTGCAGATTCACACCTGAAAGCCATCTGCATCCCTGCCTCTGATTTTACCCATGGGCCCTGCGGAGCCCTATGAACTTAGGAGCAAACCGGATCATTCAAAGGCAGTTATTTTTTGCCAAAAAAAGCAAGTGATAGCTTAATTGGCCAATCAATTCAGAATAGGCTCTGCAGTGAAATAAATGGCAATTTGATTATGTGCTGCTACCACAAAACACAATTTGATTTGTCTTCAGGAAAGTGATGGCTTTTTCTTTAATATTTGGTTACAGCCTTTTAATTGAGTGTAACCAGGGGAGAGCAGAATGCTGAAATATTATGACTTCTCCATTTTAAACTTGAACATGTTTAATACTTATTAAAAGATTAAATGACTTTTAAAATCAAATTGAGTGATTCAAGCTTGTAGAATAAGGTTTAATCTTTGGTTGTTCCACCTCTGCAGAATAAAATGAACACTGTAGTGAACGTAGTCTTTTTAGAAGTATATTTATTGAGCTTCTTTGGTCAAACTATCTTCATTACCTCTGTTTTGTTATGTTTTAGGTTTGGGTGGGTTTTTCTTTAGGAAAGACTTTTGATCTACTGCAGTAATTTTGTTTACCTCACAGCTGGACACTACTCAAAGAAGTAATTATGTTCACATTCTGCCTCCTGTGACAGATTCTCCTAAGTAAATATATTATTTTGAAGGAATCAAGATTTTGATGCCAGAGTACCTAATATAATAGAATCATAGATTTTTAGAGTCTGAAGGGACTAGTCATTCTCCAGTTGGACCTCCTCTACCTATCCTAAAATTTCACTCAGTAATTCCTTCATGAAGAACAGTTACCAGTGGATAGAGGTAGAATAAACTCTTTAAGCAGCTACCTGATAAAAAGAGATCTTACTGCCAGGTTATCTACAACATCTTCTAAGTTCTTCACAGAATTGGTGTTTCCCAGAATACAGGCTTTGGTCATTAAGTACAAACTTACCTTTTTAATCATTAGATTCAAATTCTTCATTTGACTTTATTTGATGGACTTGTTTGACTGCACCATTTACTATATCTTTCTGCAATATCTTCATTGTTATTAATAATTTCTCCAGCATCTGAGCCATTAAGGACTTTATCTACAGTGACTTCATTCCTCCCAAACATCTATTAATTGATCCCTTCCAGTCTTGCAACTGGAGACCTCAAGTTATCATGAACAGCAATTCATTCATTGAAGAGATGCTGCACTGATGCAATGTTGAGCCTCACAGAAAGTATCAGGCTGCCTTTATCAATCAGACTTACAATGTTATGAAAAAATACTTCCATGTTTATTGGAATCACTTGTTTTCTCCTGTTTTCTGATTTCATTCAAGGGATTTGCTTAATGAAGTCAATGGTGATAGGCAGAGATTAGCAGTGTCCAGCATACTAGCTCCAGTCTGGATTGACTGGTAATGTTCAGAAATAATTATATTTCTGTAGGATATACTTTGTATTCTTTCACAGCAGAAAGATACAGGCTTGAAAAGTATAGAGGAACCCTAGAGAAAAGGCATTTTACAGTAGAGCATCTCCCACTGCAGATGGGAATGAATTACATCATTAGGTATTTGTGCCATTGCCACTGATGGTCATTTTTAATGTACTTCTCATGGAAAAGTAATCTTCTGAAGACCAGCCCTGTCTGAGAGCAGTACTCTTGAGCTGAGGGGAATGGGTGATATAAATGGTGAATAATACAAAAAGAAACAGTCAAGGCAATAAATGAATTTATGAATTATAAAGATAGATGGACAGAGAGAAACACTATTATGTTAACATCCCTAAAATTAAAGGTGAATTTTTCTTATTTAATACGTTAGCTAAGAAGCTAAATATGGTATCTGGCTCATATGCAGGCTCTCCTTTTCAAAGTGTCCTTGAAAATTACATCTGAGAATTTTTCTGAATTCATGGAATATATTTTGATTGTCTGGTGATCTGATATACCTGTGGGACTGAATACAGTCTTTCTGGAAGTTCAGATGCTGTGGTCTTTTTGAAAATTGCCATTGGTATATTTATCTAGTTCACACTTTTCTGTTTCCGGTATCTCCCTATTATCTCAAATTCTCGAATTGCTTAGCTCAAATCCAGCAAAATAATCTATTTAACCAGTACAATGCTCATCATTTCATCATCTGATCCATCATTTCTCTTGTTAGCTGACTGTCATGGAAAAGTGATGCCTGTTATAGCCTCTCTGGACTTTGTTCTTTATCTCAGACTCTGCCTTTGTCATCTTCAGAGCAGATTATTAGATTTGTTCCCTCTTAGATGGCCCCAGATGACCATATTCTTTAGATAGAACCACATTTGACACTCAGGTCTCACATGGCTAGGTAACCAGTTCCTCCCTGCAGGAAATGTGACCAAGGCAGAACATAGTAGGACAAACAGCTGTCTTAAAATAAATACTTAATTTTAGCAGCAGGAAAAAAAAGATATAAAATAAACTCTAAAAGAAGATTTTTAAAATTGCAAATGGTCTATCTCACTAAGGAGTTGGTTTGCTGAGTGCTTGCATAGGGACTAAATTGTCAAGTACTCTCTTAAGTCTAGGTCATCTTACTGCACTGTTAGCCCCTCTGTTCTTATAGGACTTCCTTTAAGCCTAACTGAAGTTCCTTGCTCCTTTACATGCTTGGACACGTAACTAAACTTGTTGAGATCAGCAGGGATTGCAATAAAAGCATCAAATGAACAGCTTTTGTATTGTGTCTGAAGTATCTGATAGGGAGTATATATCTGGTATCAATTCTCACTCTTCCTGGGCACATTTCCTGACAATCTGGTTATTGAATTAACTCACTGTATGAATACATGTGCATGGAGCAGACAGCTCAATAACCAATCCAACATATAATATCCTTAAATTACTTCAGGCAAGTCCAAATCTATTTCATAGGCAATTTCCATCTCTGACATATTTTGTATAATATGTGAGATTTTGAAAGAGCTAAAATGAAAAGGATCATTTACCTTCTATTATGGTACACTATATGAAATCATCTTGATCTGCTCATTAAATGAAGATGATACATATTATATGGAATTGCCTTGAATTGCTCACTCATTGAAGATATCTGTCAAAAACAAGAAAACAGACTCTACGCACAGAGATGTGGGAACTACCTCTTGGGATAAATCCTCTCCAGGGAAGGGAGCAAATCTAGCATGATACCCATGTGTGATAACTTGTGTCATGCATTTCCTGCTCACAAAAAATGTGATATCACAAACCTCTATGAAGACTCAACTGTGCTAGATGTCACAGTCAAGAAATTGTTTCTCAGACTGTTTTTAAACTACGTCGTCTTACAAAAAAAACCCCACCAGATTTTGTGCCTGAGCTGACAGAAGGAGTAAATCCTGGCATCATTCAAATCAATAGCAAAATTCTCATATACTTTAATGAAGCCAGGATTTCACAGAAGGAACTTTAATTTACAAGAGAACATCAGTGCTCACTAAATCACTTCTAGGGGTATATGTTCTGTCTGTTTCTCTCCTAAGATATTCACAGTGTTTTGATATAAAGCTAGCTATTACAAAACCTGAGTAGATTAGGGTTTGGAGGAGCATCTACTGGAATAGTTCCCTAAATAATCTGGTATCCAAATGTGAAAATCGTCTATTGAAAGATTTTTGAAAATCATAATATTAATATTTTTTTTACTGTTACTGTTCAATGGCTGGTCACACAATAAATAGAATTTTAAAAAAAGCATAACAATTCAACAATTAAAGATAAGAACATAGCAGAAAGGAAACATGTGCTAGAACAAATAGAGTAATGTGTTGAGCCTCACCATAGCACAGACCAAAACACCACTTCAATGGGGCAAGAGATATTACTACTCAGGAGGTGAAAAAATGTGAAGAATGAGTGAAAATAGGAAGTTTGAACACAAATGAAGAGAGAGCAAGGTGGACTAGCAAGAGTTACCTTGGCTGGAAATATCTCCCGGCACTGTGACTTCATTTCTCTGTGAATTAGGAAGACCATGTGGTATAGCAAGGAGGACATGTTTGTGCCTTGGTAGCTCCTACAAAAGCCTGTAGCTCCTATGGTTACCTGTTACTTAAAGCTCTGGGTGAGCTATTGATTTGCCTCATATGAATCAAAGTGACTATGGGGAAAAGAATGTGAACACAGATGCATAAAAGCAAAAAGGGAACGAGCAGAAAATGCTAGTTCTGTGGCAAATACCTCAGTTATGGCTGCCCATTTCCCCCTGCATAGCTGTGTTCATTCTTCTGTTTAAAATGCAGTTACTGTGTTATTGATTTCCTAGATATGTTTTTAAAAGCATTTAGGATTGGGCAATTAGTTACTGCTTAATGCAGAATGTCAAAACAGAGCTATCGATCCAACTAATTGATCAATTGATTCATTATTTCCCTCACATGACTTGATGTGGACCTAGTCCAAAAGAATAAAGAAAAGAAAAATAAGTTAGATTTTGTGAGGAATATTATACAACAAAAAGTTAAGGAAAGATTTATTAATCTTGAAAGGAAACAGCTTGGGGATAAAGTAATTTTTCAGTAATGGCTTGTTTATTGAAACAGTCACTCAAAGGAAAAGCTAACAACAGGGCAACAGAAAGAAGAAATAATGAACAGTGTACACTATTAAGTGTATTTATTGTAACCAGGGCAAAGGGTATGCCTTTAACCATGTCGTAAGAACAATTTTGATATACGGTCATTTTGTTCATTCTGAAGTAAAACATAGAATAATAATTATTACAATTAAGAATCAGCTTTGAACCAGAAACCCAGCATGGTAGACTTAATCTGGAACTGGCATAAATTTTGGGAAACTATAAGTGACAGAAAACAGAATATGGTCATGGAAACTCTTCTGGCCTTCAACTCTGAGTTGAAGGGCTGCTTCTTCAGCCACCTGAATAGAAGGGCAGGGCTGAGGTTAGCACCACCTCACTGGGTCAGGGAAACACAGAGGTAGTGAAGGACCTCTGAAGATCGTCTGGTCCAACTAGCTGCTGAAGCAGGGTCAGCTACAGTAGATTACTCAGAGTCATCTCCAGTCAAATTTGAATACTTCCAAGGATGGAGATTCTACAACCTTTCTGGTCAACTTGTTCCCACCTTTTTTGCTTTCCACCCTTCATGCCAGACCCCTAGAAAGATGTTTTGCAGGATGCTCATTGTTGCATTTCTCCCCCAATCTAAACCACATACACAGCTCAAGCAACCCGGCAACTCTCCTCCAGGCGCAGAAACTTCTCCTGGTCTTCTGCTGTAGGTCATGCAGCTAAGAGACACACATCTACACTGGGGAAACTTTTCAGATGGATGTTGCTTTCTGTCTCAGTCTCTATTTAAAAAAAAACCAAACCAACCAAACCTCTTTTAAACACAAATAAACATTGTTATGAAAAAGTATGCTGCACAGCTTCATACTGGGCCACATTGCCTTCTGCACGTGTTGAAAGATTAAGAAAATAACCACAACAGCCATTGCTAGTTCCAGGGTCCTTTTTTCTGAAGATTTGTTGTCCCCAAAACATAAGAGATATGCAGCTGTTGTACCAGAAGGCCAAACAAAATATCATTGGAAATGATTAATTAAATAATGATGGATGTAGCTCATGAACTGTAACCCATTAATAACTATTACAGCAAATTCTGACTAAAAATATTCTACAAACAATCAGTTAAAACAGGCAGTTTAAAGAAGCTGAAACCACAACAGCATATTTAAACAGCTGGAGAAAACAGGAGGTGCCAAAAATTGTTCGGTTAACTGCATGCTGTCACTGGATTAAAAATAAATATGAAGGAATTACAAACACCCAGGTTAGCTGCATGGTATTAAATTAGACCTTGGAGAACTAATTCTGTTTTCATTTTACCAGTTGAAAACTGATGTGGTCACCAGTGTTTGCGTAGTGCAAATACTTTCAACACAGGGATAAATACAGGGCATAGTAAGAAAGTCTAGAAAAATTTGGATGATTTAAAAACACTCAAGGTAAAGCAGCCTCTGAAACTCAACCTACAGAACTTCAGAAGTAGCCAAAGGCTTTTCCGAACCATTAGATATTGCCTACAAGAACTTGTGAAGGACAGAAAAAATTTGTAGGAACAAGAGAATATCAAACATAGTACCTACTACTAAAAAAAGGACAACAATATAACCTGGGGAAGTACAGACTCATTAGGATAACTTTAATACCTGGAAGGTGCTAAAACAGGTGATTGCATAATAAATTCATAAACACCTAGAGGAGAATGAATGTGATAAAATATTTCCAATGTTGATTTGTCAAGAATTGCAGAGGGATCTGGACAGGCTGGATTGATGGGCTGATGCCAAGGGGATGAGGTTCAACAAGTGCCGGGTCCTGCATTTGGGTCACAACAACCCCAGGCAGCGCTACAGGCCTGGGGAAGGGTGGCTGGAGAGCTGCCTGGCAGAAAGGGACCTGACGGTGTTGGTAGACAGCTGGCTGAACATGAGCCAGCAGTGTGCCCAGGTGGCCAAGAAGGCCAACAGCATCCTGGCCTGTATCAGGAACAGCGTGGTGAGTAGGACCGAGAGAAGGCCTCAAGTTGTACCAGAGAAGGTTCAGATTGGTTATTAGGAAAAATTTTTACACTGAAAGGGTTATTAAGCATTGGAATGGGCTGCCCAGGAAAGTGGTTGAGGCACCATCCCTAGAGGTATTCAAAAGATGAGTAGACATAGTGCTTAGTGGCATGGTTTAGTGATGTGGGGTTTTTTATCAGAGTTAGATTGATGGTTGGACTTCCTACCCAGACAATTCTATGATTCTGTGGTTCTATATTTCACATCAGACCAATCTTTGAGGAGATAACTAGCCAAGTGAATAAAGAAAAGCAGCAGGCATGAAATATATTACTTTATTATGGCTTCTACATGGTATTGGTCCTGGTGTGCTCCTTAGTAAAGGAAAATACAGTATAGAAAGGATCACCATAATGAACACAGCTGGTTGGTCTGTAACATAAAGACTTATTAATAGATTGCAATCTGACAACTTGCTGTACTGAAGTATATAGGTGTCTTTGCCAAGCTTGCTTTATTCAGCATTTCCACTGATGACTTGGTCTAAAAAATGCATTTGGAATTCATGCATAATGCTGAATTATATTGGAGAATTAACGATCAAAATTCTTAAAAAGCTGATACAATGGTCTGAAATTAACGATGACAACAGACACAAGTGCAATATGTTTTGATGAGGAGCATGAAGTGAGAAATGAAGAGACTAACTAGCAAGCTGCAATAATGCAGAAAAGGGATTGTGAGTTACAGCTGATGTCAAACTCAACCTGAGTCAGCAGCCTGATGTTGCTGGGGAAAAAAAAAAAGGCAAGACTCATTTTGTAATATACTAGCAGAATTTCATGTGTAAGACACTGGAAGAAATTATTCTTTTGTAGGCATCATCTTTCCAGCCTCAGCTAGATAAACACATTTTATTTAAGGCTTTATTCCTTGGGAAAATTATAGGAAGGATTGGAAAGAAGCTTGAGGAGACAAGTAAGAAAATGAAGAGGTCAAAAGACATCACCACTGTATAAAACTTGAAAGAACTGTCTTTCTTTAGGTTGAGAAACTATAACTGAAGGAGTGGACATGAGAGTAGTCTTCCACAATATGAATGGTTGTTAGATTATTTATGCACTACTTATTGGCTTTGTTTGAAACAAGGAAGACTTTGCTCCTTTGAAGCATTGTATCAGAGAAACAATTCTAGTTGTAAGGGATAGAGGGGAATGGACAGCTTCCAAGCAGCCTAAGTTGCCTTTGTGGAAGATACTTAGAGCCAGACTTCTGTCAGTGTTGGTCCAAGTCGAGGACAGGGAAAATGGACTCCACGAATTTCCTCTTTTATTCCCAAAGGGTTGCTATGCACATTTTCTGTTTGAAAAGGAACGAATGACCTAGATCTTCTCTTTTTTTATGGGAAGGAATGGTATCCACTGAAATGCATGTATATATTCTTCCAGGGTAAAGAACAAACCCTCAGTGTCCACACCAAGAAGCCGAGAAGAAGTGAAAGCCTTCCATTTCACACTGTATCTGACTAACCCCTGAGAAACTCAGTGCACCCCTGCTACACTTCTGCTGACACAAGTCGACACTTGAGAGACCAGAGCATCTTCCTGGAAATGTGCTAGGCAGCCACATGCAGTGTATCGAACAGAGCAAGCTCTGGCATCAATAGCATTCCCTTTTTGCAAGGCCTCTCCCTGCCATGCCCATCCTACTGGTTGTGTTCCCGCCAGACCAATGTTACTAGATCATAAATAAAAATCAGCAAATAGGATAGAACTTCAATATTTTTGTTGAACTTCCGTGTTATCACCTGCCTTATCAACACAGCTCAATGGCCAGATTAGAAACAACAGCACTCATTCTGGAGAGGTATGGTGTATGTCCCTCCCGGTGCTGAGAACAGAGATTTTACTCAACAATTTAGCTACAGCTGCAGCTTTTTCAGCTGAATGCTGCAGCAGATGGAAGAAGCCTGTGTGTTCAGAAAATGCGGTGGTCTTTCAATACTAGGTGATTGCATGGCAAGTTGTGCATTCCACCCACAACATACTTTTCTCTATGCACTTGTATGGTGCACTTATGTAGTTAATTGCACACCTGCTCTTAGACCATACAAGAGAGGAAACACAAAATATATTGAGACTAATTTTAACTTAATAAGTTGTTTTATTGAAATTGCCCACAAGGTTTTCTTTGATTTTCAAGACGCTTGAAGGAATAGCTATTTGCATGTCAGAAATATTTGAAAATTTTCTTCTCCGTGTTTCAAGTACCAAATATGAAAGTATCAGGAAGGCAAGACAAAAGAGCGTGCTAGAATGATGGATCTCAGAAAAAATGAAAATGAACAATGCTCTCAAGTTACACTTTCATCTCCTTTTATACAGGCAGTTATGATATTAAGAATCATTCACCACTCATCATATTTCTCCAGCAACAAAATGAAGATGACTGTGATCATTTTTGCCATTTCCTCCTGCAGAACACTGAAGATACATGCTAATATTGCTACCAATGGAAAAATAACTCATTTAGCTGAGTGCTGTTTAAGAGATTGTATTCACAACTTCTTTCATTTCACACAAATTAAGCCAGTAATGATTCCTGATGGCTGATCAAGTATCTGCTTTATTCTGCCATTTTGTAGGGCGATTCATAGGCATGCTTCTTGCTGTTTTGTCAGTCATTTTCACTTTCTGTACCTTGAACTGATAAAAATGCTAGATAAATACTGCTATATTTAACACTGAGACTGAATTACTGAAAACATAAAACTGTGGAGAACCCTCTCAGTTCATAAGAGACCACAAATCCCAAAGATCCGATACTAGCCAAGGTAATTATACCTACCAGTCCACAACAGCATTATTGGCTTCATAAAACCCACTTTCAGATTTTAGTAGCAGAACAGGGAGTCTCTGCTGTTACGCATTTTTTTTCCTGCTCTGAGACCAACTAGTAGCGCTGTGGTTCAGTGCAGGTTGGTAAGACCCCACAGAAGAGAAGGGGTCTAAATGCAGGGGGCCCTTTGTTCTGTCTCATCTCTTTCAGAAATTGCTATCAAATTTGATTTCAAATGATAAACCAAACAGAAACCAAAACAACCAAAACTACAGACCTGAGGAAAAGCAACATGGGTGCTAAATCTGGCCCTGAGAAGGTACAACTGGCAGCACCTCCTGCTCTGTGCCAAGAGTTCTGACCGTGAGGAGGCATTTCCTTCCAGTTCCCCTGTACCATGCTACTCCCAGCCACTGATGCCTTTGAGCTTAGTGCAAAACTCTTCCAGCGGAGTCTTCTCCAGCACCTCAAACAGAAGTGATATTTCCTTGACTCTGGAGAATGACCACTCTCGTTCTTCGAAGGGATGGTTGCCTGTCTCACTGGGACTGACAAACAAAGGTTTTGAGTAACTTGATGGGTTCAAACCAGATACTTTTTGGTGGCATTGCAGGTTAAATGGGTTCCTTCTTAGTTAAAAAAACCTTCTTAGTTAAAAAAAAACAACCTTTAATGGAGAAGCACTGAAAGAAAAATCAGTGTTTTTATGAAGCGAATAATAGTGGTATGATCTGGGTCTTTCTTTGGCCTCTGTGTCAATCGTGAGCTCAAATTCACTTTGGGACTGGTTCAGGGAAATAATTCATAGCCAGTGAATGCCAGTTTTTACTGCAGTAAGGGGGGGGGCTCACCTCTACCCTTCTCCTTACAGTCTGTGGAAAAGTGGCTTGGTCACAATAAGAATAAATATCCCTCCATGCTGACTTTGTTTGGGTATTTTCTGTTTGTTTTATATTCCACAACAACTCAAATGTTAAGCTCTATTTCAGGATATTAAATGAAGTAAATAATGAAATTTCAATCACCCAGTCACCTTTGAGCATACCACATTACCTAATAACCAAGAAGATGGGATTAGAGCAGTGAATTTATATAACTGCAATAAGGCATAATAATATCTGAGGAAACAGGGGAAGGGGGAAATTAATTCAGATATAATATATTAATAGGGACCAGGGATTCATAAAATTCAGCCAGATCACTCCAAAGAGATTCAAACCTCGGTGATACAAAGAAGCCTACTTTGTTAACTTCTGGCTGAAATTCACATGTCGTCCAGAAAAGTGAGGGTTGAAACTCTTCAGTGACTGTGGCAGGAGAGCTGAGAATTGAATTTGGGACAGATGGGAAAATGTTGCTTTTATATTTGACTCAGTCTCTGGGATGTGCCTCTTTTGGTTCAGAACTCTGCAACAGGTTCAAACACCTGGAGGTGAAGGGGTCTGAAGCTTGAGTCTCCTGAGCTCTGGGATGGTCTCCTCCCACAAGGTCTCCACACATCAATGTTCCTCTTCCACTGCCATTAGGTAGGTGCTGGACCACAGGCAAGGGATTACTACTGCAAGTCCAACGGTCAGTGGTACATATGGCCACCTATTTAGACACACCACTGAAATGGTCCTGTGCTCGGTTTAAAAAAAAAAATCCAACAAAAAATATCAAGATGTCATTTTTCCCTTTTTGTGCATAAGACCAAGCTAAACATGTAGCACAGAAAAGTCCCACTAATGCCCAAATGTACACTCTGAATGCTGCTGGGGTGGGCAGGAAGTTGAGATAAGCCCAAAAGACATGGAGAAAGCTATTTGTGAAGTTGTGGGAGTGCCAAGGAAAGTCCATGCCAGCAACTCCTTGCCCCTCATCCACTTGAGTCGCAGTCATAGAGCAGGAAGCCCTCCACATCAAGTTGCTTCCTGCAAAACTTGACAAGAGATGCATTTTTAAAGACACCTCTCAATTTCAGAATTATGTATAGTGCACCAGCTTGTGTGCAAAGAAAAGACTCAAAGGGAGAGAAAGCAGGCAAAGGGAAAGTAGAGGGAAGGCAATTTGAAAGTCATTATGGAATGCTTTTTTTTTTGGTGTAAAAATTTGTGCAGGGGCACAATTTATCTGTTTACATACATAAATATAAATGCACACACACATTTTTCCCTCACAGAACTTAAACTTTTAAAAATTGGAAATAAACCCCTAACATCTTCCCCCCAAAATAGCCAGTGGGCCAGCTTTATTAAGCCTGAACAGAAGAAAAAAAAAAACCATTAAATTTTCAAATTTTCAGAAGGCAATATTTAAATATCTTATCTATTTTATTAGAAATCTCATTTATTGGGGTACTAAAAATGGATATGTCTTCTTGTACTTGAAGATATTCTTGCCTCAAGATGTAGTTACTGTGCATGGAAATTTCTGTGCATGTCTGTGTAAACCACAATACTACATAAAATGTATGTAAAAGTTTATTCTGTGTGGCTGTATAGAATACTTTACTAAATGTCTGAAATTGAATGGAAGTTTTGCTACTGAGTCCAAACCAGTATTTTAGCCAGTGAGTTTTTTCATTTATGCATTCCATTAAGCCTAAGTTTTTTCTTGAAAGTTAGGACAAAAATGTTTTGAGATTTACAGGAGCCCTACAGCGTTCTAAATAATTGTATATCGAGGAACCATTTTCTTCTGTTAAGATTTAACGTATGTATTAGTAACATATTGTAGGTGTCATTATACAGCGTTTGACCAACAACTTTCCCATAACTTCACTCCCTTTTCAGAAAATGCAGTAAATTTATTTGCTTCCATTATCTTAATTCATCTTATTCATCTTTAAATATACTTCAGTCATGTTTATTCTGCTTGTCTTTGATAGCACAATGACAGATTGTGGGTGAATTTTTAATAATAGCACAAAATTATTTTTCTTTCTCTTCGTTTCTCAAGCAAGACATATTTCAGCTTGGACACTTATTTGGAGAATACAGTATTTAATCATTTCAAGCAGCTCCTTGCAGGCCATCTCAACAAATTCTTTAGGGAGGCTCAAGTCTTTCAAGTATATGCAGGAGGACAGGTTCACAGTGAAAAACAGATTCCATACAGAACGCTTTTCTTTTTCTTTCATTATCAGTTGCTTAAATTTGGAAGGCACAGCAAGCTAGCTGGAAGATGGCAGACAACACAAAATGGATGCCAACTGAAGTCAGTAGAGGAATTTCCCCTGAAGTAGTCAGGCAGCACAGAAGATAGGGTAGCCCCTACATATACAGGTTTTGTCTATACCTGTACCTGTGCATGTGTATATACATGGACACAGATAAACATAAAGTTAAGGGAAGTAGAGGTAAAATACCTTATATGTAAATTAACAGCAAATGCAGAGATGGAGCATCCACACTGAGGGAAAAAAGTGGATGTTTGAAATTCAAATGAAAAGCCCATGCATTATTTTCACAGTAACCCAATTAAATTTTGCTCCAAGGCCGGCTGCTCCCCTCTCTCTGCCTATCTGCCCAAACTTGTGATCTCAGCTCTGTTGCTCAGATATCACCCCGTATAAATATCAGTGAATGAAAAGAAAGGACCAGTTCCCCATGTCTCTCTGGGAAGGCCAGTTCTTTAGACAAGCATCCTCTTGAGGAACCTCATGAAAAAACCAATAGGGAAAACTATAGTCATTTGTTTTTGAGGAAGATATAGCTACGTGGTTGTTCTGAAATAAAAGCCATTCCTCTAAAAAAAGATGTCTGTCAAATAAAGTTGATGGATTACCTATGCAGCAGGAAATCTCAGCAGAAAGGGATACATTCCACATGCTGCCATTTAGAAAACACATGAATTTAATCAGAAAACAAACAGCCCCTGAAAGGCTCAACAGATCAGCTTCCTGAATCGTCCTTGCCTCACTGCTTGAAAAAGTCACCCATCGTTTCAGAAAAGCTGTGATGTTACCCCTTCCAGCTTCTAAATCCAACAACCCACCTGTAATCTCTGTTAAATCTCTGGTAATTTCTGTTAAAAACTTCCTGGGTGGTGTAGCTGTGTTTTAGTGCCAGTGAAGTGATTTGTGTGAGTTTCAATCTTGAGAAAGGTAGGACACACAATAGAAAATACAGATGTTGCCCGCATGTCCTTATTCCCAACCAGAGCAGACCAGGGGAGGACTACAACCTGGCTTTGTTATTTAAGCCCCTGAACTGTGTTTTGCATGAACCCTTTCTTTTTTCCTACTTTTTTTCCTTAAACGAACATGACCAAATTAACAAAATCTGCGTGGGAGCTTGCATTGCAGTCAGGATCCTCAGGCACTGCTAATCTTGGCTCTCTGCTTATGCAGGAGGCAGATGTGTTCCCTTTGTGTCCAAACTCTTGTCCCAGAAAATGCAAATGAGACCCCCAAATCAAGCATCCACGTCCATCTGCTTGCTTTTCACATCTGACTATTGCTTTTCTAAATTAAACTTTCCATCCCCAGGCAGCAACGCTCTGTCAAAGAAACAGCAGAGGGTCTGAGTGCAGTGGGGGGAGGGATCAACTCGGGCAAGGCCAGGGGATGAAGACCCTCCTTGGACAACACATCTTCCCTCATGCACTGTTGCTGGCTCTGACCCTGCACAGGAGAAGGGTAGGCAGAGGGACACCCCTTCTAAACCACAACTCCTGCTCAGCAGAGGAGAAAAAAGTGAACTCTGTGGGAGGCAGCTTGTGAAGGCCAGTTTGGGTCCCAAATGAAACGTTTAACCACTGAACCATGTTCTCTGTGTCATCGCTCTGAGCACAGCTCATCATCCTCATTCTGGTGACTAGCACCAGTGTCCTCACTGGTCATATTTTTCTCCCTATATGGCTGCAGAGAAGAGTTCAGGTTAAGCTGGATTTTCCAGTGCAACTTCTGAACTAGTTAATCTGTCATTTTAATTGCTCTCACAACCAGTGTGTGGGACAGCTGCTCCGATGGCTTTTGTTCTAGCCGTTTCATAAGTTATTCTATTCAGTGAATCAACAAAACACATGTAAATTGTCAGGGAACAACTATTAAATTACAAGGACTGTGATGCCCCAGCTTGGACAATTTCTTGCTTTTCCTGGCCCTCCTCCACATTGGTGTTAATTACATGCTCCTGCATCCCATTACCCACATCTGAGTTCCTACTGTGTTACTTCTGTTATGGCCACAGGAAATATGAATCAATTTTCTTCTTTCAGAAGCAACTCTTCTCTGGTCAGTCCAACATTGGTCTCTAAAGATAATGGGGAGGTTACAAAATTAAAATGGAGCCTGACTTCCCAAAGACACATGGTGAGATGGCAAGAGACAAAAGACTCAAGGTGGAAAATAGGATATTCTGATTTGATATAAGGAAAACCTTTTTCACCCTACAGCTAGCCAAACACAGGACGTGGAGAGGCTGTGGAGTCTCCATCCTTGAAAGCAAGAAAGTCAAAACCCAGCTGGACATGGCCATGAGCAACCCAGTCTCACTGGAGCTGCTTCAAGGAGGAAGGTTGGACTGGATGACCTCCAGAAGTCCCGTTCAAACTAAATTATTCTACAATTCTACCATTCCATCTTTTATCCCAAGTTTCTTTGGCAGCCTATGCACACTTCAATACAGATTACAGACATGAGTTTCAGCAGATTTAGCTGTTAAACTATGTTAAAGAATATGCACAGATAGTATTGTTACCTTCTCAAAGGCGATTTATTTCCATTTAACTGCTTCATCAGGAAAAGATCTGTGTGGAAATTAAATGAGCTGTCTTTGAGCTGAAATGCATATACATACTAGGATTTGTAGTGTTTTAGTGTTATATACACACAGACTTCCAGATACACCTCCTGACTGAACTCACAGCTGTCGCTATTTCAGTGCATAATAATGAAAAAGCTTTGGTATCTCCTGCAGTCTTCCTAGGGTCTCCTGTAGGTTTTGTAGCTTTTATCTTTCAACTTTTTACAGGGAGGTGTTTTATGGCCTTGTAATTTTGACTTTACGGGGATGACTCTAGCTGTAGCTACAGAAAGCAGCCAAGTATCCCACATCTGTGGGGTGAATTGTATTTACCAACCTGGTGTCTTCTTGGCCCAGGTTCCTATTCTGAAAGAAAATGATATCTCTTTTCCAATATTGCTTATATCTGTTACAAACTGCAAACAAATAACAGATTGAAAGGAATCAACACAGGGCACTTTCAGTCCACGATGTGACTACACTTTTACGATCTATTGCAAAGTCATTTTTTCTGGGTATGTTTGTGGTAGAACCACTTGCTAAATTTCTGCTGTGGGGCAAAATGTTGTACTTTTTGTAAGGGCCTCAGGTGAAACTATATCAGATAAGGAAGACAAAAACCTGGAATTCTCCTTTCATGCCTCAGAATAGAAACACTAAGATGTACTACAGCTAAAAGATGGATTTTTATGTAAATATGTCTAAGACAACATAGTAGGAGATCAGTGTCACTCAATTGTGTGATACAGCAGCAACATGAAAAATGCAAATAGTTCTAATTATTATAATTATATGATTACTCATGCAGATAAAGTTTTATTGACTTATAACACTGAGAAACCACTGTGCAACATGGAACCTTCATTGCTTTAATGGCATGTTTAAATTGTTCCATTGAACTGATATTTGAGAAGCTGTGGTAATAAAGACAATTTTCAGAAGGATTTATTGACATTTGGGTTTAATACCCTTGTTCAGATAATGGGGCATCTTAGACAATTAAAATTCAGCTAAATGAGATTTCAAAGTAAAAGTATCCAGATCAAATGCAATATAAAATCTGTGTCTGAGGACTTAAACAGCGACATTTTCAGACTTGTGTGTGTGTCCGTGTTCTCTGTTGGAGAAGCTCCTGTTTCTCAATAAAGCTGAAAATCTTATGTAAGTGGTTATAGATGCCTTTAGTATTAGACTTGGATAATTCTAGTTGAAAGTAAGTGTCACAGCACTATAGTAAGGCACCTGAAAGCAAACTTGAGATGTTTCACAATTCTTGGGGGACACTGTTGAAAATAAGTGCAATATTTTTATAAGAAGATTTTTGCCCATGCAAAAAAGATTTTCCTAGAAACAGGTGCTGCTTTAGAGGTAATTTAGATTGTGAAAGGCTTTCTCCTTTAGCAAATGCACAGTGAAGCAACCTCCATCTGTGGGCCTCAGTTAATGTAGCAGTTCAGCACATGCCTTACCCTAAACACAGGAACCCCACTGAAGTCAGAGTGACTAGAATGCGTGTTTAAAAGCAGGTATTCTTAAGTACATTGCTGGAGTCTGAAAGCCTTCAGTTGCTGAAGAATTACGTTGGAGAGATGTAATTATTTAAGGAACAAGCCCCAGGACACTTGGAAGCTGCTTGTAAATAAACTTTTCCTCACTATAAGTTACTTTGTTATTCCTCTTAAATAATTTTTACAATTAGAAAATAACTCCTATTTATTCAAAGCAGAGGTCAGTTGGAATGGCTTTTGTTGGCATGACTATTCAGAGAACAACCATTTTCTTACCTGTTCATAAACATAACAGAAACCATTCAAAATACTGTTCTATAATTTTTTGCCTTGCAAAGTAATGAGCCCTCAAAATAAACTTGCCAGTAGATGTCTCACACAGAAAATCATGAGTCCTATCCTGGGAGGGTGAGCAGAACAATGGTTGGTAGAGTTTGGGACCCTTGTGAGGCTTCAAGACCTCTTCATTAGTGGTCAGCCAGGCACTAGAGCAGAGTTGTGAAAACAGGGAAAATTACAGGGTAAACGCAGCAGGGTGTGGTTTGTAAAGGAGATGTTGCTTCTGCTGACTTTAAAAAGAAGTGGACATCTCTGTAGAACACTATTTGAATTCTTGTGGTATCACAAAAGTTCTGATTCTTTACCAGCCTTCCTGTTTCTCTTTCTACCTTCTCCTCCTTGCCTTTCAGCTCTGCTGCTGCGTAGGCTTTTGGTGAGTGATCTTTGAGGGAAATGAGACACCAGACTGGAAACAAAAGGCCCATGGCAATCTGATGTGCTTTTGACCTTCTGTTAAGGTTGTTTAAATCAGCGCCATAAATAAGTGAAGAGATCAGGGTAAGGCTTTTCAGCCAAAGAGGGTTTTGAAATGGATCTGCAGAGAAATAAATTGTTCTGTCTTTATCCATTGTCGTTCTTTCTTTGTTGTTCACTTGTGTCTTGTTTTCTTCCTTGCTCTTTTGGCACTGGCACTCAGTTGTCACCCAAGCCTGCCTGTGGGGCTGGCTGTAAGCACTCGTTCCCGCATCAGCCCTGCTTTTCCCCACCAGAGCTTTGCCACTCATGGCTTCAGGGTCGCCCCCACACTGAAAGTGCTGACCCTCTGCTGAGAATTCTCCTGCTTAGTTTGGATCAGTGTGTTAAACAGAGACTGTATCACAAGTGTAAATTGAAATGTTATGGCTCCTCCAAGGAGCCAGGCAAAGCTTACTTCCTTTCCCTGCTTTCCACGATGCTGAATTAAATCTAATTTTACCAATAAGGGATATAATTTTGCCATGGAAGTCCTGCCCACTACTCATATAACCTTCACTGTAAAGACCGGGAATGACCTTAAAGTAAAAGCCAAAAGAATGGATTGACTAGAAATCTGCTGCCAGAGCAAGCAAGTTTATAAACACAGGTGATTTGATTTTTGTCAAATGCAAGACCCTCCAAGTGTGCTGATTATCAGATTTAATTTGTATGTAATACATTACTGCGCAGTTTCTATTATTTGTTAACTTTATGAACCACTTGTCGTTTCAAAGACAGTTTGCCCTTGTTGTAGAAAAACATAAACAACCTGATACATGATTAGCAGTGCAAGGGGCAGTTAACATTTGTTTCCCTTTTCACTGCTAGGAATACAACCTAAAAACCGAATATCTATTAATAATCTGGATAGCTCTAGCAACCCTTCCAGTTTTCCCTGGGCTGGAGAAGAAATGCGATTTTTTAATGGTGGCTTCATATCAGCTACCAGTGTCCCGCATGTGCAGGTTTCCAGATCTGGTCATCTGTCCCTGTGATAGTGGCTAAGGGTGGATGCAATTACTCACAAAGAAGGACACATGCTTCAAAATTTTGCTCATGGGCAATTTTTTGGTTCTTCCGCTTTTTCTGATTTTACTGTGAATCACAGAATAATTGACTTAGTGCTCAGAGGTCTGAGAGATGATGATAATAGCAGGGTCTCTGCTTTGCAAATTGTTTTGAGACCCAGCCAAGGTGTAGAGAAAGAGCCAATGTTTATTTTTAAAATCTCACAGATTTTAAATGAATCTCATGATACTTAGAGGACTCAGGAGCTTCCACATTTTTAAGTTTGGTTGGTTGGTGAGTCTCCTCTGCCTTGTTTCCTCTTTGTTGGGGTTTTTCCCCTTCATTCTGTAATTGAAGGCATCTCACTGAAGGCTGTCTTTTGTTCTTTGTGTAAGAAGCTATAATGGAAAATACGCTCCCACCAGCAGTGATCTTATTTTAATTTTGGAGACAGACACTGCAACAGCTCAGTATACACCCTGTGTGCTTAGGAGTTAAGGAACAGCCCTTGCGGGAGACATGTGCCTGGGAAATACACAGGTTATGGTGAAATGTACAGTTGTCTGTTAACGAGTCAGTTAAAAAGTCCTTGACCTTGACATTTATATCCTGAGCTAAAGGTTAACAAATACAGATTTATTTGGAATTTCCATGATTGCAATCTGCCAGGGCAGCAAAACTTAATTGAATGCATTTAATTAAATGCAGATTCCTAGAGAAATTTTCCTCCTCCTGAAGCTCCCCAGCCCTCCCCTGCCTATGGGCTGAGTGCAGGCAGGGTGATGGGCTGCACCCGGTTTCACCACAAGCAGTCCTGTGCATCGTTTTGGGAGTCTCCAGGCAGGAATTTCATAGAGCCCTGCTATGTGAAGGCCAGTTGGTAGGCACCATCTGCCTGTACACATCTGTTGGTTAACATCCTGGGCGGAGAGCCCAGCCACCCAGCAATGCCCCAGGCATTTCCCCCTACAGGACTCACCAAACCACGCACGACTTTAAGTCACCAGTAGAACCTGGACCTGCAGGTGCAGGAACAGTCACGTAGAACAGTTTTTGTTCATAATTGATGAAATTAGGATATGCTTTTTATGTGGTTTAATATAATCAACAGCAAGGAACCACATGCTCAGGTGGGATTAGTGTTCAAGAGAACTATGAGAATTCACAGCTCAGTCCAGGACCTTTGCAATGGAGATTCCCATCACCATCTGGACACTCACTGACCATCCTGTTCAAGAGCTTCGATTCCTTGTGAGACCATCATCCTATGCAAAAAATCCTACTAAATCAGGTGGTTTTTTTTATTTCTTTGCTTGCTTTTTAACAAACACTCTGCCCATGAATGTCTGCAAAGCACATCCTTTTCCTCCCTGTGCTTTATAACTCCAGGTTCCCAGTCTGTACACAGGCTTAACAAAGAATCCAATGCATTGTACATAAAGAGACAAGTCCTCCTAAAGTCTATACAGTATTGAATACTGTGTGTCTCAGTTATAATAGCCCCAAGTAATGTATCTTATCATATATATACTTATTATACAAGCACCTTTCTCATTATCTCTTTATTGTGGATATCATAAAATGTAATTTGTGGGTTTTTTCCCTGCATTCACATCACAGTACTAAGTGAAGTGCTACAAAATGAAAAGTTAAAAAAGTTTACACAGTCAGCAAGAATTTGTTTTTGCAAGACCTGCTAAAATGTTCAGCTCAGTATTTCTGAGGCTCTGTAGATTACCTGCGTATCATAAGGTCTTCCAGACAGGACTGCAAAGATCAAATAAGTTCTCAGACAACCTTCTTGTTCTGTCTGATCTCTCCCTCTTTCCTCTCCTCATTGAAGGACTCTGACTTCAACAAGCGAAAGAGCAGACCCAGACAGTTTTCTGTCTGGCAGTACTTGAATTGCTTGGGCAATTTGCCTAAGTAAGTGGTTTACCCTCATGATAATGTATTTTCATGTAGAGACTGAAATGAGAGGGCTTGAGGAGCATGCTATACATTAAATGCATGAAGGGCAAAGCCATCTTTCTCTGTGTGACAGAGTGCTCCCTGATGATGAGGAATCTGTATTAAAAACACATTAAAGAAATAACTTCTGTCTGGCTGCTGAACATTACAGAATTGTGAAACTTTTCTGGGTATTTGTTTTATTAATTTTTATTGGCAGAAATATGAGAAAACAAAATTAGCTATATTGCTTTGAAACTTCATTTCACAGACTTTACCCACTGTTGATTATTTTAGAGATTCTCAAACCTGAATAAAATTAGAGTGTGAATTATGTCATGCTGTCAAAAACGGAGCATCTTACCCTATTTTGAAAATGTCCCTAAGAGCCTGCCATGACTCTCAGTTGTTCTAGTGGGACTTAGGCTAACATAGAAGGATTATGCTATACGGAAAAGTTAAACCCAAATATCTACATGGGGAATAAAAATTACACAATTAACTATGGATATCTATGTAAACCAGGAAAGTTCTTAATTGTCAACCATTTTATTAGCAATACTAAACACCTGCAACTTCGAATCTGGGATACATATTAGCCTAAATGTTAATAGATTGCTTTCATAGCTGAGCTTAAATGTTGATATAGGTGCTTAAAAATCAGCTTAAAAATAATCTGAAAATATGACCTTTTTTGAACATGGTAAAATAGAGCATCGTAACTTCTGCCCTCTGAGGAGCAGCGCTTAAAAGAACCACAGCCTCAGCTGTAATCTCTTGATTTTGCTTTTTCTTGAGGTTTGATAGTACACTCCCTTTCCAAACCATATATACTGCTAGAGGCACTGTTTCAGAAAGGATTGTCCATGCCTCACTTAAGTGACAGGTCCACTTTAGGTATCTTTTTATACAAGTAATCCTGAGGTGAAGTGCTAACTAGGCAGAAAGATAGATGCTTGACACTATGACTGATCAGAAAGACCGGATAAAAATAGCCCTTCTTTATGACCTGGAGTCCTAAATGTCTCCAACTTTTTCTGTTCTATCCATCTGAAAGGGGTGGAAATTGGAGAAATTCTGATGAAGTTAAATTAGGGTGGTCCAGACTTTCTCCCTGCATTTCTCCATCTACAGCTTTCAAATACTAGTTTGGCTGCAAATTATTGCTGTTATTTTTAAAACATGTGAACAGCTAAAACATTTCCAAACTGGCATGCAATCTGTTCACCAGTGGCTGATGTGCTATAGAGGGTGATGTGGAAAGGACACTGTTGGGATTTTTAAAAATTATGTTGCAACAAATATTCCTTGGTAAGACCCTACATATCCAAGGGCCAAAGCAGGACTTCTAGTCTGGGAGGAGATGCCAGATCGTTTATATTTCTTGCCTCTGTGGCATTTTTGATATGCCCCTCAAAATAATTTAGAAAGCTCTGTGGAGCTGCTCAATCTAAGAATGGCTTTTCTTTGCTCTCTACAGGTGGCAAGGCCATGCTGTTGACAGTGTTATCAAGAGTGATCAAGTCTTCCATACAAATAGGCTTACAGCTATCCAATTCAGTGGACTGGGACTGAAATACAATATGTGACAGAGGCTTTTTTTTATTTTAAGTACTTGCCTCTTTTCTTAAATGCGAGGGCACATCGTTGGCTGCCCTTCTGTAAACCTACACTACACAGCAGCAGTGATGCACAAACCTGTCCTACAAAAGTAGCTTGTGCTACTTTTTGTACCTTTCCTACTTGTAGAGAGAAAGCATAACAGATTTGTATTGCCTTGTGTTTCAGTTTTCCACACAAGGGCTGTTTCTGGAGCATATGGAGAGCAGCCAGTGTGCATCAGTCTTTTCTGTTGGTGTGACTCCTTGAGGCCACACAACTGTTGCCACTGGAGGCTCAAAGGATTGAAGAGCATATAGCATATATAGGTATATCACAGGATCACAGGATATTCATGGTTGGAAGGGACCTTTCAGATCATCGAGTCCAACCACAAAAAAAAAGAACCACAAAAAAAACCCCAAACACAAAAACACACCACACCCATGCACAAACAGACACAAACCAACAATCCCAGGCACTAGAGCATGCCCTGAAGAGCCATGTCTACACGTTTCTTAAATACCTCCAGGGATGGTGACCCCACCACCTCCCTGGGCAGGCTGTTCCAGTGCCTGACCACCCTCTCAGGAAAATAATTCTTCCCAATATCTAATCTAAACCTCCCCTGCCACAACTTCATACCATTTCCTCTGGTCCTGTCATTATTCCCTTGGGAAAAGAGGCCAACACTCACGTCTCTCCACCCTCCTTTCAGGTAGTTGTAGGCAGCAGTGAGGTCTCCTCTCAGCCTCCTCTTCTCCAAACTCAACATGCCCAGTTCCCTCAGCCTCTCCTCGTATGACTTGTTCTCTAGACCCCTCACCAGCTTGGTGGCTCTCCTCTGGACACGCTCCAGCAGCTCAATGTCCTTCCTGTAGTGAGGGGTCCAGAACTGAACACAGCACTCAAGGGGAGGCCAAGTGCCAAGTACAGAGGCATGATGATTTCCCTACTGACCAGTATGTATATATATATAAAAAAAAAATAATATATATATATATATAATAGCATATATAGCTATAAGTACCTCAAAATGCCTTAGAGGGAAGCTTTGAAGAGCCTACCAGCCAAATTTCATAACCTGGTCCTTGGGTTTTGTTCTAACACAAAGAAACCTGTTGCCCAGAAACATGCCACTGTCTTTCACATTTCTTTTTTCAAATTTCCCAGTTGGTCAAAAAATGGAGAACACCTTAAACAGATCGCTCAGCATCTCTCATTTCCTACAGCCTTGTAACACAGTACAGGATTGCATACTGCACACACTGCATGCTGCAATTTCCTCTCTACCAAAGGATCTGACTATACGCTGAAGTAGCCAGTGATTCAGCTTGCTGTGGAGGTCACCTCACTACAAGTGCTTAGATAAAAAAGTGACACTACGGGAAGTAAGTGGACTCTTTAAGAGTGTGTGTCTAATATCATGCTGATGTGTTTGCACATTAGAATAAACTTCCTATGGATCTGTGACTCACAGTGACTCTGTTGCAGCTCGAGTCAACTTTTTGTCCCTTAATTCCAGTGTCCTCGGGTTGCACAAGTATTTCAGAGTCTGAGTTACAGACAAATTGCAGACAAAATACCTGATGAGTGACCTCAAAAACATTTTGACAAAAGTCCATGTGGTGGAAATGACTATGGGTTAAGATTACCAATTATGCAGTTCTTTCTAGCCTGTTGACCACAGTAGGTTAGACCTTTCTGGTCCCAGCTTAAATTACAAAAGGGCCAAAATGGTTAAAGCCAAGCAGTCACAGGAGGCTACCTGATGAAATTGATCTTGAAATGTTAGCATAGTTTGGAGTAGTTGTAGATTTCTTTCTAATTTCCTCCCAGGCTGACATGGCACAGTGTGAGCCTCCAAAGTATACTTTGGGAGAAGTTTTGTTAGCAAATATACTGATTTTTTTGTAGTACTGTGTTTCCTGTGTGGTCTTTAGAGAGTACCCAAGCTTAAAATGAAAATGACCTCTTCCACTTCAAAGATTTTGGAAGAACATTACATAACTGACCATCAAAAGAGAAATCTGTATTCTTGTTTTGAAGGAGCAGTAATAAATATTTCCATAGCAGAGCCTTTCCTCAGTGTTAATTTGATGTCAGTATATCAGAAATGGTTTATCTGGTAGTTATCTCTCAAAGAGAATGATACTATCTCCCAGAAAGCATGTGGATTTCTCCAGGGTATCATAACATCATTTTACATTTTATGTAACACTATGCACAAATCTCCTTCAAGGCAAATATTTATTCTAATCCCTACTCAGTTTCTTCTTGAAATACATAATTTTGCAGTCCACAAGAAAAAGCCTTGTCTATTGACTGACAAACGACAAAATGTATTTCGGGAAACTCTGCCATGAATAACAAATGGAGACATTACAAAAGCACAGCTCTATAAAGAGAAAACTGTCTGACAGTACCAAAATTTTGATTTTACATTCTTCATGCCCCTCATAGGCAGAGCAGACAGAGCTCAAATGGCATTCCAGCACTGCTAAAAGTTTCTGTAATTCCAGCATGAATTCTTCATGTCATTCTGGACTGGGATCTTGAGTCATTAGGTCTGTTTTGTGTGAAGAAGATAAGGCAAAAAAATAATCTCTCTATACCTTCTTTCCTTAGGTTGGCCTGATGATGGTACCTCCTTTCTGAAGTACACTGAATACTTCTTGGAAGTGAAAGACCCCCTAAACAAAAAAACCAAACTAACCCAAGGTGCTGGCAATCAATCTGAAATGGAGTGAAAACAAGATAGAGGACTCCACACTCCACATAACCTTAACCTGGGAAGAGTGCTGTTTTTTGACAAAAATCTTTATTTCTTCACAGAATTAAAACATAGCAAGAAAGCGAAATGGCCTGCTGTTTCCTTTGTCTCATTCTGCGCCTGCACCTTCCCTGGAGGATGTTCACCAGGGAAACAGTTTGAAAGTGGATGTGGAGGAGAGGCTCTGAAGGAGGAAATGGGGCTCCTGGCAAACGTGAAGATGAGACTGACAGCCGCAGTCTGAGAGCGAGCCTGCTGAGACGAGCCTTTGCATCGGGTCTGTGCTGCGAATCTGTGCCTCTGAATGCGACGTGGCTGGCCCCCTCTCGACAGAAAATTGCTGAGGCTCTAATTTGTATGTTCAGTCCCTCTCAGAATTGGCTGAAAAGAGGAGTGTAATGCGAGCCTGCATCTGTGCTATTACGCTAGCTGCGTGTTTACCCCGTTCGGTTATGTGCTGAAGTTCTCGCAAAAGGCGTAAATACAATGAAAGTCAAAATAATGAACTCTGATTCATCAGGCTTCATCCTGACTGAATCAGAAAAAGAATATGCAGTTGCTTCTATCCTCTTCTTAAATTATATCTTTTGAGTTTAGACAGCAACCTTTACAAGGCCAAAACTGCCACTTAGAGCTTCATCGAACAAATGTACCTAAATAATGCCAGTATCAGTAGCAGTGAGAACAAAACGGAAGGAAATGTGACCGAAGAGCCAATCTAGGAATGGCAGCTGGCCACTGCTGTCCCCAGAGCCATGGGAGTAGAACGAGATGGGACTCCATGTTCCCCTTCTGCTCTCCCTGTGTGGGTGCAGAGCTGGTTTTCTGCCTAAGAAAACCAGTTGTTCTGACTTGCAGCATCCCTGCACAGTCCTGCAAGCCCAAAGCCTACACACTAAACAGTGCACTTGTTGCCAAGGCTAATCAAAGACTCAAGGCATATCCGAGGGTTTTTTCTCTCCCTAGACAGCTGTTTTAAAGGTATTGACCAATAGCAGCTGCTGATCATTAATATTTGCATCTGTATTGTAGAATAAGAAACCCCCTCTTAGCTAATGTCTAAATGATGGTCACAATTTTTTTCTCCATTTATTTTGTTTTTAAATTTCAAACTTAGCAGAGTGCCTTTCAGATAAGCAAACAGTAGAATTTCTCTAGGATGAGTGCAAGCTGTGTGTTAAGAGACAGACAGCTGTTACCCATGATTTATCATCAGGCTGTAAGATTGTATTGAGTGAGGTACCACAGAGGATTTGCCCTAGATGATGGATTTGCAGTTAATGACCAACATGCTGGAATGAAAAGCATGTCTGCAAACACACAATGTGCAAGCAAACTGGGAGGCACTGCCACCAACTGGGGGGACAGGATAAGAATAAAAAAAACAAACTGGAGAAATTGAATAAACTCCTTCTGAAAAAAAGAGAGGATGTTGTTTAGAAGAGCTCCAGGCAGCTTCAGAAATACAGGAGGGAGATGAAACAGCTAGGTAGTATAGCAAGAATGGTATAGGGGTTATAATGGATGGGAAGCGAAATGCAAGTCAGTAGTGTTGGGCTATTGTGAATGAGGCAGGCACCATAGAAAGGAGTTTTAGCAGACTTAAGGGAAAAACGTGTGAAATAATCCTTCCACTCACAGAGCCTTAATCGGGATACTGTCTTGTTTGCACATGGCACTTCCAGAAAGCTGTGGACTAATAAGAGTGAGGCACTAAGGGAACAACAAAATTGTTAAGAGCTTTCAAAAAAATAAAAAAATATAAATGTGATATGCAAGAACTTGGAAGAAATTGGGTTTTTTAGCTTCAAAAGAGATGGGGTAAATGCAGGGCCATGACAAGTCTTAAGAGGTAGTAAATGCTCCCTCAAAGTAGAAGAAAATTGTTTTTCTCTGTCTGAGGACAATAACACAGTGGAAACAACTGTTTGAAAAGGTTGCGTTGTCTCTGCCCAGTGGTGGTTTTTAAGCATAGAGCAGAAAAACACCTCTCAAGAATGGGAAAAGAGTGCTGATCCTGCTTTGGGTCAAGTGAATAGACAAGATGACCTCTTGAGAGCTTCTTCAGGCTATTTTCTAACACTCACAGACAGTTTGGAGTGTGTAGCTGTGATCTCATGGAAACGGAGAGGAGCTATGTGCTTATCTTCTTTGCACTTAGAGCTCGGTCTAGAGTTCTTTTGGTTTTCTTTCATATCTCAGCCTCTTTGTTTTGGTGATTTGAATTATTGTTAGACAAGAAAAACTTGTTTTTGTACTAGAATTTTTCAGATTGGGATACAGGAAAAACATACAGTGTAGGTCATAGAAAACCTTCACTCTTCAATGAAAGAGGATGTATTAAGTTAACAGCATATGAGTTTGGGGCGTTATAGCAGGAGTACAAGTCAAGCTTCTATTAAGTGTACATTTTAGAATTGCTAGACTAAAAATCATTGATCCTAGAAAATAAAGGACTAACAGACAAGAGGAAAAACTTTACTGTCAGGACTTTCATAAATGGAGGAGTGTTTTGTAATATAGTGTTTTATGCTAATTCTGTGTGAACCGATGTAAAAGAAAACCATTCAGACTGATACAGATTTACCAAGGCAAGCTAAAAAGACTAGCAAGGGTGTGTGCATTGAATGCAACCCTCTGCCCCATGATTCACTGAGACCTGTTTCTTTGTTTTACTAAGAGCTATTGGACATGTACCATACCACTTTGGTTACTCCTCTCCCTGATCTGCCATTTTTCCTTCCTCTCAGTAAGCTCTTTTCATGTGTATCCCACAGTCACTCTAGTGTTCCCTTTAGGCACAGGAGCTTGCCAAGCCTTGCTGAAAGTAGAGAGGAGAGAGGATGAAGAAATGCTCCCTTGCTGCTTCTTTCCAGAGCCTGCCACATCTATGGTTTGTTTGTCTTCAGGTCAGAGGATTGCTGAGGGCAGGGTGTCATGAAGTGACCGTAGCACAGGGTTGAACTACCACTTTTGTGTTTCTGCTACCTTCTCTAAGGTAGCAAGGTCACCAAAAGGGAAAGGACAGTACTAAATTGTGGAGCCACATAGTACAGATCCATTTTCCCTGCACTTCCCTTTCAAAAGACTGGACCCTGGTTTCAGGGTCCTTTTCCCTCTGAAATGAACATAATAAATGTGAACGAGCTATTGGTGAAGCCAGGGCTCATGTCACCTGAGGACACCTCCAGGATAATGGCTGTAGTGGACTAGAGTATGACAAGGTAGGCTTTCATTTGCATAACACCTCACCATTTACTTTCAAAGCCTCTGACTTCTGGAGGGCTCAGCCCAGACCACATTCTTCTACTTAAACAATGTTCTGTCTTTCCTGTATTTTTGTTAAAGCTGTGTAACTGAATTAATTTTTTTTTTCCAGATGATCTACTCACGTGTGCTCAGTGATGCCAATGCAGTGCTATGTAAAAGATGATTATTTTGTATGATTTATGGTTGAAGGCAAAATGTGAGTGATCTTCTTAGCTGGACTTTAAAGACACCATTGCCTTCATTTCTGTGAGAAGAGCTTTAGACAGTCTAGTCTACCAGGGAAAACGACAAGAAAATCAATGGTATTTATTTTTCTATCTTATAAATTTAAGAACATCTTTCCATGTACCATATAGTTTCCTAATGAAAGATGAGTATTGGGTCTCCATCCATTATGTCACTGTTGCTATTAATATTGTTCTTGGTAACACTAGGTTGAAAATGTTCACAGTCATTTAGGTTACATATAAGCTTCCACTAGCATTGATATCAGTGTTCGTTATGTTTCATAGCTCTTTGTTCTTGTCAATAGTTTCTGAATCAACCTTTCTACTGCATCCAAATTCATGTGCTTTGCACTGCTCCTACTGCACCAAAAACATAGTATCAGTAAGGAATCTCACTGCTCTATTGATTTAGATTTGCTTGCTGCCTGACTCCTTCAGACTTTGGTGAGGCCCTCATCTCATAGGGGATGCCTAAGCTGCATCCCAAACTACAGGAAGAAATCTCCCATGTGTAAGCAGAGGGAAGCTATCAAGGTCCACAGACTTGCTGGGCTATACAAGTCTGCAGGCTAAATGCAACTGCTCTCATGCAGATGCAAATCTCAATCATCTGAAACTGTACCTTAGTAAATTTCATCAGGAAGGCCTGTAGACTCTAGCCTCCTCATCTGGCTCCTGCTGGTTCCCCATCTCCAGCTAAACACCCTTAGCAGCTTCTACCTGGCTCCTTGTTTGCCTGTTTTCCTGTGTTTTTCTACTTTTCCCATGAGGGCACCAACCAAATTCAACCATTAGGGATAGTTAAGGCAGTCCTAGAATGTAGCTCCAGGGTCCCTGATAGATCATCTCAACACACAGCACATTGTGCAAAGCCCAGACCAGTGGAAATGAACAATTGCTCAGACCTGTGCTTGTCTCTCAGTGCTGCAAAAAGTGCTCTTGAATCACAGGCCGAATGTATGTCAAGACTACAAGGGACATTGTGATATTCAGAAAGCAGGTCATCATCAGCTTGCTGCCCATAGTGGTGTAGAGCAGAGTGCCATTCCAAATCCATAGTGACTCTGCCTTTACTTACACAAGAAATAACCCAACCATCCCCTGCACTGATGACATCCCTAAAACACCCAGAACTCTTGAAGAGATCCTTTTTTTCCAGATTTCCTTTCCCTGATTGATCAAGCATCCCTCAGGCCCCTTGGCAACATGCTTTTCACATCTCTTTCATTCCAGTCTGTGTTGTAGAAAGGAGATTGTATTTCCATGAGTCCTCATGCCACCCATCCACCACAGCTTGTATGACAGGCAAGGTAACTGCTGAAATCACAGAGTCACAGAATTGTCAGAGTTGGAAGGGACCTCTAGAGATCATCTGGTCCAACTCCCCTGCTAAAGCAGGAACGCCTAGAGCACATTACTCAGGATTGCATCCAGGCGGGTCTTGAAGATCTCCAGAGAAGGGGACTCCACGACCTCCCTGGGCAGCCTGTTCCAGGGCTCTGTCACCCTCACCGTAAAGAAGTTTTTTCTCATCTTTGAATGGAACTTTCTCTGTTCCAGCTTGAGCCCATTGCCCCTTGTCCTATCGCTGGAAACCACTGAAAAGAGAAAGAGAAAGATCTATGACAGGTGTTACATTCACAAAGGTGGGGCCTTGATTTCAGGTAGTTGTAGATAGTGTCTCCCCTTAGCCTCCTTTTCTTCAGGCTGAACAACCCCAGCTCCCTCAGCCGCTCCTCATGACACTTGTGCTCCAGACCAGCTTTGTTGCCCCATCTCTGGACATGCTCCAGCACCTCAATTGCTTTCTTGTAGAGAGGATAATGACAGAACGGGAGAGATCAAGTGCGTAGCTTGTGTTAGTAAACAAATATAATGTAAAAATCAGCTCTGCTGCTTTCAGGAACCAAGTATCCAGACAAGGAACATGTGCAGTGCTCTACCCTCCTTCTAGTTAAGCCAGAACTCAGATTTATGTTCAATTTGAGCTTCAGCACAGCAGCACATCAGGGACCAAAAGCAACAGTGGCACAGACAACTATACCCCAAAAAGCTCAGGAGCTCTGGTTTTACTTTAGTCTTTTTCCAGATCATAAAATGCCTATAGGCTAGATGTGCTCTTCTGGGTAGAAAAGGACAGAACACCAGCCAGTGGCCTTCATGTGATAACCCACCATACAGTGTAGGTGTCTGTGGACTGTCCTCTGTCCTTAAACAAAGATGCAAGCAGCTAAACTTTGATATCAGCTACTTCTACACAAAACCAAAAAGCAAACATTCAGTCTGTCAGCTCTTAGAACAAAGCAAGACAAAGATTCTTCAATGCATCTTCTATGGGGAAAATGGGACCTATACTGCCTATTCCACCTGAAGTAGCTTGGAAGCTGTCAGCAGTGGTCCTGGGGAAAGATCCAGGTGTTTGTGAATGCAGGCTCCATCCCTTGCTCTCACCTGTTGAGCACTGCACTGAAAGCATCTGCACTAGAAAGGAGAGCACTAGAGCCTCACACTTTGACACCTACACTCCATCTTGTAAAAGCCAATTATTTAGGATTTATGTGAGTGAAGTGAAATTCATCCCATGTGGAATGTTAGCCAAATCCTCATTGCTTTCTCTCCAATTTTTACGTAAATCCAGATGTTCTGATGCACTGAGAACAGTCTCAATCGGTTGCACGGCACTTATGTGTGCCCTCTATTCCTCTGAAACTTCAGAGGTAAGACTGCATTTTAGCCATCCATGATGTGGATCTGTACAGAGATAAGGACATGCAAGTAGCTTTCCTTTCTCATTTTGCTGTTGATTCATCTGAGCCACATGCCTCTCACTGTCAGAGCCCCTATACTGCTCCTGGGAGGTCTGGTTCCCCAGGCAGCTCTATGGGGGATATGCAGGATATTCCAGTGAAGAGGGAATCCTGTTTTGACTATTAAGTAAGCCCATAGATTACGTTCATTAAAGCAATATGAGGCAACTTAGATGAAATGCCTCAGAGGTCAATGCAGGCTCTTTTCTCTCTGTCTGCTGTGTTGTGACGAGAAGTGGATTTCACCATTTCCTACTCAGCCAAAATTATGGGTCAGAAATAATGGTGTGATAATCAGAGCAATTCAGCCTTAGCAGAGTCACAGCCTTAGACATGAAAGATTAAAACATGCCTCTATGGGAGTTTGATTTCCCAATGGTGTTTCTAAAAATAATGTAACTGGCTGAAGGAGGAATGCTCCTCCTTCAGAAGCCATGCAGTTGATCATGGAGGTCACACTGTACCATCCGGGCAGCCCCATAAGGTTTCTGCACGGTTGAGGACACCTCACAAAGCTTGACTTGAAATTTGCTATCAGTCCAGGTATCCCATAGATGATAGGAGACCAAACATTTTTTTATCCATATCCTTGAGAATGTGGAATTCAGAATTGGATCCAGATTGTAAAACATGAGCCTTGTTGCCTATTTTTTTTGTATGCCCTACTAGTGTGAAAGTAGGATGTGGTTGTACAGAAGTAAATATAAGCCTAAGGAACCATTCTAGCTTTTGTTATCATGGCCAGTCACAAGTCTGTTCTTCCTACGTGTTAGGGGGATTTTTCCCCATTCCCTTTCATCTGAAGTCACCCCATCAAAAGGATTCTCTCTCACTATACTAAAGCATTGATGCTGAAAACATCATCAAACACACAGTGTTTTCTGTGCTTCATGTGTAAACATTTCATAAAGGCATTTGTGAAGAAAAGCTAATCACACCTCAAATGCAGACCAGAGACTGAAGTACATCCATGTGCTTTAGAGATGTCCTAAACCTTGAAGAAAGATCCTAGAGATTTCTGTAAAGAAACCAAGACCTCTGGATTATTGTCTCAGAATACACGGGAAAGAGTAAGATTTAGATTTGAAGCCTAGAGTCTCAGAGTCTCTCTCTCTCTAGGAGGTATATCACATTGAACTAAAGTTACACATTTATTCATAGGCTGAATGCAGTTTTTTGAATCATCCCCATATATGAATTACCTTTGCCAGACAGCCATCTCTCATTAGTGAGTTCTTCCATGATTACTGAGGGTTTGTCCTGCCAGGTCCTAACACAATTCAGCACAATTTAGGTGTTCTGCATATGTGATTCCTAAACATTTTCATAGCAATCCCCATGTAAGGGGCATAAGCCATATAGGGATAACTGCAACATAAATTTCCCCTTACCTGGATTTCCTTATTCTCTATTAAAAAACCAAAATGCTTCTCCTTGAGCCTGTCTTCACTGACAGCTCTGCTCCAAAAACATTACTGTGATGGCTGGGACGGTTGTTCCCCCAGGTGACAAGTGCTGCCCTCTTGGTCACAGCTGACAGCTGCAGGATCCACTTCTAAACCTACCACTCAAGGACTGGACACTCTCAGCTGGGTTTACGCATCCAAAAAGGAGCAGCACAGGTTCATCACACAGGTGTCTTTATCCAGGGTGCCAACATAGTTTCAGGCGTGTACCAGTGACAGTATAATTCATTCCCCCAAAAGCCAGAAGATTAAAGAGTTCAAACTGCACTCTCCCTTAAAATGTAATTAACTGGTTCTTCAGATGTGATATTCCATGTTCTTCCATTACTTATAATCTCACATTAGGCATCTTCCATGAACTTTTTAATTGATTAGATACTTTACCCCTATCCTAAGCTCACATTAAAATGTCAGCTATTGTCAGTATCAGGTGTCCAGTTCTTGCTGATACCTTAGTCTATGCACCTTCCTGCAGCTTCGCAAGTCTATCTTAGTCCTGGTTAATCCTTTGATGGATTACAGACATCCTGTTCATTATTCTGTTCTCAGTTAAACTCTCACACTGCTCATTATTGTTGTTGCACAGGTACAATAATTAAATTTTATATTTTTAAGGCTTTTGTAACACCGCTTTAAATTACAGTTTCAATGAAGTTTGTGGAGCAAGGGACAAGAGGCAGAGAGAGAAAATGAGCTGTTTTGTCTGTAAATGATACTGCTAGCTGCTCTCCTGGTAGTTGGAAGGAGCAGAGACAAGTGCTCCAATGCTTTTTAAAGTTTTTAGTGTCCTGAGCAGAACTCCATCTACCTTTAACACTGTCGCATGGCTTACTAGAAAGTTTTGCTTTCTGTGATCCATACAGCAAAACATCTGTTTTTGAAAGGTCAGCTGCAATACCTCTAGTTTAACCACCTTAATATCTGTGTAATAAGTTACCAACTATGTAAGAATAGCGATAGTCTGTTTCTGAGCAATTTCAGATGCTGTTTGTGAATGAAAGATGTTGAAAATGAAAGATGATGAAAATGCTGTTTATACATGAAAGACATGAGGACATGACAATGACAGCTTGAATGCTGAACTCTTCATACCCTTTTCTGTCCCTTCAAGGTTTAGTCAAAATTAAATTATACAAATAAATTTTCAGATACATGATTTTTAGGAAAAAAAAAAAAATCCTGGTTGCCACAGTCTTTGACCAGCTCTGGTGAGGAAGAAGACAGTGCAAGCAGTCAGACTAGTGTGCAAGCAGATTCCAGGGAAGTGATTACTCTTAAGCAAGGCCATGATTGAGAGGTCTCTCCAGTTTAGATGATGCAATTAGGTAAGTTTAATTTCACCTCACTTGGTGTGTGAGTCCTTAAGTGATAATTGAGTATCAGAAGTCCCCTCATTATATTCTGCACAGAGACTGGCATATCTGACCGTGAAAGAATATTTGAGGATAAATCACTGCAAAAGATCCCATTACTCTTTGGAATAGTATGAACAAGAGGCTGATAACTATGCTCTAATGTCATCAGTATAGATTTCTCACAGTTACATTATCATCAAGGGAGCAATTTTGAGACAGTTTTCCCGATCAAAAGGAAAATTTTAAATTGCAAAATATTATAGCTCGTTAAGTAAGGATGTGAATGTCACTTTAACATAATCAAACTTAGTTCATTTTGAAGCCACAGTTGTAATTTGGTGTACAATCCTCTCAAAACAGTAATAATATATGACAAAAATTAGCAAAAACATTTTGAAAACCCTGTATCAATGTCCTTTTTCTCTCAGTTCTGCAAGTGAACTATTACAAGCACATGCCATACTTTTATATAAGCAAATAAAGAAGGTACCAATAGCTGGACTTGATAAAAGATGGCATCATTCTGGGTTTTTGTTACACCAATGCATATAGCAGCTGTACACAGCAAACAGCGTCCTCCAGCTGCTCTTTGCATTAGCATTTAATAATATACTCCAATTTTTGGCTCTGGTCCTGCAAATTGCTGCAGATATATGTGTAGATTGTGCATGTGTGTCTCTCTGTGTGTGTCTGTGTCTGTGTTCATTTTTGTTTATTTTTGCACAAGTCCATCAATCAGACCTAACCTGGAAGATGTCTGTCCAGTGCTACCAAATTTGGAAAGTGAATGGGGTTACAAAGTTCTTACCTAAAACAAAAAAAACAGCATAAATTTAAACCAAAAGACCTCCTGCACTAATAATATTGATTTGCACAAGTCCGTATAATAAACCAGTGGTTGTTTTGCATGAAGTCTTGTGTACACCATTATGATGTATCAAAAAAACTCAAAAGAGAGGAAGAGTGTCTCAAGAACTTGCTGTATACATACAGAAAATTAGACAATCTTAGTAATTGTCTTAAACAGCCTGCTTCATTTTGGAATAGACCTCCATTTGCTAAGACAGAAAGCTTGAACATACATCAGTTCTTTCCTATCACAAATTTTAGGGATTTTCCTGTGGTTTAATTATCCTACCCACCCCCATGCTAACCAGGTTTGCACTTTGATATGATAGTAGTTTGCCTGTTGTCACTGTCTCGCTTTGTTTTCCAGTTTTTCCTCTCATATATTCAACCCTCATTCTCCACAGACCATGGCTTGGGGTACACGCTCCAAGCGATGCCGTTATAGGAGATTTGCAGAAAATCCCTAAACCCTTCAAATGGACACTTTATCCCTTATCAGACTGGCTGGCACACCTACCTAATCGGGGCACCCTCCTTTTCTGAGTGGAGGCACCAAAATGTCACTGGTTGGAACCAGAAATATCCATATGCCTGTATCTATATCATTCATTTCTATGATACACTGTAACTACATGCTTATATAATATATAAAATACATTTCTGTTTATCCAATATGCATTTATTCTGTATGTTTATAGTTATTTATATTTTATGTTTTTCCTAAATATGTTTATATTTACGTAGATGATTTTTCTTTCTTCCCATCCAGTTAGATCTGCTCACTTTGTAAACACTTAGTATTGCTCCCAGTTTTGACCACTGGTAGTAAGGATTACTGGAATTGGCAGAACAATTTGGTTGCAATAGTTGATACAAGAAGTAAGGAAGAAGCAGGGACATTCCTTCTGGATTATTAGAACAAGCTGCACCCTCAATTTCATAGCTATTTTTAACTTCAGTCTCTTTCCCTTCATTTTTCTGCCTTTAATTCTAGTCCTTCCCTGCTGCACGACGGCTAAACCGACGCATGTGATTCTGTCAGAGACTCCATCCCATTGCAGGCTTATCTTTCAGGAAGAGCAGATGTTCCCATATGTGCCCTATCTTTATCCTCTGATGCTTTTGCTTTGCAAACAGAAGATTGTATTTCCATTGCCCTCTGTGTCTGGAGAAAAAGATACAGCACTAAGGAGTTTTTCTGTGTTGCTAATCAATGGGGTTTGTAGGCAACCAGCCTGATCCCTTTCCTACCTTGTCCCCATTACTGCTATTCCCAGGTACGTTCCCTTGGTGTTCATTCTTTATCTCCTCTCCCCTCGTCTAATCTTCATTCCTCCTGGGTTTTCCTTGGTCTGATGAAGTAACAAGAACTTGCAAAGGTGCACAAAAGGTATAACTGCACTTTGCTGTTTTTTCCCCCACCTTTTTGGCACTGCCTCCTATCAATGCATGCTGCTGCAGGAGAGCTCTGGGCAGGACCTTGAGGATGAGCCACAGGTGCCGTATGGGATTAACTCCTGCCTGACTTCCACACAGGCAGATCCATGGCTGGGGGAGTGTGGGAGGGCCTGCCACAGTTTTTTGGAGGTGAGTACAAGCACAGCTCCTTTGGGATGCACTTGCAGTCAAAATGTGACTCTGCACTCACTGCAGGCAGTGTTTGGTGGACCAGTACTCCCTGTATGCATAAATGGTCCCTGTCCCTCCTTGTGTTCCCCAAAACCTTTCCCAGCAGTGCTCTGCACCAGTATGTCACAAGCACCAATCCAGAGTTTGCTCCTAAGCAAGCTCAGATTCAACCCTTACTTCTGCATCCCAGGTATCTATCTCATCTCCTTCAGCACACAGGGCTAAGCGCTGAAAGGTCTCCTAATATGGGCTGTCTCCATGACAACACATTTTCCTCTGTTAGTAGAGACAGTCTTGGAAGACTGTCATGTGAGTAAAGTTGATTGTAATTGTAAGTTATGGAATGTTTGGGGCCTTTGGCTCATCTATTCGAATGCACTGGCCAGCTGGTGGTGGCAAGGACCACGGCACAACAGGACTGCATCTGCAGCACAATCCATCAGATGCAGAGGACCTGAAGTCCACACTACATACATTACAGGGGCTTTATTTAGTATTAGCTGTAGTCTGCGGCTGTCGGCTGGACACCCATCAGTGGCTGAGACTCATCTTATTAATGCTCCATTTCCTTGATGAGAGTGCCTGCCGTGAGAACCAAACTGCAGTAAATAGGGGCAAACAGCAAACTTGCTTCAAAGCAGCGACTCCAGCTGAAATATTATGAGACCATAGACTCATTTAGCAACTTATAACAACCAAAGTTTTCCCTTGGACTATATTGGAGTTTGGGGCCTAAATACTCTTCTAGATTTATCCTTAGCTGCTATTTTTCACTGATATTATTTGCTATAGAATCCTTTTGTTCTGATATTTATTCCATAAAGCGTTTCCAGATACAGCTGGCATCAGGAATGCTGCACAAAATAAAGTCATATTGGAGATTACTTTCATAAATAGAACATAAGCCAAATATTATTCCTGCCTAGGCTATTATGAAAAGTTAGGCCTTTTATGAAATTTCCATAGCATAATGGCTTAAACTGATTTCTACTCTTTGTGTTAAAGCAGGGATACATGTAGATGGTAGGGCCTCATCTGGTACTCAACTACCGCACCCAGCACCCCCTCCCTCAAAGGATATTGCAGAATTAGACAGGGGTCAGAGCAGGGCACTGAAAATTATTACGCATGTGAGAAAACTGTTTAGGAAGATAGATTTTAAAGACTGGTATTGTTTATTTGTGAAAGGCTGTGAAAAAGAGGAGGCGTGATAAGAGCATACAAAATAATGAAAGTTACAGACAAAGCAGAGCAGAAAGCTCTCTCCTTCCTGTCTCACAACACACATGACAATGAAGCATTCAAAGAAATCAAAAAGTGGCAAATTCAGACCTGATAAAAGGAAATATTGTCCCATACAAAACATAATTACACTGTGGAAGCCATTGCCACTCACTTCCCTGCTGGCCAAGACTGTTCAAAGTCTTGGTTCAAAGTTAAAGTTCAAAAAGAAAAGAGAATGTGTTCTTTGTATCATAAGCTGTATTATAGTAATGCAAACAGGGAAAAAAAGGTGTCAGAAAATCTTAAGTATTTCAGAGATGCAAACCATTCAGTAACTAATAGGGCTAGGATAAGACGGGCTATGCTGTTTCCTATCTGCTTTTCACTGGGTTTTGTTAACCTTCCTGAAAGCACATGGGTTGGCCTCTCTCACAGTGCATCCATCTGGCATCACATATGGAAAACAAAACACGGGGCACCTGAAATTAATATGTCAGGCTGTGAAATTCAGTGGTAAGGAACCTGCAGTCGCCACCCTTTTTGCCTGCTTTGCTGCAGTGAGGGTAACTGCCAGCACACGGAGCGCAGCATCTTAAATTGCCTGGGCTCGACTTACCACAGCTTATCTGGATGCACTCTGAGACAATACCAGGCAAAATACTGTCATACTTAGCTGGTTGTCATTTCATGCATATTTCATAGTCACAGAAAAGGTCTTTTCCGCTCTTCCTGCTGATATCAGGACGGGGAGAACTCAATCTGGCTTCTACAGCTTGAGATCCTTCCCTACAAGGATCCCTCATAACAACCCCTCCAACACGAGGTCCGTAGCCTTCCACACCTTGCAGACATGCAACAGCAGTTACAAGTGAGGAAAAAAGGCCTTAAAGCAGTAGCAGAAGGTAAATGTTGCTGCTATGTTGGCATGGAACATAAAGATTTTTATCAGTTCAGAATCCTAAAGGACAGCAATTCAAGGGTGTTCTCGATGCAGTGCTTTGGGAGAACATAGGGAGGTAAACAATGACCTGCTCCTGCACAGAAAACATTAAAACTAGATTCAGCCAGACTTCCTCTATCAAACTATTTTGTTAATATTAGCACGTAGATTGCCTGGTGACCACAGTGTGATTAAACAGTTGTCTGAGAAGAGAGGAGTGAAATAATAAAGTAAATAATCCTTTGCTTCTTCCACTGTGGATGCATGAAACAGCTTGAGATAACTTAAAGCTACTTGAGACTAGTGAGTCTTGCCCTCAATCATTGTTGAGAGACTATTCATTTTAGAAAAATACAGTGGAACCCCTTGACATATTTTAGACCATTCCACATATTGTATTTATGGTCATGTTATGTATTAGTGATTGTTTACTTTGACCTGCACCAGAATAATTAAGAATTACTGATACTTAAAGTTTTTTCTAAATATGTTTCAGTTTTTTAACCCGCTTCTCACTTTGGAGCAGGTTTTTGTGATTATTAAGTATTTGGTTTATAGGTTTCATAAATGAAAAACTCCATCAAGTCATTATTGTTTTTATAAAAGAATCAGCATATATTTTAAAAACTCATAACATAGACAAAATGAGCACTATTTGATTTAGAATGCTTAGAAATAGTTGTTTTCAACTCCAATTTTAACTGGAATTTTCTGTTTCATGCCAGAAACAAAAATGCCACTTTAATCTTTTGACTGGCTCTGAATGAAAGACAAGTAGACCAGGGAAAATTGATTTCAATCAACCATATGGTACAGTTGAAATAGAGTAATTTTCCAAATCAGCCTTGGAATCTTGGGCTGAAATTCAGGATTTGTCAAAGTATGGGATCAAATGAGGATGAGAATTAGTGTGTAAGACACAGTAGGATTCTTAGAAGCAGCTCCTCCTTTTCAGAATAGCATAGCATAGTACAGCATAGTACAGCATAGTACAGCAGAGCATAGCATAGCATAGCATAGCATAGCATAGCATAGAATAGAATAGAATAGAATAGAATAGAATAGAATAGAATAGAATAGAATAGAATTACGTGGAAGGGACCTACAACAATTATCTAGTCCAACTGCCTGACCAACTCAGTTCTGAGCAAGTTAAAGCCTGTTAAGGGCATTGCCCAAATGCCTCTTAAACACAGGCAGGTTTGGGACATTGACCAACTCTCTAGGAAGCCTGTTCCAGTATTTGACGACCCTCTCATTAAAAAATGTTTCCTAATGTCCAGTGTAAGCCTCCCCTGGTGCAGCTTTGAACCATTCCCACGTGCCCTATCACTGAATCCCAAGAAGAGATCTCCTCCCTCTCCACTATCCCTCCTCAGGAAGACATAGAGAGAAATGAGGTCACTCCTTAGCCTCCTTTTCTCCAACCTAGACAAATCCGGAGTCCTCAGCAGCTCCCCACGGGACATTGCTTCCATCCCTTTCACCATCTCTGTTGCCCTCCTGTGTATGCATTCAAGGACCTTCTTGACAAGAACAAGGACATCCTTCTTGAATTACAAGGCCAGAACCACACACAGTGCTCAAGGTGAGGCTGAACCAAGGCTAAATTTAGCAGGATAATCACCTCTTTTGACCAGCTGTTTATGGCATATTTGATGCACCCCAGGATGTGGTTTGCCCTCTGGGTGGCCAGGGCACACTGCTGACTCATATTGAGCCTGATGTCTACCAGCACCCCCAGATCCCTTTTTGCAGGGCTGCTCTCTAGATGCTTGTCTCCCAATTTGTACTTGTGCCTGCTTTATTCCATCCTAGGTGCAGAATTTAGCATTTGGACTTGTTAAATTTCATGCCATTAATCATTGCCTGATGCTCCAATCTATCTGGATCCCTCTGCAAGACACCTTGTCACTCGTTGAAATGACCAGCACATCCCAGCTTGGTATCATCAGCAAACTTGTTAATGATGCATTCAACTCCTACATCCAGATTGTTAATAAATATATTGTACAGAACTGTCCCTAGAATTCAATCCTGAGGAGCACCACTGGTGACTCGTCACCAGTCAGATGTAGCCTCATTCATTACAACCCTTTGAGCTCTGTCCTTCAACCAGTTCTTGACCCAGCCCACCATGGGTGCATACAGTTGATCAAATTGTCCAGAAGGATGCTGTGTACCAAAAGCCTTTACTAAAATAAAAAAACCCCTCCATCCATCACTTACCCTTCATCCACTGGGCAGGTGACAATATCATAGAAGGATATCAAAGCAGCTAAACAGGACTTTGCCTTTGTGAATCCATGTTGACTGTGCCTGATGATTACATTATTCTTTAAATAATATTCTTCATAATTTTACCAGGATCTGAGGTTAGACTAGCAGGTAATAGTTTATTTTTTAAGTTCTATTAAGTGAGAAGAGAATGTACTTACAGTCTGATATTTCTGATAATCAGGTATCACAAACTGTTTCCAAGAGTGGCATTGACATGTTTTCTTGCCAGTGAATGATAAGCTTTTCTACAGGAGTGAGGCTGCTGCTGAAAAGAACTAAATGATTTTTCATTTGAAATGATTCAGGGAAGGGTCCTGCATGCTATGTGCTGGGAAATCTGCTCTGCTGTTCCACCTGAATGAAACTGAGGTCCACCATCTCCATCCAAGTTAGTATTTGTGATAATTAATGAGTAGACATCATATATGGGGTTATTTTTTCCCCTGACTCAGAGAAAGTCGCGTTTTCTTAGAATACCATAGTTCGTATAAACGAACACAATGATAATCTGTTCTTTAGAGCCAACACTTTATCTATCATCTCTTGAAAGAAGAGAAAGAGGGAGAGAGGGGGGGAGGAATTTCCATTCATAGCAGTTTTTCTCACACTCAGCTCTTTCTAAAACAAAATCAAATTGTTGCTCTCAAGCCACCTGGTAGTATTCTTTAAAGAAATCTTCCCAGTATATTTTCATACCCACCCAGCGAGACAGAATTCCTGGAACATTTTATCAGTTCAATGGGAACCGGGAGGCTAAGGCATATAAAAGACACAGTGTTCTTTCAGTTAAATTCTTCCTGTTTTGATAACACCATCCCTTATGAAAATAAAAGGTCTTCAGTTTCTGCTGATTCAGGGTCTTGGACTAGCTGTGTAATTCAGACTCCAGTTTGAAAGAGAGATCCCCATCTGATAGAATAGAATAGAATAGAATAGAATAGAATAGAATAGAATAGAATAGAATAGAATAGAATAGAATAGAATAGAATAGAATAGAATAGAATAGAATAGAATAGAATAGAATAGAATAGAATAGAATAGAATAGAATAGAATAGAATAGAATAGAATAGAATAGAATAGAATTACGTGGAAGGGACCTACAACAATTATCTAGTCCAACTGCCTGACCAACTCAGTTCTGAGCAAGTTAAAGCCTGTTAAGGGCATTGCCCAAATGCCTCTTAAACACAGGCAGGTTTGGGACATTGACCAACTCTCTAGGAAGCCTGTTCCAGTATTTGACGACCCTCTCATTAAAAAATGTTTCCTAATGTCCAGTGTAAGCCTCCCCTGGTGCAGCTTTGAACCATTCCCACGTGCCCTATCACTGAATCCCAAGAAGAGATCTCCTCCCTCTCCACTATCCCTCCTCAGGAAGACATAGAGAGAAATGAGGTCACTCCTTAGCCTCCTTTTCTCCAACCTAGACAAATCCGGAGTCCTCAGCAGCTCCCCACGGGACATTGCTTCCATCCCTTTCACCATCTCTGTTGCCCTCCTGTGTATGCATTCAAGGACCTTCTTGACAAGAACAAGGACATCCTTCTTGAATTACAAGGCCAGAACCACACACAGTGCTCAAGGTGAGGCTGAACCAAGGCTAAATTTAGCAGGATAATCACCTCTTTTGACCAGCTGTTTATGGCATATTTGATGCACCCCAGGATGTGGTTTGCCCTCTGGGTGGCCAGGGCACACTGCTGACTCATATTGAGCCTGATGTCTACCAGCACCCCCAGATCCCTTTTTGCAGGGCTGCTCTCTAGATGCTTGTCTCCCAATTTGTACTTGTGCCTGCTTTATTCCATCCTAGGTGCAGAATTTAGCATTTGGACTTGTTAAATTTCATGCCATTAATCATTGCCTGATGCTCCAATCTATCTGGATCCCTCTGCAAGACACCTTGTCACTCGTTGAAATGACCAGCACATCCCAGCTTGGTATCATCAGCAAACTTGTTAATGATGCATTCAACTCCTACATCCAGATTGTTAATAAATATATTGTACAGAACTGTCCCTAGAATTCAATCCTGAGGAGCACCACTGGTGACTCGTCACCAGTCAGATGTAGCCTCATTCATTACAACCCTTTGAGCTCTGTCCTTCAACCAGTTCTTGACCCAGCCCACCATGGGTGCATACAGTTGATCAAATTGTCCAGAAGGATGCTGTGTACCAAAAGCCTTTACTAAAATAAAAAAACCCCTCCATCCATCACTTACCCTTCATCCACTGGGCAGGTGACAATATCATAGAAGGATATCAAAGCAGCTAAACAGGACTTTGCCTTTGTGAATCCATGTTGACTGTGCCTGATGATTACATTATTCTTTAAATAATATTCTTCATAATTTTACCAGGATCTGAGGTTAGACTAGCAGGTAATAGTTTATTTTTTAAGTTCTATTAAGTGAGAAGAGAATGTACTTACAGTCTGATATTTCTGATAATCAGGTATCACAAACTGTTTCCAAGAGTGGCATTGACATGTTTTCTTGCCAGTGAATGATAAGCTTTTCTACAGGAGTGAGGCTGCTGCTGAAAAGAACTAAATGATTTTTCATTTGAAATGATTCAGGGAAGGGTCCTGCATGCTATGTGCTGGGAAATCTGCTCTGCTGTTCCACCTGAATGAAACTGAGGTCCACCATCTCCATCCAAGTTAGTATTTGTGATAATTAATGAGTAGACATCATATATGGGGTTATTTTTTCCCCTGACTCAGAGAAAGTCGCGTTTTCTTAGAATACCATAGTTCGTATAAACGAACACAATGATAATCTGTTCTTTAGAGCCAACACTTTATCTATCATCTCTTGAAAGAAGAGAAAGAGGGAGAGAGGGGGGGAGGAATTTCCATTCATAGCAGTTTTTCTCACACTCAGCTCTTTCTAAAACAAAATCAAATTGTTGCTCTCAAGCCACCTGGTAGTATTCTTTAAAGAAATCTTCCCAGTATATTTTCATACCCACCCAGCGAGACAGAATTCCTGGAACATTTTATCAGTTCAATGGGAACCGGGAGGCTAAGGCATATAAAAGACACAGTGTTCTTTCAGTTAAATTCTTCCTGTTTTGATAACACCATCCCTTATGAAAATAAAAGGTCTTCAGTTTCTGCTGATTCAGGGTCTTGGACTAGCTGTGTAATTCAGACTCCAGTTTGAAAGAGAGATCCCCATCTGTGTACACAGACAGTGAAAATAAATGGGGAAACGGGCTGGTTCTTATATATTGTGTAAACGTTTTGATAACTTTGGGGAAAGCTAGTCTTGAATTACATCAGGAAGTGACATGAAAAGCAGCTCAGACCTTGCTGTATGTCTCTGATTTATTTTTATAGGTGGTTGCCAAAGCTATTAAAATAATGTCAAGCATGTAATGATAAGCTTTAATAAGATATCTCTGACAATGGAATAGCACCTAAAACAATGAAATATCATGGTTAAGTGCATAATGTGCTATAATGCACCATTAACAACTGTTACATGCCAGATACGCAGAGAAAGAGATGCTATGGATTATCAATGAAATGCTTTCAAAACACTCAATAGGACTGCTTCGCCTGAGACTTGTACCAATCAGGCACCTCAGGGACAGTCAGGCATTTTCGTTAAACCAGAAGATTGCCTCCTGGGGCTAGGGATAAGGGATGTAAGTAAACTCTTGCTATGTGAAAATTTCACTTACAAATGTGGATTTTTCCTTACAGACCCGGATCAGGATTTTGTATATCTTTTTGTATGTAGCAAACACTGAAGTTATCTGAAGCAGCTGGACACTTTTGTTTCACTGCAGAGTAAGATTTCAATACCACTGAAACAAGATTGTGTATAACTTTACTGATTACCTGAAATATGTGACTTACAATTTTTAGTATAATCAGTTTAGCACATCATCAGAAAAAATGCACAAACCCACTGGCCCCATTCTCTTACGGCTCGCACTTTCACCTTCCTGGTGAATTGCTTCTATCTCTCACTGATCTCCTCATATCATATATAAAGTATGGATTATCCCATGTCAGATCTCTGCCTTGGGAAAAAAAAATAAAATTAAACCTTCTTTTGAGTCTTTATATGCTTTTGGAATTACCTGAGACACTGACAGCTACTGAAAATATCTGAATCTTAACATTAGAACAGCAGGTATTCAATTTATCTTAAGGAGGATTAAAAGTGTCGTTGAGGCAGTATACATGTATCAGCATATTGGTAATGAGTTTGGAAATTAAACCAAGCTGTGCAAGTTCTTCCTCCTCCTCTCCAAAGCCCTCCATGACTCTGCCCTTTCCACCTGTGAGGTGGTGTCTCTGCTGCCCAAATCCTTTCCTATCCCAGAGCTGACATCTCTGCTTTGTTACCTGAAGGTCCCCAAGTCCTGTCTGCTCTGGGGCCCCTCCATCCAGCACTTCTTCATCACTGAGAGTGTCCCTGAGCTCACCTCCTTCGTGGCTGTTCTCACGCACTGTCTACGTCAGTGGAGACACCCACCCACGAGGTAAGAAGACTTCTGGCACTTCGCAAAATTTTGCACACTTACCTATAAGCAGAAATGGTCTGTAAGCAGCCGATTGCAACTTTCCCTCCCTCCTGTGGCAGCATTTATCTCCCACAGCTTTGCAAAGTGCGTGGCATAGCAGGCTCCCACCCTTCAGGGCAGCTGTAAATACAAAGGGGATGTGGGGGGAAATTCTCATAGGAATTTAGCATTGGGTTCACTAGTCTGCAACGAAAGGTGAGGGCAAGCTTTATTATTCATGTCTAATTTTACTGCGCCATTTTTTCCTACATTTTAGATCTCCGTTGAAGGCAGAGGCTCTGTCCAAGCTGTAGAAGACTTTCTGGATTTGCCCCACACCTTCTGGGTTCAGGGTCTTGCTGTACCTCATGCAGGAATTAGACCAGGGTTGACAAGAAAGTATACTCAAGGAAGCCGTTGGGGTTCTTCTGTTACGTGCTTTGAAAGATAATTTGGCTGACTGACCTTCCAGCACTGGAGGGATTTAATTTTCTTCACATACAATTCCAATATTTCTATTTCCCATATGCAGTGTGGTTCAAGTGCCAGTATAGCTCCACATCCTAGAAGATGATGATATGCATGGGAGAAGCAGATTAAATCCTTTGAGGGCAACTGCGATAAACACAGCCGGGGTTTATAAGTGGAACAAGTCTTGGGGGTTAGCTTAGTCTCATTAAAGGAGCAGTCACGTCCAGAAAACATCTCTTGGAATGAGCTGTAGTCTCTAATCATGAAAGCCCAAGGGAAAGAAGATTGACAAAAACGGAAAGATTCAGAGAAACAGGGCAGTAAAAATTGCCCAGCATCTGGTCTCATTCTAGCTATCTTTGTCAGTCCCTAACCCATACAAGCAGCAAATTTGAAACTAAATTTTAAACTGTTTCATAAAAGAAAAGGAAAAGCCATATAGCACTTAACAGCTATTCAGATCAACAGTTTAAGTGCATTTTCTTCAAATGTGGCCAAATAACAAAGCAGTGACATTTGTTAATAGAAACTAACCACTCTTTAAAACATGTTCTCTCTACAAAGGATATAAATAATCATAAGGGTGAATTTGCCAAAAATTGCATACTACAGTGACATAGTAAGTGGTCCTTTGAACAACAGGGTATTAGCTTTTTGGTCTGAAAAAACATGTCCCAGATCTCCCTTGAAGTTAAGGTATGGGATATGTCACATAATTTGCTTTTCTAAAGTCCTTGATCTTATCAAGCAGGAGGCATTTTGCACTCTTATTGTCTTATAATGTGCTTTTATGTTTTGGTAACCATCATGTGACATACAAGAACATAAGTATCAGAAATCAGCCTGTTTTAAATAAAGATCAAGGCAAGAACCGACAGTGGATCTGGAAGTTTCATTTCACCCTAAATATGCAATCTGAAGAGCCCAAGCTTCATTTGCTAATTTTTTTTTTGTTTGTTTCCCTGTAGCTCTTTTACATGCAATGCTACATTAAGTACTTCAATCTATCATGACATAACACTAGCAATAAATGACGGCTAAAAAGGAAAAGTTGTGTTATTCTTTCCTTGTGGGAACAAAGGTGCTCACAGAAGAAATGAAGATGAAAAATCATGTCTGCAGACATTCCTGTTTCTTAGGCCAGATTTGTGAAAGGTCTTCCCAGCACTTTTAAAAGCCTCAACACTGCTTTTATGGAGAGGCATTGGATCATCCCAACGTAAAACAGTAATGTCAGGGATTTGGCATAAAACTCCCTGCAGTTCTCTCCCCCCTCACATACTTCTATGTTACTGTCACAAAAGCTGTCCAGGTTTCCTTCCAGCTTTTCCTTAAGGCAATAAAAATTTCCCCAACAGCATGCCTCTGTGATTGTCAGGGGACCAGCTAGCTACCCATGGCCTGCAGGAGTAGCATCAGGGAAATAACATATTTTAAGGAAAAAGGATTGTGACTTGAACAAGGAGTTTTCCTTGACCTGAAACAAAATGTTGAGCTCAATTCTGGGTATATTGAATGCTTTTCAAGTATTACTGCTAGATAAGTTTTGAAACAAAGTGTTGTTCTAGAGTGAAAAATTGAAACATCTCACTTTGAAAATGTCAAAACACTGTGTTCCAGAAAAGATCTCTTTCCTTTGAGCTTGAGATACTTGAAAAACTAGACACAAATTCAAGAATTATTTTGGACATGCTAAACCTTCATTTTTTTGGCAGACCTAATTCCAACCCTAATATTTCACATAACCAGAGACAGCAGTATAAGCATAGCAAGTTTCAAGTTTACACGCTGTGAGCTCCCCTGAGTTCCCCTCAAATTTTGGGTCCAGCTTTTCTGATGCCAGTAGACATATTTAAATTCTCTTTTCCTATTTTTTTTTTCTCATCGGACAAGTGAAAGGATGTAAGGTAATGTAATTTGAATGTCAATTAATGTACTCGGGCTGGAAATTGCTTCATGTCTTCAACAATTAGATTAAATAGCTATTGTCAGCACTATGAGGGAAGAGCTTTCTTGTTTTAAATATGGCTCAGCAAAAACTGATGGAAGCAAAAGTTCTCAGCCTAAATCTTTTGTTTTCACTCACCAAGCACACTTTGTTTCTCTGAAGAGGAACAAACTCCTCCATGCCTGCTGAAACAGTCCCAAACAGCCAGTTCCCTGAAGGTGTCTTTGGATGCGGCAGCTGACTGGCAGCTCCGGTGCAGGTATGGGCAGCAGGAACTTTTCACACTCATTCACAACACTGGCAGTTTCCCCAGGATGCCTTCACCAGCACCACTAATCGCCTCCCTGAGTGTGCAAGACGGTCAGAAGCTACAGCATGGATTCCACCAAGTGCAATGCATCTGCTTGAATCCTTTCAGAAGAAAGCTCCAATTCGCCAGTAATTAACTTTTTGGAAGCCATCACAAGGACCCTGCAGACATGTATTCTTAATGACTATTTCAATAATTAATTGGCTAAAATCATCCATGAAATACTGAAGTTTTACTACTTCCAGGCATGAGTTCCTGTTAGTCGCATGATTTAGGCCTGCAGAAGACTCATGTCAAAATCTTGCTTTCTGTAACTCACATACTTCTTTATAAATTATTCCTCTTCTGAACTGTCAGAGGTGAAGGCTTGTATGTATGTTTAATTTTGCAGTTCATCAAGCCTATTGAAACTGAGGGGCATAGAAGTAAACTCAGGCAATTCTTGGGGAGTTGAAAGCATGGAGAAATGAAACACAGTCTAGTAGCTAAGGTTTTAATGAGATTCACAAAAGCAGGTTTTCAACTTTCTGCTCCTTTGTGGACTTTCCCTTTGGCCAGGGAAAAGCTTTTACAGCCCAGACTCCGACAGTATTTGCCTTTGTCTTTTTTCTGGTAGCTATGTCTTTGAACGAAACGACAGCAATAGTAGGTTTCCATTTACAAGGGTTTTTTTGAATGTGGGTAGATAAATTTTGTATAATGGTCCAACGTTAAAATAGAAAGAATTACACAAAAACCCTAATATCTGTGGCTATGCAGGTGTGGCAGATTTGCATGACTTCTACCATCTCAACCTGCTTCAGCAGCTACACCTATTCCTGTGCCTTGTGTGAGTCTGGCAGATGTGCAAGTCATTACAACCCCACTCAAACACACAGACAAATCTGAACATGGATGATGCTTACAGTGATCCTGGCATATATGCTTTGCTTCCTTCTGACATTAAAAATTGGTTTAATAAATTCAAAACATTACACTGATTTTAGTGTTCAGGTCCCGTAATGCCACAGAAGCCACTAAAGCAATTTCTTTGGAATTTTGTTCTTGGATCAATTTACAAGGTGGCTTGATTTTTTTTCTATCAGTTGGGAAATACCTCCATGCCTTAGTTGTTGCTTACTCATAGCTGACAGGATTTAAGTGTAAAGTTGCAGTCAATTTAATGAATAATATCAAATAGGAAATGAGAAATACACTTTCTGATGTTTTTCCAGATATCTGCATTGTAGCCAGGAGGCACAGATTGCAGTTAGTCTTCGTGCTTCACAGAGAGTGAAGAAACTCCTATATCTTTGTCTTCTGGAACAGACATTTTACATCCTCTTCTACTCAGTATTCCTGATGTGAGAAAAGGTATTATTTTTCTTTCAGGACATAAATAAAAGGATAGGGTTGGCACTAGTGAAACTAGGACTTTTGAAACTCACACAAAAGGGACATAGTTTCCCAATATATTACAGATCATGCTCTGGAAAGAAGAGCAGTATTTCTTCAAAGTCTTTTGTGCAAACCATTGAGGATATTTATTTACAAGCATATAGTCAATGCATTCACATGTACATATATAAGTTCACACACACATAAACACTTGTGGTTTCTACATGTTTGAAATCATACTCAACAGTAATGTTGGAACATTCCTACTTCGCTCTACTAACATTTCTGTGATCCCAGGCTTAACAGCTAATTTCTGAGAAAAGATTACAGGCCATTGCAATGATACTGGTCATCTGAAGTGCGTTGTTGTGTCCCCTTTAAAATAAATATGCAGCAGTCAGCTAAAGCCCCTGCAGCTTGTTAGGATGCCAAACACAGAAACAGTAGATTTTCTCTGAAGGTGATAGTTGTCTAGTCTACAAATTGGGATAGCAAAAATATTAATTATTGTCCCTGAAGCCAGCTGCTTTGTTTATAAGCAGTGAGTTTTTATGCTGGGTGGGCTAGCTGGTCTGCTTCAACTTGTTGCTTTTATTGTAGTGATACGTCAGTACTTTCCATCATGGTAATCCTTGTCAGGACCAATGCTCATATGGAAGTTGCGGCTCTGATTAGAAGAGAAAGCCACACAGTCCTGTCTACAATAATCCACATAATTGTGAACAATGTGTTCTCCTATCGCTCTCTGTCCTTTCTTCACCACCCACCCTCTATTCCTGTATCTTCCTTTATTTTTTCTTCCTTTTTCTTTTTTTTTTCCCATTATGTACACAGAACAACAATAATTCCTCTATACAGGAGAGCCCTGGATAGTATACGTATATCATATATATGTAGTGAAGTAAAAGTGAAATGACTTATAAGCCTTTTGCTATTTCTTAGTACATGAACGAATTTTCAGACATTAGCCTCTTCTTCTGTAGCTCAAAACCAACCAAAAACCAGTCACCTAGACTGTTCTTTATGATAGGTATGAGAAAATGCCTTGCACATCTTCCTCCTCCCGCTACCACAAAACATGAAAATCCCATTTTCCCTAGCTTCAGAGCCCAGTCCAAAGCTGCAGTGGGTTGTGATGCAACAAACGTAGTTCATCCCTGGTCAGACTTTGAGCATGAGTAGCCTCACTGAAACCAACGGACACGTAACTCAGTGTGATGTCTCAGGCCACTGCAAGCATATTGTGTGTTGGGCAACGAATACAGTAACGTATCAGTATACGACAGGTCTGTGCCATCCACCTCTGAAATCTAGGCTTCATATCAGAGCAGGAAAGCTGGCAGTTTCAAGAAAGCCTTGTAACACTCAGGTAATTTTTTTCAAAATTTATTTTCAAACTCCAGTTAATAACTGTATTCCAGAAGAAAACCAGACGGGTTTCTTTCCCTCTTGAAAATACTATATGCCTCTAATCCTAGAAATACAGTTGACTAGAGTAGGTAATATCAAGACTGAAATGAGGTTGAATTCTCTCTTTCCATTGGTCCATTTACTTAATATATCTCAGGTATGATTTTGAGTGTAGTTGAAAGACATATTTTTTGAAGACAAAATGCTCTCTTTCCTCCAATTACATGGAGTGCTTTTTTACTAAGGTAAGGAAGTGGGAAGGAAGGTCTCTTGCCACAATGTCCTTGTTTTATTTAGGAACATTATTTACTGAGTACTTGTTCACATTTTGAGAGAGGTGGTCTTCCTCCCATGCTTATTGTATAACATTGCTTTAGTATTACAGTGATAGAGTGAGACAGATGCTAGATTGCTATGCTCTTTGGCACTGTGATCAGCTGTGTAATGGCAATATCCGGGTGCCCTTATAACATTAGCATTCACTATTATATGCAGGTTATAACTCGAAGCCCATTTGTTTTCCTGGAACAGGAAATTTCTGGTAGAAAATGTGTTTTTAAATTGTTAATCAATGTGGAAAAAAAAAAAGAATTAATTTTCACTGGTTTAAGAATTGTCAGAAACTCATTAGGATGACATACAGGTGTTTTTTTTAGTGGATTACATATGTGTGTGTGTGTATGTGTGTTTATAATTATGTACATAAAATACATAGCATGAAAAAATATACAAATGTACACATATACATATGTATATATGTGTGTGTATAGATATGCATACATAAAATAAATACTGAGAATGTCTACTGACAGATGCTGTGTATTAGGTGCTGTACTGTAAGTGCTTCACTACAGTCGGCACTTTGGATTTGTTGGGTATCTATGCATCCCAGCCCACTCTTTAGTTCCAAAGAGAATTATCAGGCTTTGCAGTTTCATCTATGCTAGGACATTACAAACTTACACACAAAATGATCAGGTTTAATTTCCATACTCAACAGAAATGCAACAAATTGGGACTTAAAATGGGAGGCATCACAGTCTGAGGGTGACCCACTTCTCTCTTGATAGAAAGAAGCCAATTGAGTCACCAAGAGGTGCCAAGAGCTCCAAGTTAAACAGCTGTCAAGAGGTGTGGGCCTATATGAAATTATCATGAGATGGTCTCTCTTTAAAGTTTTTTAGACTCACAGATCCATGGAACAAACTTGCTGGAAGGGACCACAGGGTCCCAGGAGACTGTCTGGACCCCAGAGGCTGAGATCTCAGGGCTGTTGCTCCTTCACTAACAAGAAGAAGGGCTTAAGGGAGCTTATCACTGGGGATTTCACCTTCCAAAGACGCCTGACTCTAGCTGTTCCCTTGAAGAAAATGATGTTTTTGGAACATATTTTAACATTTTCAGATACGGTTGCATATAGACACATGCGTGCTTATGTTAAGACAAAATGCTCCTCTGAGGCTCATAACTTTGCTATTAGACATACAGAAAAAGGTCATGAACTAGCTAGAGACTGTGAATTAGCACAAAAACCAGATACGAAAGTGCCAGCACATCATTCACCAAAATGATCTGGAAATGGCCCTTTCTTTGCTGGTAAGTTAAGGTATTTCTCTCAGGCAAGCAAAGAGCATGAGGAAGCACTTGAAATGGAAAGTACACCATACATCACACAACTCTCCATCTTTATAACACAGAGGGAAAGGTTTAAATCTGGCAGTTCCCTGGAATACTCCTCTTTAATCTAAAATAATTAACTGAGTATAAATGTGCCATTTGAAAGAATCTTTGAAACCAGCAAACTATCACATCAGCACAACAGAAGTACACACAGAGAGGTTTATTAACAGAACTGGGAACTGTTGTATTTAATAAACCTGAGTGATCTGAATGTTTCTTGTTTGTTACTTTTTCACAGAAAATGAAAAGCACTTAGCAAGGAATCTCTCCACAATTCACCAGATGTGCATGCAAAAAGAGGAGGCAGTAGATACAAGGTCTGACAACAAAATCTACCACTCTGTCTCCTCTGCTCAAAAGCCCTACATTTGGGGGAGGAAAGCCTGAAGCTTCTCCTTTTGATAGATTTAAATACCTGGAGACCTATTCAGGTACCTAAGAATAGGTGCTGAATACTATCTTGAGATGCCCGAGATGGAGTCTGTCATTCTCCCAGGTGCCACAACATCCAAGTTCTTTATTTGAATTTTGCCCTACATGGATAGGCACCACTCTAGTTCATGCCCCAAGTTACCATTAAGAGAAATCTTTTTTTCACAGAATCACAGAACTGAAGGGGTTGGAAGAGACCTCTGGAGATCGTCTAGCCCAACCCACCTGCCAAAGCAGGTTTACGTAGAGCAGGCTGGACAGGAATACGTCCAGACAGGTTTTGAATATCTCCAGTGAAGGAGACTCCACCACTTCTCTGGGCAGCCTGTTCCAGTGCTCTTCCACCGTCAAAGTGAAGATGATTTTCCTCACGTTGACGGAATTTCCTGTGTTGTAGTTTGTGCCTGTTGTCCCTTGTCCTCTCACTGAACACCACTGAAAAAAGTCAGTTCATATGTTTTATTGTTGGTAATTGGGCCAAATTTCATAGATTTCATAGTTTTAAGTGGCCAAAACCGTAATTTCTCATTATTGTTCCCTGTGAGCAGAGAACTACCCCATATCAGATCTTGCTTGTACTACCGTATAGCTTCTAGAAATTCACCTCAACACTACTTCAATTTACCAGCAATCTGGTAAATCTACTGCAGCTTTACATAGATTCTCTCAATACTGTCAATAACATTCAGTGCTCTAATTTTACTTTAATTTTTAACATTGGCTTGGCTGGTTCTATCTTCCAGGCATTGAGATATATACTTTTTTCCGAAAGACCAAACACATCAAATGTACATTGCTCACGTAGGCAGTCAGAGGTTTTGTAGCACATCAATCCTTAACCTTCGTTCCAATCCAGTAAATAGATGACAGTCCTTGAGGTATTTTTGCCAAGCATGTTTCTCCTGTCTTTGATCACAACATTAGCTCATCTCTGATCCTTTCCAGAGCTGGATGTACTATTCCAGGAGTGACTTTTTGGTAGTCAAACACAAAAACTGTGAGGCTTTGTGAGGCTTTACTGAGGCTGCTGAAACCTTTCCAGATCCACAGTGTTCCCCTGTTCTGCCCCCATCTGTAGGCACAGGCTGAGTTTTGGCTCCCATGACTATGAATTTGGCTCTGTTAAAGTGCATTTGTTCTAACAGACAAGTTTACTAAGTGATTGAGGTCACTCCCCCTCTCAGTGATTTGTCTTCTACACGATGTAGCTTTCCTCAATATTTGTGTTCTGTTGTCTCTGTTGATAAAGATTCTCATTTTTCTTCCAAGTCATTAATAAATAGTGTAGCCAGCTTTTAATTCACTTAATGTGGGCCACGTTGATTTTGTATTGCCCTAATTTCTTAATCAAAACGTCATGTGATATCAGACCAAACGTTTTACAGAAGTCTAAATACACTACATTAATACTGTTACCTTTACCAGTCAAGCCTGTAACCCCAGCAGAAAATATATCAAGCTAGCTTTACATGTAGTCTTTAAAACAAGCTTATGTTGATTGTACTATAGGCCCCTACTCCTCTGGATACCCACACCAATGATTTCCGCATGTATAAGTGACTCTGAATAATGTAATTGATTTTTGTTAGCATACAAAATAAAAACTGAGAAAAATGTATTTCCTACAGATATCATTCCACTCAGTTCATGTACCTCTTCCCACATTAATTGTTCTATTGCATATGTTTTTAAGAAGCACTTTTTTTAATGGACTACAATTTAGCCTGCAAGGATTTGGGGATTGGGAGTGTGTGGGGGGGGTTACAAATAGAATACTATCAGATAGAGATCTGTGTACTAGTATTTATATTTACAAATTAATGTACTTTCAGTATTGGAGGTGTTTTAAATAGAAATAAAATATAAAATTCAATCTTTTTTTTCTGGAGGGGGGGGTGGGGGTAACAAAATAGGTTGGATAGATTTTTTGGTATCCAGATAAATCTAGAGGCTGATCTTTACATATTCATGAAGAAGCTAAGTGTGGCAGGGTAGCTTTGTCCTATTGTAGGACAGCAGAATATTTTCAACACAACAAGAGAGTATTTTCATAGCAACGTGATGCATAGGGATCTACAGCCAGGGAACAAACAACTACCTATAATCAAAGGAAGGTAAGGGTTTGTATTTTCCATACTATCTTTCCTGAAGGAATCATATTAAGAATGTAATGCTTACAAACAAGGGCACAGTTAAGACATTCATTATAAGTTGTGAATAGGATTCATTTTAATGATAATTCCACTTGCCTACACAGTGTTCTTAGATGTGAAAAAAAGCCATGGGATTAGGCCAAATATTGTCATGGTAACAGAAAGAAAGGGAAATAATTCTAAAAGCGTTTCCAATAAGCAAGAGCAGCTAGCATTCAGTAAGTAGCCTTCAATAGAAGTTGACATCTGTTATTCATTTGTTGTTTCTAGGTTTGAAGAAAAGCAGGATAATTGGAAATAGTACAGTGTTCTCGGAACATATTGAGTGAAAGGGCTCTTGGTGCTTTTTAAATATTGGTCTATTTATCCTTAAAAACATTTAGTATGTACCTTCTTTGTCCATTTATAAATTGGACAAGCTAGTTGGAAGTTTGTCTAGACTCAATTATGCTTAAGCAGTGGAAGATCAAAGCAAGCTTCTTGCTTTTAATAAGAAGAACTACCATTTCAGCTGAGCAGGGAACACCTATTTTTGGAAATTGAGGAGAAAATGAGAATGAATAAATTGTATGAAGTCATGTTTTTACCTCATATTGAGGGTACACTGGAAGACATATTAACCTGCACAAGAAACATACACCAGTATCGGTGCTTTCCACTTCTTTTGTTCAAGCATACCACTGTGCCTCACATACCAATATAAGACAATCCTCAAAATTGTGCTGGTAAGAAAGAAGCAGATCAAAATTCAATTGTGGAACTTGAAGGAAAAAAATGCAAACCAAAAATTCAGTCATGTTTTTAACCTAGAGGGCGATTACCAATGAAACAGCATAGCACCAGAATTTCCCATTTGCGGAATTTTTAAGACTCTCCTGGCAACTTTTCCAAGAGGTTGATCATGGGCTGTTGAGCATGCTCTGCCCAACATTAGAAACCTTGTTTGCTCACCTAAACTAGACAATGTACCCAAAAAAGCCCTTTTGTCCTAGGAATCCATGAGACAATTACACACCAGCTTTCTAGGGAAGTGGATGATTTGAAGCACACAGAGCTTTCGCAGTAGAAGCTTGCAGATTAGTTTATGGTTAATAGCCTACACCTTTGGTAGGAGTGAAAGACAAGCAGCAATGATTTTACTTTATTTATCCTGAATATTATTTCCTTACCTCTTCATAACAATGAAGAAGAGGAAAAAAAAAAAAAGAGAGAGAGAGAAAATAATACAAGCTTACCTGATGCTACCTAAATCAGAAGTCTGGAAGGATATTGTATAAAAAATTTGTTGATATATTCTTAGAGAAATGCAATCTAGCAAAATTTCATATACTTCTAGCAAAATTTCATATACTTCAGCCTATATTAGAAGTATTTTTGAGTTTTCATGGTAAGTAAAAATTCTTCTGTTCAACAAAGTAATTAATGAGCACTTCAGTAATGGCTGTGCAATCTGATTTTTTAATAATTTGTTGTTAAGATTACAATTTCTGTCTTTAGAGGTAGGTATTGTACAGACAGAAGAAAAGACACATGTAGAGATTCGCAGGATGTACCTAAGTGTTCATAGAAGCACCCTGGCACCCACTGGAGTAGGTGTCAGAAAGGCTTTTAGACACCAGAGTGTCTAATTTCTTAATTGTCTGGACATTATGGCCAAAAGTTCCTTCTGTAAAGAACCTAACATCAGTACTGACTGAATGAACTTTTGTTATTTTGATTCTTTTTACAGATTGCAAACAATCATAAATTTGACTGACAAAAAGATAATGTTCCTTACTATCTCACAAACTAGTGCCACTAAATTAGCCCTGAAGACAAACAATAAAAGCTGCCATCAATGTACATAACTACCTGACCAAACATCTATTATTCATCCATTTTCACGTTTTCTACACAGCATGCAGGGGTCTCAGAGGCCCAAGGTCAATAAATATTCCAACACAAAATATCTTCTCTGTCACATGATGGAGTGATGGTTCTACAGAGAAGACATCAGATTGTTTGGATTTTTCAATATTTTTTTTTTGTTGGTTCTGCCAATAAAATCAACAAACGCCTGTGACAGCCAACAAGCCAGACAATGTGTGGCTGCAAAATAGCTCCAACTTCTCTCTATATGTGAAGGAGTGTGTATACATAGACACACACAGAGTTGTATTGCCACACATCCCTTGAAAAGCCCCAAAGCAAAGAATTAAAGGTGCAGTGGCCATATGAAATAAGATGCAAGCATAGTAGCGAAGTTCTGCTTCAATGCTACAGGTATTTTTTTCAACGTGTGTTCAGAGGAATTGCTTTCTGACTCAGGGATGCAAAACATTTCTTGCCCTGAAGCTCTGATCATCTCTGCAGCATCCTGAAGCACTACGTTTCAGGGTCTGTTAAGGATCAGTACGATGGGTGTCACTTCACTTTTTCCTTAATTTTCCTTAAGAAGGCAACAGTACATAAAACACTCAAATCAGGAACCAACAAAGAGCCATAAATAAACACCTTTCAGTTTATAAGATTAAAAAAAGCCAACAAACAAACCCAAACAAAAACAAGAAAAAGCTAGAAAAAAACCAACAACCCAGCACTATGAAAATAAACCACACAGACGATTTCCAAAACTATTTAAACTAAAAGACACCTGCAGCGTGGCCCCGGTTTCACCTGCAATGTGCCACTCATACTCTTTTTCTCTCTCCAGACTGGCAAAAAATATATGTACAAATTATTGTTTACATCAACTCTCCCAGGCCCGCTCATTCATTCAGGCCAACTTTGGGGCAGCACCAAGATGGTCGGTAACTATAGATACTGTGGTAGATACAATTTCCAATTTGAAAGCACTTTTCCTAAAGTTGGAGCACTTTTCCTAAAAGGGCCTGGGTTTCAAAGCCATTCCATTTCAGGCTCCACTCCAAATATGCGCATATTGCCTTATGCACCCTGCAGCACCTGATTTCAGAGTGACAACAGTGCACCCTTGGTATCTTTGACCTAGGCTCCAGCAGAATTGTGCATGACACGGCTCACATCTTTCACCTTCCCTGCCCCCAGATCAGGTTGCCCACATCCATAATTCGTGCTGTCCCCAGATCTTCTCTGGCTGGGGAAGCTCTGTGCTGCTCAGCCCAGGCACACCACCCTGCCCAGCTGCCGAGGAGACTGTAGGTTAACAGTTACATTTACTGTTTTTTCAGCAGCCAGGAAATTCTGAACATTAGGGCAATTTGGGTACAGTCATATCTTATTTGTGTGCACAAGAGCAAAAAACAAAACCCAAAACATAAAAATGAGGGAGTGTGGGGGTCTTTGTTTATAGAGATATTTTGAAAATACAGCTCCTACTTGTTCTTGTGACTATTTGTCACAGCGAGGCCAGCCTTTATTTTCTCTTTTTTTTTTTTTTTTCCAAATTCCTCGCTTCCCTGCGCGGCGCCCAGCACCTCGCTCTCTGCGCGGTGGCTCCGGGCAGCGACAATTTCATTTCCCAGCGGCTGCCAAACAAAAACTTTTTTTTTCAAAGGAAATAAGCAGATCCACGCACCCACCCACCCAGGGTTTGGTGTTTTGGTTTGGGTTTGTTTTGGTTTTTTTTTTTTTTTTTTTTTTTTCCAAATTTTATTTTGACTTGTCTGCCAGTTTTAGGCCTTACTGCCTTCTTCAGCATTTGCCTGCATAGCAGCTTCACACACTGGAAAGACTGCTATCGAGCAGTGACCATCACTGAGGAGGAGCAAACCCTGAGGAATTTCATTCTTGCTGATTCCCCCTCGGGGACATAGTGGTTTTTGCTACCTAACACTCACGTCAGACCCCCTGAGTCTGACCCACTCAGCTGAGAAGAGGTGGGAATTAGTCAGGATGGGGCAGCCTGTACATGGGCCAGGTTCCTGAGGGAACCCTCCCTCTATCCCACTGCCCCTCGCACAGCTCCCATAGCCCACTGTTGGAACAACCACATTGTCTCAAGGGGTCAAAAATGGGTATGGGGAACCTTTTCAAGTACTGCTGCTCCAGCTTCACCACGGCTGCTGGTGCTGGGTTTGCTTGAGAAAGGGAGGGCAGGGGTTTGGAGACCAGAAGCCACCAGTGTTGCAGTAGTCTTTACTGCTGTGTTGAAGAGATTACCAACTTTGATACATAGCCAGGGGTAATCACCGTATTCTGCCAGCTGTGGAAATCACCTCAGATAGCTGGAGATTACATAATAGGGCTCGAAATGAAAAAGGAAACTGATTTATTCTCATTGTCCATTATTGCAATTCAGTGCAATTTATTTAAGGCCCCTATCTCTCACTCTAAGGGAAAATGCAAACATTAATCTTCATAGACTGTATCTTTGATACCAGTGGTCTGGATAATTAGTTTGTTACCCTCTGTGCTTGTGCAGTCTTTTCATGTTTAGCAGGAAAGATAGGAGTCTAACCAGCTCTGGTGTACATGTGGTCTTGTGTACACATTACAGTTAAACAAACAGGAGATGGTTGTTATCTTCAAATCAGTGATGCCCTCACTTTCCTTTCAGATCCAATTTTTATTTCTTTTGAACTCTGCTTACTTTCTTACATCCCGAACCTCAATGGTTCTACAGAAATCTCGTTTCTTTTATTTGGGTTGTCCAGAAATCTTTGTGGCAGGAATAAAAGGGAGATGATACATACATACAGGCCATGGCCTGAGTGTTTGTCCTGGTTTCAGAACAGATTTTGCTGTCCCTGTAATCAGTGTACCTCTAGCTTATCTGTCCCATGCAACTCCCTTCTGGTGCATTTCAAGGTGCAGCTGTATCTTTACTATGGTGTGCATGCCCTGTGTCCCATGATCCTCAGGACCCCATGATTTCTTTATGAAGACGTATAGACTCAACAAACAGGAGCCCATCCTACTTTACAAAGAGCTGAAACAAACACCACCAGTGGGTAAACATTCAGAGACAGTGAGGTAAGCAAAAATCACTGACTTCTGATTTCCTCTTGACCCGATGAAAATATCCATGTTTCAAGTAATACTGTCAAGGGGTCAATCCGTGTGACCTCTCTCACTGTCAAAGACAAAAAGCTATGTGAAGGGCAGATGTCCTGCAATACAAAGACAAGCAAAAAGCTCAGCTTTTTCCAGTTCTGCTGAAAGTAGAAGTCACCAATATTTTCAACTTGTTGGATTCTGAGATTTTGCCTGCTCTACATTATTCATAATTCCTCCTTGACTGCCTTAGGGTTAGGGCTAGAGGCAGCTTTTGCTCTGCTGCGCTTGGTGTAATGAGAAGAGGAAGTCAAGCCACCCAAGGACAGAGACTTTGCACAGATAGGATGAAGACACCGGCATCTTAGTAATGTTATATGCTAATTCCTGCTTTTCCAGATAGCTGAAAAATGTCCACATGATGCTTCAAAAACATCACTGAATAATATCTAGAATAAACCAAAGAGAAAAGTCAAGTGTAGTTGTAGAAGAGTGCACAGGTAGAACAATGCACTAATTAATGGCACATTTGCTGAGCAGGTCTTCACGTGTTTTTCAAAAAGAGCCATACCCTGGAAAAATTATTCTTCCATGGTGAATTTCACATCAAAGACTAAAGCTAATTAATTTACATCATGTGCAACAGGAGCAGACCTTCAACAGCCTAATCAAGGCTGACCCAACCTTGTACCCACCACTGAATCTTTCTGAAGGTCCCTTGCCCAAGCTTGGCCAGACTGTCTCCTTGAGTCCTCCTGAAGCCAAACACGCTGGGGACATTTGCTAGATCAGGTCTTCCCTGCAGGTCACATTTCACTTCCTAACCTTGGCCCTGCTGGGTCTCCAGGGGTGTGTGGTGATCAGAGCTCACTGCTCGTTGGTTGAGCCCTGCAGCCATGACAATACACTGGGCTCCGACAGACAGACCTCTTTTAATGTTTCATCCCTCCCTACTTGCTGTTATTGCACGGTTTGTGGTTTAGTCTCTAAATGTCTATGAGAAGATTAATAGTTTTACTGCTAATGGGCTCCTGATTATAACCAAAGATCTGTAAAGGCTCAGGGCCAGGTTTTCTTATAGCCACTTATGTAACCTGGAGATGCCAGAGAGGTGAGAGGAAAAGCTGAGGAAGCAGCCACCTGCCCTGAGTTGCTTGTGCCTACATGCACACACAGGGATGCCTTCACAAGTCGTCTTCAGATGACCTCTTCAGATCACCTCTAGATCCTTCTACCAGCCCTTACCTTTAAGGATCTCCAGCCTTGTACAAAGCCAGGCCTGATCACACTGATGGTGTCAGAGGAGAACCCCAGTGGGGAGCCAGCACTTGTAACAATGCAGAGTTAACTACTCCGAGTCATTTTAAGCAGCATCTTTATGTGTATCCCTTACCTAAATATTTATAAAGGGCTGAACTTTGAGCAACCCTTTGTAAGTGAGACCATCCTGTAGACTGCGATGGCCCTGGACTTGTGTGGATTAGGAGTGCTAGAGAATCCCAGGAGACCCTGACAGCTGGAATAAGATACGTGCAGCTTGGATCAATTTAGGATTAGTCTCTGTCCTCTCTTAACATTTAAGTGTAGCCAGGAAAAAGAGCTCACGCTCCATTTTTGGATGACAGAAGTGGAAGTCTGTGACTGGCCTGCCAGTATGTTTTCCTGCACAGAGCTACTACCCACAGAAAAGAAAATCTGGGGCTCTGTTTTCTTTGCCTCATGGTATTCACTTGGCGTGTGCAAACAGGGCCAGGGAAATAGCAGGAACCAGACCACAAGCTGATGTCTACCCCCATTGGCTTAAATGGAAGGTCAGTGATTGATACCAACTGGAGATTTGGCCACTGGTCTGCTTCACATAGCTCTGTGCAGATTAACTTTTGGGTCAGCCAAAGTGACTTGTGAAGCTAGGTCTATTTTGTTGAGAACTGCTGGCTGAAGAAAAAGAAAATAAATAAATGTTTCTGGAAGAAGAAAAATCCTTTGTTTTGGGTTTGGACTTAAAAATCACAAGAATAAGCAAGGTCTGCATGCAGTACGAATTTTATAGGCTTTGCACATGCCTCTAATCCAAGCTCTGAATGTTGTTGAGATGGGACTTCAGGCCAGGTCTCCTGTGTCCAAGCATGCTATTTAATCTCTGGTTTAGCAGGAGGAGACCACCAGTGCTTTTTTCCCACCAGCTTTGTGAGTGGCAGCTGAAAACACAAGAGAAATGCCATTCTGTTCCAGTTGACAGGACTTGCCTGCCCTTTTATGTTTTGGGGTTTTTTTTGGTCTGCTGCTTTTTTTTTTGGTTTGGTTTGGGTTTTTTTTGATAAATCAAAAAGAACAAGCAGGATGATCCAGAAGGATAACTAATTAGTCAGGCAGCATTTCATTTAAACAGGTTTCATTTAAATAGTGAGGCAACAGGAGGTGTAAGAATGAGCTGCCAAGTAACAAACATGGTGAAAGGCTGCAGGGAACAGGAGCAGGTCTGAAGGCAGCATTGCTCCCTTGTGCCCCAATCCCTTGCCCTTCTCAGTACTTGTCTGTGGCAGGAAATCAGATGGTATCTGTCCTCATGGGCAGTGATGGTTTCCTGTCACAGCACTTGTCTTAAGTTGTTCACCAGACATATCTTTGTTATGGGTGGGTGGCAGAGGTTTCCTTCTTGCACATATAAAGACTTTTTGCAGTTTTTCAGGATGACAAAACCTTGAGAGAACAGCCTGTCTACAGTAGGAGTGCATAACCACGGGGTACTCAGAGCAACGAGCATTGGTGGTAGTGGTTTTTAACCCATAGTGCATGGGTACATCTACTCAACTGACAGCACCCGCATCAGTCACTCTTACTCCATCCCTCTATCTAGTATCATAAGTTTCTCTGGTGATGTGTCCTAGGACCAATACACTGAGGAAAGGATCCACCCATCACAGAGTAAAGCTGTTCTGCTGCTGCTACTTCACAGATGCTGCACATGCCGGGGGCAGAAAGTAGGCTGGCCCTACCCCTGCTCCCTCCTGTACCCCTCTAGGCCCATCACCTAGAGAAGTGAAAGAGAAACTTGGTGGGTGTTGGGGAAAAGATATTTCTTTCAAGATGGAGAAGTGAAAAAGTTCCTCACTACAGGAAGGACATTGAGCTGCTGGAGCGTGTCCAGAGGAGAGCCACCAAGCTGGTGAGGAGTCTAGAGAACAAGTCATATGAGGAGGGGCTGAGGGAACCGGGCATATTGAGCTTGGAGAAGAGGAGGCTGAGGGGAGACCTATTGCCCTCTAAAACTACCTGAAAGGAGGCTGTAGGGAGGTGGGGGTTTGCCTCTTCTCCCAAGGGAACAATGACAGGACCAGAGGAAATGGTCTAAAGTTGTGGCAGGGGAGGTTTAGGTTAGATATTAGGAGGAATTACTTTCCTGAGAGGGTGGTCAGGCACTGGAACAGCCTGCCCAGGGAGGTGGTGGAGTCACCATCCCTGGAGGTATTTAAGAAACATGTAGACATGGCTCTTCAGGGCATGCTCTAGTGCCCGAGATTATTGGTTTGTGGGTGGGTGTGATGTGGTGGGGTGTTGTGTTTTGTGGGTTTTTTTGCTGTTGTTTGGGGTTTTGGGGGCTTGGGGTTTTTTTTTTTTACTTTTTTTTTTAAGGTTGGACTTGATGATCTCAGAGGTCCTTTCCAACCATGGTGATTCTGTGATTCTGTGAAATGCTGCCCTGCGACCTGTTAGCTAAACATCAGGATTTATTACCAAGTATGGGACTGCAGCTTGTAACTAGCCGTCAGAGAGGGACACTGAAGACTTCGAGAAGATGACAATTGATTGGATGCATCTCAATTCATTTGTTCCTTTGCAAACTGAAGGCTGGTGAGCCTAGAACCTGGGAAAACATGCACGGTGCAGACTAATCTCTCCAACACTCACATTAGAAAGCAAAGCAAAACCATGACCCCTGTGAAGTCAATGGAAGTTTTTCCACTGACTCCAATGGAGCCAGGATTTCACCCTGTGTTTTCCATAATGAAGGCCAGATTGTTCCCTTGATTTATGAAGCACGGGATTTTTCCAGCTTCAGTGCACATTGTCTCTTGTTTTCCAACAGTGTATTCAAAAGCTGAAGTACACCTCTGTGAAACAAAGGGGGATATACAAATGCATTTAAATAAAATAAGCTTTATAGCAATGAGACATGATGTTGACTGAGTTTGCTAATTCCATGTTGTGACCAATGTAAATGCAAACCACATCATCTCTTGTTTTCACAGGAGAGTGTTGTAGTCTTAGAGAGGAAATGGTCTAAAGTTGTGGCAGGGGAGGTTTAGGTTAGATATTAGGAGGAATTACTTTCCTGAGAGGGTGGTCAGGCACTGGAACAGCCTGCCCAGGGAGGTGGTGGAGTCACCATCCCTGGAGGTATTTAAGAAACATGTAGACATGGCTCTTCAGGGCATGCTCTAGTGCCCGAGATTATTGGTTTGTGGGTGGGTGTGATGTGGTGGGGTGTTGTGTTTTGTGGGTTTTTTTGCTGTTGTTTGGGGTTTTGGGGGCTTGGGGTTTTTTTTTTTTACTTTTTTTTTTAAGGTTGGACTTGATGATCTCAGAGGTCCTTTCCAACCATGGTGATTCTGTGATTCTGTGAAATGCTGCCCTGCGACCTGTTAGCTAAACATCAGGATTTATTACCAAGTATGGGACTGCAGCTTGTAACTAGCCGTCAGAGAGGGACACTGAAGACTTCGAGAAGATGACAATTGATTGGATGCATCTCAATTCATTTGTTCCTTTGCAAACTGAAGGCTGGTGAGCCTAGAACCTGGGAAAACATGCACGGTGCAGACTAATCTCTCCAACACTCACATTAGAAAGCAAAGCAAAACCATGACCCCTGTGAAGTCAATGGAAGTTTTTCCACTGACTCCAATGGAGCCAGGATTTCACCCTGTGTTTTCCATAATGAAGGCCAGATTGTTCCCTTGATTTATGAAGCACGGGATTTTTCCAGCTTCAGTGCACATTGTCTCTTGTTTTCCAACAGTGTATTCAAAAGCTGAAGTACACCTCTGTGAAACAAAGGGGGATATACAAATGCATTTAAATAAAATAAGCTTTATAGCAATGAGACATGATGTTGACTGAGTTTGCTAATTCCATGTTGTGACCAATGTAAATGCAAACCACATCATCTCTTGTTTTCACAGGAGAGTGTTGTAGTCTTAGAAAAGGAGGATCATGGCACTAACCTTATATTCGGGATGAACAAACTGACATGAACAAAGAAACCTCACGGTGTCTATTTCCAGTTAACTCTTTGTTCACCTTGTTGGCCTTGCTAAATTTACTTGGGAAAACAGTAGCTTTTAAAAGAAGCCAACTCAGTAACTTTTTGCAGTTCTGCTGACTGCTGTGAGTCCGTCAAGGTCTCCTGCTCAATAGGCTAGGAGTTTCATTTTTAAAATCTTACACTCCAATTTAAACAACCAATTATCTTCTTTTTCTTCTTTGCACGTTTTCAGTCTCAGTGGCAATACAGTGGAAAATGTGATTTCACAGACACTAAGGATTCAAAACTTAGAATGGTAATAAAACACAAGGTCTTAATTTTTGTGTCCAGTCTTAAGGTTTTGAGCTGCAAATTCTTGAGGTCACCAAACCACCACACAAACAGGCCTTGAATTCAGGGACCTCAGAGTTACTTTCCCGTGCGTTGGCACTTTTATTTCTAATGTGATCATCAGGTAGCACGAGGCTGAAAGATGCCATTAATGGGAGGGTCCTACAGAGTATGATGGTTTGCTCACCATGGAAGGGAGTGAAATGATTAAAAAAAAAAATAATTCATACAGCAGGGCCCTGGGGCTATTAAACAAAATGTATGGTAAGTGCTAGATTGTACACTAAGGAGCAAAGAAGGCAGGCAGTCTGATTGTATGTGGAAACATATCCTTGGGCTCAATGGCCCTGAATGGGCGTTAGGGGACACAATGCAAAAAGCAATTCAACATGAGAAATTCCACTGATGTGATAACAAAGTTAATAAGAGCATTGAGTGTATGAACAAGGAAGATGTGAATAAGGAGAGATTAAGGTAATTTTACCTCTCTGTACAGTACAAAGCTGACTACTAGGAGAATCCTGCACAATTGTAAAATGACTCTAGAAAAACACAAAGAAACACAAAACTGATACTAGGGCTGAAACAAGTAGAGCCTTTTCCAGACAGAAATGTAATAAATTCAGTTTATCTTATCAGAAAACAACTGAAGCGAATAAACAAGAAATAATCTGACAATGGAAGGAAAATTGGCAATGCACACAGGATCTTTAATTTAGTGCAGAAAGACACAACTAAGCCATTTGGAAAAAAAGTCCTATATATTTAGATGAACCCTGAGGACACACCTTTCCTTACTTGATCCAAGAGAGACCAGCTGCTAGACCCAATTCCAAGGGAAGTGACAAGTATTCACCTCTCCCTGTCCCAAATTGAAGTCTAGCTGCCTTACAGGAAAGCACACATAAATAAAACAAAGTTAATGGAGCACAATACAGCCATAACTAGATGAAATGCAATGGCCTGTGATGCACACAAGGTCAAACTAGATGATCTAATGGTCCCTTCTGGCCTTAAACTTCATAAATCGTTTCTCACAAGCTGCCCTAATGAGCTAGTTCCCTCTTTGGACTAGAGTTGATTCTGAGTTCCCCACTCCAGTTTCACTGTGATGGTGGCATCCAGGACCATTCCAGGGCCAGGAGCAATGCAGGTGGCTGGGAAGAGGTTCATACCTGGCATCCACACAGGAGCAGTACAATATAGATGTGTACATGGCTTGGCTTTCAGGCTTTTTCTTTGTTTCTGGAGCTGCTTTTTGAGATTCCAGTGTCCTGGCTAGCTTGTGACTGAAAAAGAGCATCTGTCAAAGGATCCTATTTTCCAAACTCAGTGTTAGGAAAGTCCGTGAGCTGGTACCCACACCTGTGAGACCGCACGTGTACCTGAATGTCGCATTGCTCCAGCTCCATTCTGAATGGGCCATAAATCCCTGTTGAAACCCTACAGAACAACAACCTAAAAATACGTAATTTAGGTAGAAGAATGCTATGCCTGAAGACTGTTTATTTCGTTTGAAAAAATTCATTCATCAGGGGACTAGTCCTTGCTTCAGGGGGCTTTGTGCAATGGAGAATATGCTTTTCCTCGTCATCCTGCCACACTTGCCGATATATTAGCATTTCTGTGTGGAGTTGATTGACTTGTTAAGAGATTCAATTTGTAGGCATCACAACAAAGACAGACATCCATCAAGTTTGTTAGAAATTAGCGATCTCCTTTCATTCAAATTTAATCACAAGTGAAGTTTAAGTTGCATTTGTGAAGGATGAGGCATTCTCATATGGCTTTACGGTTACAAAAAACATATAATGACTTTGATACTGGAGCCAAAAGGACATCATCAGACAGGAATAAAATTGTCTCCTTGGCAATATTTAAAATACTTTCAAAACCAAGTGCCTTGAATTTATGCTTTCCCAGCTCTTGAAGGGCATAGTAAGTTCTCTAATGTATTGGAAATTATATCTAAATGTAATTAGCAAAAGCACTAGTACAGTGTATTTCCAGATGAGACCTTGAGATTCTGTCCTATTGTTCAGATATCTTTGTTACACATTCATCCTGTTAATTAATTATTAAACACAATTATCTCTTCTTGCTTTGCATGTGAATAAGTAGGTGACTTAGTTATACCGAATATCACAATCCAATGCAGATTGTTGGCCACAAAACACACCACTAGCTTGTTCTATTTATATGTATAGAAATATATATGCAGACATACTTGCTCATATAATATAGCTGATAAATTATCTTTCACTTAAAAAAAATCAACTTGGTTCTTTACAGTTCACATGTGATTACATTAAATACATGCAACAGGGATCAGAAAAAATTAAATACTATTTATGGATTTGCATATGTGTGTGTGTGTGTATAGCTTTCTGTGCTGCTATAAAATGCACTTTCTTTTAATAATTGCCAAGATTTACTGCAATTGAAAATTTGAAGTATTTAAATGAATCAAAAGTAAAATAATGGTTATATTATTTTATAAATGTCTAGGAAAATATTTTGTTCTAAATTCATGTGACATACCACATTTCCAAAATACTTACATGTATAGAATGTAGCCACAAAACCATCCTTAAATACCTTTTAGATTACTAATATCTCATTCAATTTGAGGCTTGACTTCAGGTCAGTCAGCTAATTGCAAATACTCCTATGGACTTATCTTGCAAATTAACACACTTAATACACTTTAATAAAAGAATGAAAAGTCATGGGCTTTGAGACAACAGACTTGAGTCCAGCTTTGTTCTGCTTTCTTCTCCCTACAGTATGAAAGCGTGTATGAAGGACAGGAAGACCATGTTAGCCATGTCCAGTTTTTTGTGGGCACTTGGAAGGGTGTGCAGTAGCAATTGAATTGCACCCTAAAATGTCAGCAAGTTTTTCACTAGAAGAAACAGAATTTTCCTTAAATGAATCCTTCATCATCAACAAACTATAATTTTTAAAAGTCTAATCAGGGAAATGCACCACATTTCAGAAGCCGTGGGTGATTTGAACCAATGATCAAATCCTTTTGACATAGGATTTTGACAAATCCTCATAGTCCTGCACTTGGATCTGCACGTATGGAGTCTCGTTCTTGAGCAAAAGTGATGAGATTAATTTGATTACCATTACTAGCCCTTCTTCTTTCAATAAAGCTGAAATATTTGTGGAAAATTTAATCAAGGAAGAAACTTGCTTGGTTGTAAATTATGCTTCTGGAAAAATACACATCTCTGCAAAACTTATTAGGTCATTTTTAAGTGAATGATACAAAAGCAACTGGAAATTCGATCTCATCTGTCTTACGGTTTTAATTACTCTCTTAAATAGTTTCTTTTCAGTGGCTTTAATAATTTGCAAATATTGAAAAGGAATTATATATGCTCAGAATAAATTTGCTGGTGTTCTTATATCAGTATTTTCCATTAACAATGTTCCTTTCTCCCTGCTCTGTACAGAGATATTTCTGACTGACATAAAGCAGATGAACTCAGCAGGCTGTTCCTGCGTCCCTAGGAGCAAACAAAAACAAAAGGCCAAAACAGAGAAAAAAAAAAAATATTTCAGACTGTCTTAAAACAAAATGAAGCTCTTGGCAAGAGTTTATATAACGTGTCTATGAAGACCTCTCAAGATTACCAACTGAACCCTGCTGCTTCTGCTAATCTAGTATTAACCTTTGTATTTTTAGTAAGATCTTTTCAGATTCTGTGCACAAATCATTGAAGTTTAATGAGCACCACTGTCCTCTTGAAGATGATTTCACAGACTGTTACAGCCTTGGTGTTAATTAGATGGAGCTAACAGATAAAGATTAAAATACAGTTACTACTTGGAAAATGCAGTTTTCTCCGTGTACCAGATTTTTCGGTAGGAAATTTTCACCATCTGCAGCTACAATTAATATTTTTTCTTCAGCTCAGTTTTCATTTCATTTTCTTCTACAGTGTTTCCAGTGATGTTTTAAACTGCTATTTTGCTCACAGCTGAATGACATCTAAGAAAAATCGGTTAGCACTACAACATTGTAAAATGGGCTTATTTTTTTCATGTACCTTTCACCTTCCTTCTTCCCATTTACTTGGGCAAAGCAGTGTTTGAAACCCTGGGCCACTCCTGGGCTGGGAAAAAGGAAAAATTGGCAGGAAAGGTTGCAGACAGCTTGGTGATTTCTTTAACAAAAGATGCTCCAAAAGATGCAGTATAATTTGGGAGTCAATGCGCTAACTCGTTCCAGATGTTTGCATTGTGTTGCTTTCTAAGAATGGGTGTGCAGCTGTGCCTGATATCCTTGTTTCCCTGCTCCTACTGGTGTCATTCTGTCCCTACACCAATCTGTCCTTATTTTCTGGTGATAGTTAAGAGAGATGAATTAACACATACAGCAGAACAAATGGTATGATGCCAAACACAGAAATAAATATACAAGGGTTTAAAAGAAGCATTAGTTTAAATTAGGGTCTCAAATGTGAAGGCAATGATGAGCTGTCCTGCTCGTAGTTTCAGAGGCATGTCACCATTTTTCTGGTTTAGGTAGAGTGGATTTAGATAGAGGCATTTAGAAAGGCTGCCAATTCTAGTTCTCAAGCAATTTTGATCTAACACCCTTGCTAACAGGTCTACTTCTCCAGATGAATGGCGAAGGAACCCGGATCTGCTTCAGTTGTAACAGCAGAGTAGTCCTGAAATATAGTACCACCTCATTGTGCAAAAAAGTGCAGTGCATGTGTCAAAGTTTCTGGGGACGGTCTCTGAAGATTATGGGCCTGTTACCCGTTAGTGATTGTTACAGCCAGTATCTCATCCCACGGCACTTCTGCACAGAGGTCTGCTTGTGGGAAGGGGAGTCGATGTTCCTATCCTTGGGACGAATTGCAGCTTCCCAAGCGCCGGTGGGAAATCATAGAATCATAGAATCATAGAATGGTTTGGGTTGGAAGGGATCTCAAAGATCATTGAGTTCCAACCCCCCTGCCATGGGCAGGGACACCTCCCACTAGAGCAGGTTGCTCAAGGCCACATCCAGACTGGCCTTGAACACCTCCAGGGATGGGGCATCCACGACTTCCCTGGGCAACCTGTTCCAGTGTCTCACCACCCTCATAGCAAAAAATTTCTTCCTGAGATCTAATCTGAATCTTTTTTCTTCCAATTTAAAACTGTTTCCCCTTGTCCTATCATTACACTTCTCACCTCTGTTAGTGCTGTCTACGAATGCTCTTGATCCCTTGCTGCCTCCAACACAAGTGACCTGCACAGCGTGAAACATCCTGCAACTTCCCAGTCACTTAGGGCAACTAAGTGCCTCTTCACAGAAACTTTATTTCTGATATTACTGGTATTTTTTTCCTAGGCTTCTAAGGTTTCTCACCCTTTCTGCTCGATTCACCCTGTACGCCTGCTAAGATAGGACCACCCCATCTTCAATCCTCTGCAACTACATCCTCCAGTTCTTCTAAATCTTATGCACTCTTACACATGCTTTTTCGTTTGTCTAGGTCCAACTGCAGAGCTCAGCACAAGCAAACAGAGAAGAAAAAGGGGAGATTAGAACAACAAAAGACCACAAACGTGTCCAGAATAAGCAATGCTCTTGCTCAACAGTATTTCTGGAAAGAAAAAACCCCATCATGTTACCTGAATATCAGACTCCATCTTCCTTAGAAGGAAGCTACACATTTTACAGACAGAACTAGTGGGATTCACTATTCATCCGTGTCAATGGAATAATGGAATCACGGAATTGTCGGAGTTGGAAGGGACCTCTAGAGATCATCTAGTCCAGCTCCCCTGCTAAAGCAGGATTGCCCAGAGCACATCACTCAGGACTGCAACCAGGCAGGTCTTGAAAATCTCCAGAGAAGGAGACTCCACAGCCTCCCTGGGCAGCCTGTTCCAGGGCTCCATCCCCCTCACCATAAAGAAGTTTTTTCTCATATTTGAATGGAACTTTCTATGTTCCAGCTTGAGCTCGTTGCCTCTTGTCCTATCACTGGAAACCACTGAAAAGAGTCCGGCTCCAACATCCTTCAACCCACCCTTTAGATACCTGTAAACATTAATAAGGTCTCCCCTCAGTCTTCACTTGTCCAGGCTAAAGAGTCCCAGCTCTCTCAGCCTTTCCTTGTAAGGGAGGTGCTCCAATCCTTTAATCATCTTTGTTGCCCTACACTGGACTCTCTCCGGTAGTTCCCTGTCTCTCTTGAACTGGGGAGCCCAGAACTGGAGGCAGTATTCCAGTTGTGGCCTCACCAGTGCAGAGTAGAGAGGGAGAACGACCTCCCTTGACCTACTGGCCACACTCTTTCCTACACAGCCCAGGATTCCATTGGCCCTCTTGGCAACAAGGCCACATTGTTGGCTCACGGAAAGTGTGCTATCTACCAGGACTTGCAGATCCTTTTCCTCAGTAGTGTTTCCCAGAAGATCCGTCCCTAACCTGTATTGGTGCCTGGGGTTCTTCCTCCCCAGGTGCAGGACCCTACACTTGTCCTTGTTGAACCTCATTAGGTTCTTCTCTGCCCAGCTCTCCAGCCTGTTCAGGTCACACTGGATGGTGGCACAGCCCTCTGGGGTGTCAGCCAGCCCTCAACCCAATCCTTTAAAAGATTTCTTATAAATAGGTGATTTCAAACATTCTCTGGTGGTGTAAAACTGTCTTGCCCTCACTCACGTCTGCTATTTATTAATTACATTATCCCCAATAAGCAGTCGAGGATCCACTACAAACTAAAATTGTTGTTAATTTATAAATTGTGTTTGTTTCTGTCTGATGCACTGAGATAACATAATCCCTGTCAGAGGAGGAGGCATCCTCAGTGTAAACTTCTGCCTGAAACTCTCATCCAAAGAACGTCTCCAAAAAGCACCAGTGAAGTGGCTGGTTTTTATTTTTGAAGATAACTATGAGTATTCTATTTACACCCTGTGGTTTGCACTTCATGGCAGAAACAAGCAGCTGAGAAACAGCAGTGGGTTTTGTGAATTTTTCTTAGGTTTTGCTCCTTTACTTTCTTATTTCTCTAAATAATTAATTATTTAATAATATGGAAGATAATTTTATTTTGGGATTAATGTATTAGATACTTTTTCTATAACAGACTTAACCACCTTTCAGGAAAAGACAGGTTTTGGTTTAGAGATGAACATACAGTGGCATACAAAACACATGAATAAACAGGTAAGAGTTTAATAGAAGCCCTAGTTCTAACTAGAGTATCAAAAGTGAAGATAATGGTGAGCTGTCCTTCTCATCACTTCAGAGGAATGTCACCATTTTCCCATTTTACCAGTATTTATAAAAATGTATAGAAGCATACGCAGTATATTAGCAACCATGTCCCCACACATAATCTACAGTTTTGAAAGCTTTGGGACACAATCAATTTCCTGAGTAAGAAGCTTGGGACGTCAAGTGGCACAGAGATTTGAAAGGAGATCATACAACATGCAGATTTTATTTCACCTGACTTTTTAAAAGGGAAACTATTCACTTAATGTCACTTCCTTATGAAGACTTTAACAGGTCATTGGTACAACAGACACCTAACTGGGGTTTTTTTAAAGTCACTTAGGGGATAAGAGGTGAGTGTCTGGATCATCTCAAATTTTTCTCTTCCATCACTTTCTTCCCTTTGTGTACACTTGGTAATTTGCATATTGCTATAGTCACTTTCACTACAGATTCCAGTTACTTCTAAGCACCATTCACAGGAGAAAAACAAGTAGAAAATATGAAAAAAGTTATACAAAAATCATTAAAAATGTAAAGAATACTCATGAGTGACAGAAAGAAGTAAGAGTATGGAATCCATTTTAATGAGGTTGTGTACTTACTGCGTCTGAGGACATTTTGTTTAAGATTGAGGTTGCTTGAATACAGAGCCATCACTTTCAAATTGTTCAACCTGAAATTTCATTATCGTTCCTATTTGGTTCATCACCAAAAACACATGTTTAAAAAAAAAAAATCTAATTCCATTTCAGAAAGATATCGTCAGATACTAACGATGTTAAGGAATATTGTAATATTGTTACTATTGCAACTAATGCTTCATAATTCATGTGAAACTCCCCCTGTCAGAAGTTGTACTGCTGAAAGCCATGGCTGCAGTCATCCCAACTCTTCTTTCTTAGAAATAATCGGGTGAGAGTGGCTGTGCCAGGTGACCCTGGCAGATCAACTGTCTCCCTACCCCGGGAGCCGCATGTGGCAGGTGCCCAGAGAAGAAGGCAAAGACAAACAGAACACATAGTAATAATCAGAAACTTTTCCCAGTCTCATGTGGGCTGTAAACACATTGCTGTGGGACCTCCCCAGTCAGAGATGATGTCGTAGTTTTTAATGGGGTTTTGGTGGATTTTTCTTCCAACAAATTTGTCCAGCAGCCTTTGAACCCATTTCATTCCGGGTGCCTGCAAGAAGTTTCGCCCATGTCATGCAACTAAACTGAAGATGTGGAGGAATATCTCCTCTTGTTGTCTCTGGAACATCCTCTTATTTCATTTTGATGGCTCTGAGCACTTTTATCTTAAAAAAAAGATGAATGATAGTGCCACACTCACCTTCACGATGCCACTCAGGATTTAATAGTTCTTCATTGTAAACTCTTGAATTCTGAAGACTTAGGACTGTATTTAGGATGCTACTGAGGCATTTTTTGCATAATAGCTGCTGCCATAACCTGGATGTTCTTTGTGGCTCTTCTTTGAATGTTCTTCAGTCCGACAGTACTGTTTGAGATGCATGCAGCATTTAAGAAATAAAGATTTGCTCAAGGACACAATGATATTTTCTGGTTTTCTCTGGTTTTTTCTTACTATTTCTTGCCTACATTGGGTGCTAGTATGGCTGATGAACTGAGCAATAAAATGGTTGTTATCTCAGATTTAGACAGAGAGATACTTTTATATTCAGAGTGCCTCAGTATTTCTCTTTGGCAAAAGCCTTGTATCCATTGGGAGCTTCCTGCAGGCATAGGGTGTGCAAAAGCATTATATTCACAGCAGTCAGATTAAGATCCCTCTGAAATCAGCAGGAGGATCTCCACTGACTTAAGCAAAACCTTTGCCAGGCCTTGAGGCACTGCCTGACCACCACTTAACCATAAGAAAACACCAGTGGATAATTCACTTTTCTTGAAGACTGAGCACACACTGTAAGCTTTCACTGTTAGAATAAAAGCAGCTATTCCAAACAGCTTTCTAGGCTGCCAGCACACATTGCCAGCCCATGCTGAGCTTCTTGTCCACCAACATCCCCAAGTCCTTCTTCTCAGGGCTGCTCTCCAGCCATTCTCTGCGCAACCTGTATTTGTGCCTGCAACTGAAAGTCAGAAAGCCTACCACATCCTGGGCTGCACCAAAAGAAGCGTGGCCAGCAGGTCAAGGGAGGTGATTCTGCCCCTCTACTCCACTCCGGTGAGACCCCACCTGGAGTACTGTGTCCAGCTCTGGAGTAAGAACAGCAAGGACATGGACCTGTTGGAACGGGTCCAGCAGAGGGCCACAAAGATGATCAGAGGGATGGAGCACCTCTCCTATGAGGACAGGCTGAGAGAGCTGGGGCTGTTCAGCCTGGAGAAGAGAAGACACCAGAGAGACCTTATAGCAGCTTCCTAATACCTAAAGGGGGCCTACAAGAAAGATGGAGAGGAACTCTTTATCAGGGAGTGTAGTGACAGGACAAGGGGTAATGGTTTTAAACTGAAAGTGGGGAGATTTAGATTAGATATCAGGGAGAAATTCTTTAGTGTCTGGGTGGTGAGGCACTGGAACAGGTTGCCCAGAGAAGCTGTGGATGCCCCATCCCTGGAAACCTTTAAGGCCAGACTGGATGGGACTTTGAGCAACCTGGTCCAGTGGGAGTTGTTCCTGCCCATGGCAGGGGGTTAGAACTCAATGATTTTTAAGGTCCCTTCCAACCTGAACCATGCTATGATTCTATGATTCTATGATTGCCATGGCCCAGGTGCAGGACTTTGCACTTAACCTGGTTGAACTTCATGAGATTCACACAGGCCCACCTCACAAGCCTGTTCAGGTCGAACCATGCTATGATTCTATGATTCTATGATTGCCATGGCCCAGGTGCAGGACTTTGCACTTAACCTGGTTGAACTTCATGAGATTCACACAGGCCCACCTCACAAGCCTGTTCAGGTCGCTCTGGATGGCATCCCTTCCCACCAGTGTGTTAACCACACCAAACAGCTTGGTGTCATCAGCAAACTTGCTGAGGGTGCACTGAATCGCGCTCTCCATGTCACTGACAAAGATGTTAAACAGCCCTGGTCCCAGTACTGATGCCTGTGGAACACCACTTGTCACTGGTTTCCATGTTGAGATGCAATTTAACAGTATCACTGATCTTTTTTTTTCAAATATTATTTTATTTAAAATCTTCTGTTATGTTTTTTTGCTGAATATCATGACTATGTTGCAATAGTTCAAAAATGTGACTACCAAACTCCGGTCCTAACTGTATGAACTCTTACAATAATGGTAGGAATAAGCACATGAGAAGACAATCTTTTCCTAGGCATACCGCTGTGGCAGGTAGCAGTGAAGATGCAAGAGGCTGAGGTCATTATGCTACTGGCTCACAAACCTTATTCAATGGCATCATATGGAACAGTAAATCCTATTCACTGTGAATATAAAAGAAAGAATTGGGTTCACAATTACTGCCAGGAAAATGGCCCTGTCTTCAGGATGTTTATACCAGTGTGTTAGCAACAGTACAACAGTTACTTAAATGAAGAATGAGGAAATGAATAGAAATTTCTTGGAATGACACCCCCACACTCGTTCAACCAGATCATTCAGACTGGCATTGCAGCTTCTGAACATAAATTCACCTCTTGCAAGTCGCACCCATTGCATCAAAAGAAGTTTTACTACTTATTTCTGGAGGGATGGAAAGGGTTTCCCCATAGATGTTCATTACAGACCTTCCACTGCTCATGGTCAACTAGAGCAGCAAACCCCTGAACCAGAGAACCAGTTTATCAGGATTTCTAGAAATGTTAAAACATGATACACAAAGTCTTCTTCAAAAATAACAATAATAATAATAAAAATTAAAAAGTTATAATGCTCAATTAAGCAAACCAATATAGTGGCTTGGTCTGAACTGGCTTGGGAAGAACACTTTTAACGTGAAATCCTCTGGATGTCAGAGACAATCGAGTGGGACGCAAGGGCTTCCCAGCATGGAGAAAGAAGGCCCTTATTGGGTGATGTACTCCAGCCTGAGGCACCCATGTAGAACAGTTGTTCTCTCACTCCAGGAGATATCTGAAGATGGACATTTCCTGTGAGATTTTCCTGGTGGCCTGGCACGGCTGTGACTTGGGCAACCCAGCCCAGGAAGACCCACGCCTTGGTGGGAAATGCATCACGTCACAGTGTTGGTCCCACACTTACCTAGTATTCTAGTCACCTTTGAGTGCTTCCCATCTCAGGGAGGGGAACCTGGCTGTGCTCCCTCTGCCTGGCTCACAGCCATGTGTCCTGACCCGCTGAGAGCTTTGCCCCAGCTTGCAGCGACCAGGAATACCGACCATGATCTCCTGCAAGATAAAACGCAGCCCAATTAAAACCCCTTGAAAGCCTGCATTTCTTTTAGAGCATGGGCCTGATCCAGCACCCAGCATGGTCAGCTGGAGATAGATCAGCCCCGCCATGAAGCGCAACCTCGTTAGTGGCTCTAATTTAGCAACCGGAGCTATGTCTTTTTAATCATTCGGCAGTTCTGCTCTGTTCCTTCCCAAGCACAGAGCGTTTCCGATTTGAAGAATCGCTTTCCCATAATTAAATGAAAAAGAGTTGGTTGCAGCCCTCTGCACAAATTACTACCCAGTGAATGCAAAATAATGCATTATAAGTAGTACTTTATTCTATTTATTGTACAGGTATTGATGTGTGTTGGATTTGTTCTATTTTAGAGGCAGTGCCATGGTAACTCGTCTCTCTTGACAAAGGCTTTATGTCAGAGCAGAAGTGGAAGACGCAGAAACTGAACTTAGGGTAGCCAGCGGGGTGAAGGCTGCCAGCAGCAACCTCACCAAAGCATCATTAGAAAACAGGCTGGTTGTGCCCGTCTCCCGTTGAGGGCTCCGCTCGCTGGGGAATCGTTAGCCGTGCGGCGAGAAGGGAGGCAAGGCAGCAGCCCACAGCCTCTTTTTAAGGTAAAATGCAACAAATCTGGCTGCCCACGTATATTTAATCACTGGCGTGCTTTTAAAGAGCAAGTAGCACCGTGGAAGGGCTGCTTTGTTCTGACAGTGTTATTCAGTGCCATCAGTAACACCGTAAGTAACCAAACTGCTGGAAAAATTAATCTAATGCCAAGCACACTTTGCTGCCTCTCACTTAGAGCGTTACAGCTTTGCTACCATTTCAAGGTACTGCTACGGAACATAAATTTTAGGGGGTTTGGGGCTAGCCCTGGTTTGATTTCTTAGTCTGACATGAGATTATCTAATCCCCTCCGTTCTCATCACACCCACTCCCATGAGCACCCCAGGTTTTGACCTCTGAAAGGCAAACCAAGAGCAGTGTTTGATCCCTGGTCAGGGACCCAGGAGACACCCTCGTTGCCCAACGCCGCAGACCACAGCCTCTGCTGGTTTGGGTTGCTGCACTTGTGTGCTGCTAGTTGCGGTGAGACTCGGGTTGGGCTTGTTGGTGACACTGACTTGAAATAAAGAATTTTCATGCCCATTGGTTGTATTTCTGGCTTTAAAAAGAAAGAAAGTTTGTCCAAAAAGAGCTGGCAGCCTCATGGTACCATTTTGGCTTGGGAAAGCCGTCTTTGAATTCTGCCCTGAGTCACACTCAGAAGTAGGTGTTCAGCAGCAAATCTAGTCTGAAATAGCCACTGAGCAACATGTATGATGGTGTGACGGAATTTTGCACACCTTGGGAAAACAGTGTGGCCTGTGGTTGTTATTGCAAACTTCACTGATCCCTACCCAGTTGCCTAACATGGAAGTCAGTGAGGTTGTACATCACAAAGTGAGACACAAGAGCACTGGAACAACTTGCACAGTGCCTTGCTTTTGCCAGAGTGATTAGTTCCCTCACCGGTGAAAAAACCCAACAACTTTTACTGCCAACAAGTGTTATTTTAACCAAGCAAAATGCATTTTCATTTAGTGGCCTCCGTGGTATCGGGGGCACCATGTTTACTCCCCATCCACTTTCCCTCATCCAAGCCTCTTTAAATTCTGGGTTGTTAAAAATGATGGGTGCTAATGACATTTGTCAAGGTAATTCCCCAAATCACAAAGCAGTGAAAAAAAAAAAAAAACATAAGCAGAAAGAGATGACCTAAGTTTACAATGGATTGTTTGCAGAGGCTTTCTTTCTTGTGTAACAGCTTGGAGGAATTTGAAGACAAACAGACTCTGAGCCGAAACCCCCGTGTTTGGGGATGAGGGGGGAGAGGGGACCAGGGGATATGAGATCCATATGTTTGTCTTATTTTGTCTCCTAAAGACGTGCTGTTCCCAGCCGTGATTTTTTTTTTCTTTTTTGAAACGTTAATTATAGGAGCTGGGGATGTCAGCAGTGCTCTTAACAGACTAAGTTAAGTGCTGGAAAAAAATTGCCTGATGAATAAAAAAGCCGGTTTTAGAAATAGCAATCAGCTGCAGCAGCAGCAAAATACAGCAGTGGGGTCGCATGAGGAGCGCAGGGCTGCACCTCTGCCCCCCAGCGCTGTGCTGGCCAGGGCACCCAGGCACCTGTGTCCTGCCTCCCAAAAACCAACCTCATCAGGAGTGGTGGGAACATGTGGGGCTGACGGGGTGTGCCCAGGGCCGACAGTGACGAGGCACACGGGTGCAAATACTGCTGGTGCCACCCCAGGGGTCACCTGGATGAGGCAAACGAGTGAAAGGTGGTGGGACTGACCGTACCTCTGAGAAACGCTTAAGTAGTCCCTGGGACAAGGCGGGTCAGTTCTCCTTTTGTGAGCAGGTGTAATCAGTGCAATTAAACCAGGACTTGTATTTTGGTGTTTGAATCTCAAGATCCTTAAAGCCATAAAGCTATGGCACTGTGTGATTTATGAGCTGCCCTGCCAGGAGGAAGATAGGCAGTGCCTGGTGGAGAGAAGGTGAGTGACTGGGGCCAGGGAGCTGGTCCCCTCCTGGGGCAAGGATGGGATCCAGCGGGTTCTCCATTGCCAGACCCCCAGCTGGGGGCAAGGCAAGGCAAGGCAAGCACAAAGCACCCAAAAAATGGCCAAGGCTAAGACAAATCCCAGCCCAATCACCAGCCCCTTGCAAGGCAAACAACATGGGGCTGCCTGAGTTGCAATGAGTGGCATCCCCCAGCCAGCAGGTCCACCCAAAATGGAGGGTGTACCCCTGAGGAGATGTGCCATCGTCTTGAGCACCAGCCCATGCTGAAGTGGGCAGCTCTGCAGCCCTCACAGCCACCCCCTCTGCTGCTTGCTAGATGGGTGCTCTGGTGCCACAGCAACACGTGAAGATGGGCACGCGGGAAGTTCTGTGTGGGGTGTTCGTGATGAACAGGGTGATAGGCAACTCCCCTCACAGTGATTAACAGCTTTTGCCACTCTCCTAAGACCAAGGTCATTGCATGCTCAGCCCTTTTCCTGCCTCAGTGAAAGTGAGCTCCTTCCCTCTTCTGCTCCAGTGTTGGTGCTGGGTTGCTCCAGAGGCCTCAGGGAAGAGTCGAGGAGCATTACAGGCTGCCCACAGCCACGTGCACCCTGCTCACGATGGAGCTACACTGTGCCACCTGCACAAGCATCCCCTGGGGCTGCGCCAGCTCACCACAGATGGACAGGGGGCTTGTTGTCAGCGTTAGACTCAGCTTCTGCCAGCAAAGGGGAATCATGCCCATCATCTCTTTCAGGATGTGGACAGAGGGAAAGCCCATCAGCACAAGCATTTGGGGACAGGGACTTCTTGGTTGCCAGGACTCTCTCCAATAGCCACACGAACCTGAGGTCCAAGGCTGTGCTCTCCCCTGTGGGGACACCCATGCTGTGTCTGGTCTTTGTCTCCCATACTGCGGGGTATGAGGGAAGAAGGAGAGATTTCTGTTGGGGAGAATAACATCAGCATGCTGAGAAGAGATCTTCCCACATTTACTCCTCAGTAGATACCATGGGCCGGTTGGCACTGCCTAGCCACTGCTTGTAGCCCACAAGGTCAGCTTCTGTTGTCCACAAGATCAGCTTCTGTCCACTTTGTAGGCTGGGCTGGCTTCCACTTAGATGCTTTTTCTCCTCGATACATACTGTTCCGTTACCCTCACACGCATTGAGAGCATATGCTGTCTCCACAGTACCAGGGCACGGAAATTACAGGACACTTACAGGTGCGAAAACCAACTGGCAAGGAACCGTCTGCTTCCAGGGGTGAAGTTGATCACCTCTGCCAAATTTGAAGGCTTTGCCCTGGTAATACATGCTGGGGAAGAAAGTCGTTTCAATTTAAGTATTAGCCAGGACCAGGTCTGGTAGCGCTGGCTTAGAAGGGCATACAGAAAGGTGCTCTAGAGGGATTTTTTTTTTCCCCTTTGATCAGCTATCGCAAAACAGTTGTAAATTGGTTCCAGACTGTAAACAAGAAGGTGCTAAATGCCTTGGCATTCCTGTTGCAGCCCCAACCTGCCAGAGAAGGACTGGGTTACCCCCAGCAGGGGCCTGCCCTGGGAGTTACCTTCTGTCAATATTCCCATTTTCTGCTAATCTCCGATAAATTACTTATTTATTCCCAACAGTTTCTAACTGGGCTAGCTGGCAAACTCAGATTAATTAACCCTTGACCCATTTCTGCCCATGCTGTGACACATTGAACAGCATATCAGTCTTTGAGTATTTAAACGAACTCTTTCAGAAAAAAAATAACATAATGCAAAAATCAGGATAATAGAGTGGCAGACCTGGACTTTCCATGACACTAGCAGTCATTTTATCATAACAAAGCACCGCTAGGCCTGGAAACACCTTCTTCTGTATGGGAAGTGCTCAAAATATGTGTATATTATTTGTCAAGTGTCTGTTTTATTTGTCTTTAAGGTCAGACACTAGGACAACAAAACTACACATTTAATATTTACATCACATTTCAAACACGGGTTTTCTCACCTGCTCTTTGATTATCTCCCATCCATCTCTTCTCTCCTTGCATACCATTTATTACAGACCGCAGCTGGAAAGAGCACAACCTCTTCAGTTCTAAGCATCATTATCCAGCCTGGTCTAGGTTGAGTTTTAGCTCAAATTGTGGCAATTTGTGATAGTACATATTTTTGTATGATGTGACTACCAGCTCAAGAAAGTAAACCAACTGTTTTTCCACACCTCTCTTGTTCTGCTTACAGTCTTTTTTATCAGCATTTTTAATTGCATCACTGATAAAAATAGACCGATGCCCTAAAATCTTCAATTCCGAAAATCTGCATGTTGTGCAGATTAAACCATCATCAAGAAGTCGAAGCACAGGGCTCTTAGCATGGAAATGAGTTGGGTGATTCTTTAGGTGATTACTTCAAATATTTTTCTTTCTTGCATGAAGCCTTGCCTGTCAGAACCTATGGTTTACGATAAATTTTAATAAGCTGATTTGGCAAACTAACCTGTAAGCTGGTTTAGTAGAGTCTGCCTGACCCTGTCCTAATGACACCAAAGAGTTCTTTTTCATCCTTTCCGGGGCCATCATTCTTCTATGTAACATAATCTTTCTCAGGGAGTTAAAAATAAATTATTATAGCCATTAAAAAATACTAATGGGAGTCATCAATAGACCCTGTGAATCACTTTTATAATAATACCGTGATCAAGATGATTGATTTTCCAGTTATATGAAGCATTTAGCAGAAAGACTTCTTTGTCTTGAAATCAGTTGTGGAAGTTTGTGGAGTCTTAGCAGAAGGAGGCGCAGGACTTGCGTTGCACATCCCCTCCTGGCCCTTTAGGTATTTCACAACTCTCTGTGGAGAGTTCTTCAGCCACATTAAAGGGTCTTCTGCAAGATCCTTGTGCAGCCTGAACTAATAACTTCACCCTTACAGTTGCACTGAATAGAAAGCAATAAAAATGGCACCAGTCATTCCTTTTAAGTTGAGCCTCTGCTCTGTGACATGGTCCACATGGTGGGGACATGCGCGCCCAGGTAGGAAAGACAGGAAAACACGCAAAATTCCTCCTTCCTCAACCAGAGATGAGCAAGGGTATCAAAGTATCAACACCTCCTGCCTGCCCAGAACACACTGAGGAACGCTGGGATGAGCTGGGGAGAAGCTACTGGACACCGTGGGTAAGGTGGGAGGCTGCTGGGGAGATGAAGCTCAAACTGTAGTCTCGGGGGTGGTCTGGGCTGCACAGGAGAGGAACAACCACCTTGCCCTGCTGTGATGCTGCGAAAATACTCAGTGTAGTGCTGATGCTGACCACGGGCACTGCTGGCTCATCTGGCTCATCTCTCAGGAGGCAGAGCGGCCACGAGGGGTGGCAACATCCAGTCCTGCTGCCACTGCCTGCCCCTGGGCTTAAAAATCCCCGGGGAAAGGGAACGGTGGGGAGGGTGTGTGGGCTGTGGTGCCCGTGTTGGTGGGACTGCAGGGCCATGCTTACACAGGCTCGGCACTGAGAGTTTTGGCTCTCACTGCTGCCAGGTCCTCCGCAGAGAGGTGTGTCGTTTTGGGATGGCAGCACAACCCACCCAGTCGGGAAGGCATGAGGATTTCACCATTAAAGCAGGCTAGCCAGCTGTAAGTCATCGGGTGAACACAACCTGCCAACAAACCTTTTTAGTGTGGCTGAAGGATTTTCTCACACCTTTGGACAAACTCTATGCTGAAGCTTCTTCTTAGTGGATTATTTTCCCTAGACTTTTGGAGTGCTTGTAGCCAGCTCATCTAATCTCAGAGCGGTCTCTTGGCAGAGGGAAGCAGGTGCAGTCATAAAGTGGCTCTCATCTTGTTTTACTCTAACCTTGAAGGGCCTGGTAGATCAATAGCTTGTGGAGGGATCTTTAATCAAGTTGCTGAACCTTCCCTTCGATGTCTAAGCCCTCTGCATTCTGAATCTTAATTAAGTTCTTCAAGGACTTGGATTTAGTGCTGTATTTGTTCACAATACTTTCATTCTAGACTGACATGACTTAAAAAGAACAAACTGCATTTTTAATGGGGCTGTCGTTTGAGAGACACTTTTAGCAAAACACTAGAAAATATCTGAAGGCTTGTTTCTGCTAGAAGATCAACAGATATTTGCCAAGCCAGCTCCCCAAGTGAACAAGCATTCAAATAGCATCTTCATTTGGAAAATGAAGAGTCTGTCATCACATTCAGACTGGATATTTCTTTGCTCTATTATTATGGGTCTCCTCTCTCATCAATTACGAGTTCAGCAACCCAGTTTTTAATTCGGTGGTTTAGAGTGCGAATATGTCATGTTTGTAAGCATAACCAACTGTACCTTAATTTCATCCTCCAGAATGGAGCTAAAATGAAGACATTCAAACAAAAGAAAACAGCACACACCACTTCATGAAATTTTTAAGTTTTCTAAAGTAATCATTTTATCTTTCTTTTGGATGACATTTTTTATTGTAAGACATCATTTTTATTAAATACACTGTAATACAAGAGACTTTCCATGTCATGTTGAGAGAAGCTGGTCACATGATTCACAAACAAAACTTTTAACACTGATACCTAGGCATCACTTTGAAATCAGCCAAGATGCAATGAAACTTTTAAAGCAATGACCTGTTATAACAAACTGCAAAACAAGAACCACTAAATATTTCCATGGAGACATCACATTGAAAAAAGAAAAAGAAAAAAGAAAGGAGAAAGATAGCTCTACACACCAGGTCACAGTTTGGTGACAATATAGAGATTTATATTCATATGTAGATATCTTCCTCTTTACCTTAAGTGACAAAGAGAGTGATATCTAGAAATATATATATACATGAAGTATAGGTGGAGAGCAGGGCTGGGACAAATATTTCATAATTAATTGATTCTCTCTCTATTGGTGATTCAATTAAACATCAATGTTGAATTAAATTACTTGTATATAAAACATTCTTAGCTGCTTTTCTTTAAGTTACAGAAAGATATATATAAGCTGCAAGATATAGGCCTCTGGAAAGATTTGATTTTATTTGATCTCCGTTTTTTCACATATTCCAATCAAACGGCCTCACTACTAGCAGCTTCTATTATCCTTGCCCAAAGTATTCAGTGTTTATAAAATACCAGCTGGTCATCACTCAGAACCTTCTACAAGCAAACAAAATATCCCCACAGACCTGGTCTAGAATGCATAGACGGAAAAATAACACACCCATCATTTCCCGTTTCTTCTCCTGAGACGTATGTTTAAAAGATGGCAAAATAGTCACTTGGTTGCTATTGTGAAATTCACAGTGTTTTCCCTGCAACATGTAGACTTTTTTTTTTTTTTGCTTCATATCTGTGATGAATATAGCACACTCCCCCGCCCCACCCAAATAAAGGTGTTTTAACTAAGGCTCTAAAGGACCTCTTGATTCAAAGCAGCGGTGGTTCATCCCAGCCCTCACAACAACAAAATACAACTTCCTGTGCTATCAAAACCTTCATCTTTGATTAGAAACCCCAATCAGTTCCCCAGCCCCTCCCCACTCCCCTCCCTCACATTTTACAGCAGTATTTGAAATTCAGTTACAGGCTGCAACAACCCAGAGACAGACTTGTTCTAACACATATGCATTGTACCTTAGTCATCCAGTGACCTAATTGTTTTATTGTGTTATTTAATTTTTTTTAAAGTATTTTTTAAAGTCTACATCAACCACAACAAAAACAATCTCCCAGAAAGTTGGGGAGGGGTACAGAGAGAAAGAGAGGGAAAGAGAGAAAGAGAGAAAGGAAGAGAAAAGAGGAAGGGAAGAGGAGAAACGGAAAGAAATGAGAAAGAAGGAAGGAAAGTGATAAAAAATAGCAAGAAAGGATGAAAAAGAAAGAGAAAAAATTGACAGTTACTTATTTAACTGTAGACAATATATAGATATATTGTTTTACAAATCAAAATGAATGAAGTCCTTTTTAAAAGGGTACACTCCATCATGCATCATGGGGTGCTGTTGCTTTACAAGCATCTGTTCTCCACGGCCAGTTCTGAGTTCTGCAGATCTATTGAGAGTGAAGGACAGAGGGTGGCCAATGGTGCGATTATTACTGCTGAATTTTGGCGTTCTCATTGTCCTACAAGTCGTGTTGCAGTCTGAATAGTTCAGCTCATTCTTGGAATTATTTCACTACTGCAGATGAGTATAAAATGCTAATGGAGCTGCACTGTTATTCTAGGACAATAAAACAACATTAGCACAAACCCAGAAACGACAGTAAAACAAACTCTGTTTTCCCAGCTTGGAAGCTTGTCGGTTCTTTTCAGTGTGAGAAATCAACATGTGAGATGGGAATGGAAGAAACGTTTTTATGCAATCATCTGGGGAAAAAAAAAGTGCTTGTTGTTGTGTCTCTGGCATTCTAGCACTGCCTCTGCTGCACACCAGTTAAAAAGTTTAATCTTTCAAACATCAAAAAACAAATATCAAAAGAAAAAAATATTTTGGTTACTCAGCAGACTTTATCAATTTATTAATAGCACTCTAATCATCATTTTTAATAATGTAGGTGTATGTAAATTTATACATATACACACAGCCCATACATAATGTGCATGCATGTCTGCACATATATAAATAAAATACAACAGACATAGGCATACATGTATATGCTATGTGTGTGTATATATATATGCCATATGCAAACACACATATATAATATATATTATATATATGATCAGTTCATAGCACAATCTAGAAAGACTTTTTAAATGAGCCTGATTGTCATATTTACTCAGTGTACACGATTGAGCTGACAGTGCAAGCATGATGAATATGCACATATACTCACCCTTCATTGTGATCTGAACATATTTCTTCCTCTTCTGTGCTCATTCTGCTACACTTACCCACCTTTTCATGAGCAAACGCAAACTAGGTATAGCTACAGTTTGTCTACTGTGATTATACATCTTAAGCACTACCAAGAACATTAATGATATAGGTCATGGTTATCCATACCGGTGGTTCTATAGAACATTTGGTCCTTTAGAAGTTTAACATACTGCTATGTTATTGCACAATGCATTGTAACACTATTTATTCTCTGAAATCACTCTAATAGTCTCACTAGTTAATCAAAAAGAAGATGCCGCTAAGTACAATTTCAGGGTTTTGTGGTTATTTTTGGTATACATTCTTTTAGTGCTTGCAAAATCCACCTGTTTGCTTTCAGGCTGGAGTCTGCTTTCCAATAGAAGAAGCATCTCAGATGCCTTTTTCTTCAGCTCGTAAGAAACTAATACAGAATACAACAGGTAGAAACTTAGGACCCTCCTCCACCGCCTGCAGCTTCCTCCCACTGCACAGGGAAGAGTGGACTCTGACACCTTTCTTTTCCACAACTGTTATTTTGAAAATCAATTTCAAATTCCTTTAAAACACAACATTTGGATTTTCAAGAAAATGGGTTTCACTGGATGCTCAGTCTTTATCTAGCTTTCTGAACTTCCAAGACAGTCTAGATAAAATCTTAAGGCCCATTTTGTAGGAATCTTCTTCTGGCTTTTTGTGTGTTTCCAGTTCAGTAGCGGTTAAGAAATAACTTCTAGTTTATTAAAGAAATACCGAGTATGGCTTTATAGTTACATTATCATGTTTATTTGTAACGCTGCCTTTTCAATGACATTGAGAAGGGTAAAACTTCATCACTGTCCAGTGAACTGTTTTCTTTTGAAAATGTTCAGAATCTTTATGAGCTAGCTCTAAAAGCTTCTGAAGGAAAAACCTAAAGTGCCTCAATAAATAATATATGCGAGCAAATTATATATTAAATGTGCTATGGGAACACTTATAAAAATAAAATGCTTAATTTATTAAATAAAATATCCCCAACACAAAGATGAAGGATTATCTTGATCTGGCTCATATCAATAAGAAATAACAAAAAGAGAAAACAGAAAGAAAGATCACTTTTTTGCAGTAACGCCCCCTCACAGAGGGAGGAAAAAGTCTTGAGAACAGGTAAGGTACGTTTTCATTTGTAAGAATTCATATTAAAAATAATCCTAACTCTAAATTGGAAATCGTCAACTTCCGGTTTGAAAAATAACATGTATGCCCATGCAGCTGTCATCAGCACAGTGGCCATGCAAATGTTGTACACATATAATGCCAATCCAACTGAAAATAAATTATTTAAGAACGAGTGGATGTACGTAACGACAGCACTAGTACCAACACAAACATGGTGCTGAGCTCAGGGTCTTTGCACTCTGAATTGTAAGCCATAACCTCAGAGTAATTTGTTTTCTCTAGAGATGTCTATCCCCTGCCATGGCTCAAATATAACCAGTGATCCCCATGCTTTAGATTATTCATGTTATATCAGCCTATTGTATTTGTAACATTGTAAAGGCATTTTACATGGCTAATGTCCTCCATTAGCCCCTTCTAATGAAATATAAGTTATATTGGTATGAGTTCGCTATGCCTACTAGGATGTACTACAAGATGAGTGATAGTTTCTGCACAAAGGGCATTAATCGACAAAGACCATGCGGTTTTGCTTGCATGGTTGGAAAAAAAAAAAAAAGAAAAAGGATTGAGGAAGGAAGGAATATGCTGCTGGACAAGCACAGTATAAGATACACCTGCCCCAGCATCTATAGCTTGTCCTATCTTATCAAAATCCTTAGCTTCAATATGTGATCCTGAAATTAATACTGTACATTAATAAGCCTAGCTTCAGCTTTTATTAAAAAAGACTAGCTGGAGAACATTTTTATACCAGTGGCATGACAATATCCTACCAGAAGACAAAATAAGGGCATGTGTTTAGTTTATCAAGTTGTAACACAATTGTGTGCAGTGCAGGCAGCATCTTTTTCCCTTTTACTTGTATCTGGCAATGAAAGGTGCTGGCAAAGCACCTCCTTGAACAATCCCTTTAGTCCTCAGAAAGACTCTTCAGGGAAAGTGCTAAACTCCCTCTTGCCTTCCATCAAATCGTTTCAGTTTTTTGTGGTTTGTTTGTTTTTTGTTTTTTTGTTTTTGTTTTTTTTTTGTGGCGTTGGATGCCATCTGATCCCCTAGTTCCTCCAGATAGTGTATCACACAAGTCTTCTTTTCATCTGGCTTTATCTCTGCAAGGAATATGCTTCATGTAGAGAACACCAGTCTTCTTTTTCCACCCACGTGCCGAAGCAAAAAAATTGAGGTGAATCCATAGAAACTCCCAGTAGCTGTACAGCAGAAATCACAAAGTTTGAGTCAAATATATTTTTCCCTTTTTTCATCCACATCAAAGGCATGAATACAACAAGGCATTGTTATTTGTGGCGGGCAAACTGAAGAGTCTGCTGATATAACAGATCAGGTTTTTAAGGCCTTTGTCTATGCAGAGTTACAATAATGCAGAAGCCAAATTGATTAGAAAGACAGGAGAGAAGAAAAAAATGATAGAAACTGAGAGAGAAAGAGAGAGAGAGAGAGGAGAGATACGTCTCAGTAATGTCTAAAAAGTCAATACTGTGTCTACAGATGGAGAAGTGCACATTGCTTGCCCTTTGAAAGCTTCTCCGCAACTTTGTCATAAATACTGTCAAAGTTAAGAACACATTTTAATGGAGTTCAGCGGCAGTTGAACACATTCATTCCCGCAGCCCGTAAGAAGATACGCTAGGAGACTTTAGCCTAAAATATCCAAGTAGACTGGAGATGCCTTGGCCAAGTTCTGGAGGAGGGAATGGATTTCTTTGATGTTGAGCCTCATGTGAGGCTCCCGTTGCCAACAGCCCAACATCAAGTCATACACTTCCTTGGGGCACGTGCGAGGTCGCTGCAGGACTCGACCCTGAGTGATGCACTCAATCACCTACGAGAAATCACAAGGAAAGGATCAGCACGCTTCTGCCAACTGAGGGGGCGAGGGGAGGTGGATGCATCCATGGACGAGTTAACTGCTAATTGCCAAAGCAGCCTCACTGGTGGCAGTCACCCAGCCAACTCTGCCAAGGGCTGCATTTCTAGGTGGACGCATGAGCAGCAGGATGCGATCTGGAAAATCCACTGTAAATTGTCAAGGAGCAGTATCTTCACTGATGTCAAGTTCACCCACGTTGCCCCTCCCACTCTTGAGAGAATGATGGTCAGGAAGTAATCCCATACCTCCTCTCTCTACCCATCTAAAAAACTCACCTCATCTTAGAAGGAGGCTAAGTTTTCACCCTACTCACACAGAGCATGAGTACCTCTCCCGCCCTCCCTCCTTAAACTTATGAGTATCACTGTGACTGATCTCTGGAAGGGAGTTACTTGTAGCTGCCTGGAAACTAAGAGATGTCCAGGTTACTTCAGTCTACTCAAGAATGGTTTTGGACAACCACTTTGCAACAATGACAAGAATGATATGGAACTGAAATCACACAAAGCCCATTCAGGAGACACCTAAGCTCCTTTTCATTGCCTCACGGTCTTTCTCAATACCCAGAGCAGACTCTATCCTATACAAAGGAAAAAGCTAAATTCCAAATGGTAGAGATCTGGTTGGAGAACTTTCATCCACCCTGGGGAGAAAAGGCTGAAAAGGAAGAAATTCAACCATGAAATTTTTGACAGTACCATGAACACCTGATATCAGGGGTTTTGCCATTACCAAATACATACGTTGCTGTCCCTTCTCCAGAGAGGCTATACCAATAGTTAATGTCCCAGCTCTCCCAATGCAGTTTGAGAATGTATTACACATACCTCGTTGTTAGAGAGCTGGTACCATGGCTGTTTGCCATAGGTAAAGATTTCCCATAAAACAACCCCCAGGCTCCAGACATCACTTTCTGTAGTGAACTTCCTGTACATGATACTCTCTGGAGGCATCCAACGAATGGGCAGCATGGTGTGACCTCCAACCTGAGAAAAACAAAGAGTCAGAAATAATTCATCCAGACCTTCAAAAGAAAAGAGTATCAAGACATTAAATAAAGAGAATCCATAGTTTCTTTTTTTTTTTTTTTTTTCCCATCTGAGGAGCTTTTAACAATTAGGGACGCATGGTCCAAGCCCCTCTCCCCCCAGCAACAATCACTACCATGATAGGTTTCTCAACAGAATCTCCAAAGACACTGTTTCTGAAGTTCAAACTCTCTAACATTTACTTGACATATCCTACCGAAGGAACAGGAAGATCTATAAAATTATTAATTAATTTAGCCTACCAACCCACTTTAAATTAAGCCAGTTTTACTCTCCATTTTAACTCTCAGGAAACTATAAAAGATTCATGAAATGAAATCCACACTGTTGATTCTCGTAGGAACTCAGTGATATCAACTAAAATCTATGAAGACTCAGTGATCTAACTGCATGACATGGTAGGATCAGGATCTGTATGGTTTAACACTCTGATTTTGAGTCAATTAAAGCAAAGCTATTTTCTGTTGATAAATTCCAAAGTCAATGCATCAAATTATTTTTTTCCTCATTAACTACCCAGTCCTACACTGGGATTAAAAAAAAAATCACTCCTTTGGATATATTCCCTTGATAAGAAACAACTTGTAAGACATAGACTCCTATACAAAATCAGCTTGTGCTGAATGGGATCTTTCACCTAATGAATGCCTTAGAACATTTTTCATTTTCCCCAGAATTCTATACTTCCTTAAAATTAGGTTCCCTAATCTTAATTTAATTTTTTCAAAAATCTCTTATTTCCAATTTCTAAATGATTTATTGTTCATGGTATGTCCCATTCTGACTGAATCATATCAATAAAGAAATCCACCCAAGCTCTTTGAGAATAGCGTCACCTGTTGAGATACTGTGATATATAGATATTCTGATTACTTTTGTATCAAGACAGCTGCAAATATTTCCAAGGACATTTAAAAAAAATTGAACAAACAACACAAAAGGAAAGCCTTTTCAAAGACATTTCATTATTGACTAACTCTCATTTTCCTGACTGAAAATGTATTTAGTTATGAAACCATATTTGCGCTCTCAAGATTCTGTCAATTCAAAATATTTCTCCTTGTGGGATATTACATTTGTTGTTATAAATAATGCCCTCCTTGTTCTCATGTTGAAACAGCAAATGGAAGGAAAACCCAACAAAAGTTCAGTAAGAGTTCACATTATTCCTAAATCATTCAGAACATCCATTTCCAGGTATTTGTCAGTAATTCAGTGTAGCACAGCATACCAAAAACACAGTGATGGTTCTGAGAGCTCAACCCTGTTCCCATGCATTGCCACATGTAAATGCTTGTTACTGAATCCATAAAAAAACAGAAAGTCATGCTAGAACTTCCACAGACTCAGTCCATTACTAGGCTCTTCTTCTCTCCCTACAGGAGACGTCACGCAAGAAATGGAGGAGCATTTTTTTGCAGGGTTGCTGAATGAAAGGCATCCCGAGTTCCGTTCCTAGCTACATTGTGATTTGCTTCTAACTCAATGCAGGTTCAAAGCCATTTAAAAGGGGACCAACTCCTACAGCTCTCCACCTAATTTAAGGTGTGGAAGTGTGCCCAGGTGGCCAAGAAAGCCAATGGCATTCTGGCTTGTATTAGAAATACCATGACCAGCAGAAGTAGGGAGGTGATTCCCCCACTGTACTCAGCACTGGTGAGGCCACACCTCGAGTATTGTGTCCAGTTCTGGGCACCCCAATACAGGAGAGAGATCGAGGTGCTGGAGTGAGTGCAGAGGAGGGCAACGAAACTAGTGAAGGGTCTCCGGAAGACAAATCATATGAAGAGTGGCTGAAGGAGCTGGGGCTGTTTAGTATGAGGAAGAGGAGGCTGAGGGGAGCCCTCACCCCTCTCTACAACTACTTGAAAGGACACTGTAGAGAGGCTGGGGCTGGTCTCTTCTCACAGGTAATTAATGACAGAACAAGAGGGAACGGCTTCAAGCTCCAACAGGGTAGGTTTAGACCGAACATTATGAAGGAACTTTTCACAGAAAGAGGGGTTGGGCATTGGAATAGGCTGCCCAGGGAGGGGGGGGAGTCACCATCCCTGGATGTGTTTAAGGGACGTTTAGATGGGGTACGGAGGGATATGGTGTAGAGGAGGACTTTGTAGAGTAGCATAGATGGTTGGACTCAATGATCCCAAGGGTCTCTTCCAACCTGAATGATTCTATGATTCTAAAAAAATACACGTGAGCACTCCATGGACAGAGAACAGACACACATTTTTAAGTGCTTTGCTCAATTCAGCCCACTGGTCTCTGTGTTACAGTTTACTCCTCTCTCAGGCAGCCTGGCTGTAAGGCTCTCTGCATCACTATTCTCAATCACCTTTGACTGAGAAGCCACTCCATGTGGAGAGTTTGAAGTGACAAACAAAGAGGCTGAGACGCAAGCAAAGCATCAGTTTCCCACCTTATCATAACCTAAACTGACATAGCAACCAAACAATTCCAAATGACCACTTTTACTCCCATCTTAAGAGGCATTTCCTTAGAAAGTTAGAAAAGTTAGTCCCTTAAAAACATGCAGCCATATATACCCAGACAAAGGGCAAGTGCCACTAAAAGATGGTTCATAATGAGCAGCTTTTGGCCTCATAAAATATTAAGATGGCTCTTAGATCTGCTCATTGTACAGCCTCTGCTACTGGTTCTTTTCAGTGATTTCTTTGACTCATTTCTTAAAAATTAATGAAAGCAATAAACGATAAAATAGGTGTCTCTATTTTTTTCTTATTTGTCACAACTTACATCAAGAGATTTTGAAAAGCAATTTAAAAAAAAAAAAGGAACCAACACTCTCCAAATCTTTTTTTCCCATGGTTCCTTGCTACAGAACCACAGTGTATTTATGGTAGGACTCTATGCTGTTTCCAGTGTCATTCAGTAAAATGAATGACACACCCCTAGAGTGATGATGATAAATTGCCTCCAAATGATGTCTCTGTGATGAACCGATCCATAACTTCACAGACCTAGCTGTCTCTCTTTGCAGTCATAACAAGACTGACTCATCAGTATTGACACCAAGAATTCGATTTACAGAATAAGCACAAGCCACAGGGTTCTTTGGTGTTATTTCCACATCATCTTGCCTGGAGCTGTGTCCGTTTCTGTTCCTGAAGGCAAAAGACTTCACTGGGCAGAGTATTCATCCAGGACTGAGAAGTCCTGAGGTATCTCCATGTCTGTCATTGCCAGTAACAGTCACTTTAGGCACAGTTACTTCCACTGCCTCAGCATTTTTGGGAAGGTAATACTTAATATCTTGGAAAGTATCAATAAAAGTATCGTAAGAGGTGGTGTTCTTGCCAGATGGCATTACAATGAAGACAGGATATCTGTGCAACACTGAGCATCACCTGTGGCAGGCTGAGCATCTACCCAAGAGTACCTTCAGTTTCAACTCAGATTTCGGTTCAGCCACATTAAAAGCACAGGTCAGAGCTCAGCCAAAGGCACTTTTTCTAAATGCACATTTCCTTCTCTATTACTGATCAGTGGTTACTGAGTCAACACTCACTCAGCTCAGAAAAGCATTAAGGGCTGTGTTAGGTGTATGCTTAAAATGAAGCACATGCTTCAAAGCTTCCTTGAACTGAAGCTGGGGGCTTGACACCACTGTTCACAGGACGCCTGAAACAAATAGCCAGTCAGTTGTGAGCTTCTTTCGATCTTTATTGGACTGTTGAGCCCAAGCACCCACAGTTGTGCCATAATAGCAGTGAAGAGAGGTGGAGTGCCTTTTTGCTGTTGTTGCCAGACTCTGAGCATGGCTAAGGGGTGCTTTCCAAGAAGGACCAATGAAGGAAAAAATGATTACACTGACCAAACTTTAAAAGTGCTGAGTGCTTTAAAGGAATCACTTCTGCATTTGCTTTAATAAGAAATGCACGTATTACCCAGCTCTCGGGTATCACCAGCATTCTGCAGGATAAAGTCCCTGCTATGAAAACTGTCATTGCAGTGCTGCTTGATACACATAATTTTTAAAATGGTTGTGTGCTAAGCAGGCTACAGTTGAAGGTAAATAACATCTTTATATTCAATCTAGCTAAGGTTATGACAGGTTTAAAAGCATTATAGTTTAACCTAATATGCTATCACTTTAAAATCCATACTGTAGCAGTAAAAATGCTGCAAAAATGGCCATTTTATGGATATAAATTAGGGTATATTTTCTTGATTCTTACCTGAAAGCAGCTGCATTATGATGGTTCATTTTTGTTTAGAATTGCACTTCTACAGATCCTTTTCTGGGACTTAAGTGCTTGCTTCCAAATGTCAGTTTATGAAAGGAAGCACTCTCTAGCCTAGCCGTATTATGTTCACTAGATGTTTTTACTAGCAATATTGGGCTAGAATCTAAACGAGAAAGCCTGGTGAATTTGCTTCTGCAATGTGCAAACTATCCACAGGGAGGAGGCTGCTATGCCAGGTCAGTGAACTATGGTGTTCTCCAAAGCAGCACTTCCAAAAGGAAACTGCCACACTATTCCTTGTACGAAATGTTGCACTTTCAACAATACAATGTCATTCCACTTGCCACCACTTTCAGCACTCATCTTTTTAATTAATTTAGCACTTCGAAAGGTGCCAGATAAGCCAATCTCGAACACTGTTTTCATCTATTTGCAAAAGTCAAGCTTCAAGGATTGCTGTATTAGCACCATGTCTTAGCCCTGAAGCAGGCTCTAATCCTAGAGTTTGCTAAAGTTTGTTCAATTTCTGGTTTCATATGTTCTGTATCCTGCTTCACAGGCACTAGGAAATAGCGAGGCTTGTCTAAAGCAGAAATTTTGGTTATAAGAAGGAAACAAGGCCTATGGTATGAGATTCTGTGGAAGCTGACTTTTGCTGCCCAAGGGTCTGCACGCATCCACCTACCCACCCACCCATCTAATGTAAACCCAGCTTTCTTGCACATCAATATTACTGCTAGAGAGATGAGCCCTCAGCTCATTGTCATCAAGGTGAAGGCAGGCAATCACTGCGATTTCTACTGATACCCTGCCCTGGGCACTGTTTCAACTTCTACTGCCCAACTGCCATGGGAACCCAGAGCCCTGTTGACTGATGTTTGTGAGCAGATAGATATGATCTCTTACAAACAATGAGCCAATGAAACCTTGTGCTCCTGCTGGGAACAGGAGGCTGTGGTTGGAGCTGGGGGAAGCCAGTCTACAGAGACACGGAAGAAACAGGCTGTATGTGCGGCTGCACGGATAAGACGGGAGCCATGGGCTAGGAAAGGCACAAGAAATAACGTTGCTGAGATGACCACTCAGTCAATTCACACCAAGTTTATGCCTGACACATTTATACAATGAAAGGGGAGGGCTGAATGATTGGCCACACTTCTGCAATGCATGCTAGCTGCAACCGAGTCTTACCACAGCATCACTAGGGGCTGTGGTGCTGATGGTATGACAGAGGGCTCTGGGGCTCCAGACCCACATCGTAGGGTGCTGCAGGGGGCAACCAAACATCAGGACAGGGACTAGCTGGAACAGGGAGCAACTTCTCTTCCTGCTAAATGCTGGTGGCCGTATTTGGAGGTGCTCCAGCAGTCCTGGGGAGGGTGTCAAATTCAACCCCTAGCTTTTGCAGGCATTGTATTACATAACCCTTTCCCCATTTTTTTCAGTTTCTGGCTTTAAGTACTTGATTACTCTGAATTCATGCAGTAAAAAGCACAGCAACCAGTTGAATAGTCTTGGAAAACTGACTTCCTCATTCACGTTCAGCAGTCCCAGGTTCCCATGATTCCCACAGGGTGACGTTGCAGTAACGTGTCATAGTGCTTTGTGTATTCTCTAAAGACTAGTGATGCTTTTTCTGCCAACAGGATAAAAGTAATCTTTTTACTTTGTAAGCTCAATGAACCTGAACGACTAATGGTGGGTTTCAGCCCTGATCCTCCTCCATGACCTGGTCCAGCTTGACTGCTGCATCTCTCCAGAGCGCTGCTGATCTCAGACTTCTGCAATTCAGGCTGGCAGTCTGGAAAGCAGCAGCACAGCTTGGCATACGCTTACATTAACCGTCGTGTGACAAGTAAATATTCAGTCTCTTTAATGCAACTGGATCCTAGTTTGTCAGACTGGAATCAAGCTAAACCTTTTGATGCATTTTTTCATCCCCTCCCAAATAAAAGCATCCAGTATACTTGCAGAATTACAGCATTTCAGGGTAGTTTTTGCTATTTATGTTTTGGTCCTCTGACTTGTTTCCCTATTTCAGGATAACTGCAAAGAAATGTTTGATGCAAAAATTTTCATGTCTTGCTGCTAAAACTGAAAACCTCTCCTCTCTTAGTGAACATTTGCTCTTTCCCCCTCATATAATGATGGCAAATGTTCCTCTCAGCACAAGAAAAGATCAATAATTGTTATTTTCATTTCTTCCATGCTCTGGCCTTGCAGACAAACTCAATGTTTCCTCTTAAAATACCATCAGTCCTGGCATGTCCACTTGCAGAAAAGCCATATACTATTTTCACAGTCATAACAAGCCATACCAGCGCATGAGGTTACCGAGTTATGAAATAAGGCAGATTATTAGCCAACAGCTAAAGATATGTCCTTTCATTTTCACTTTTAACCATGCTTTAGTTCACCTGTATTCAAAAGGGGCTATATCTAAAATTCATAATTAATTCTACCATTGGTCTTGTCAGAAAACTGAAACAATATCTAGAACAACATTTCATATAATCATAGTTTGCATCAGAATGGACCTTTAAAGGTCATCTAGTCCAACCGCCCCTGCAATAAGCAGGGATAGCTACAACTAGATCAGGTTTCTCAAAGCCCTGTCCAGTTTGTCCGTGAATGTTCCCAGGGATGGGGCATCTACCATCTCTCTGGGTAACCTGTTCCTGGGTTTCACCACTCTCATCATAAAAAAATTATTCCTCATATCTAGTCTAATCTACCCTCTCTCGACCTTTAAAGGTCATCTAGTCCAACCGCCCCTGCAATAAGCAGGGATAGCTACAACTAGATCAGGTTTCTCAAAGCCCTGTCCAGTTTGTCCGTGAATGTTCCCAGGGATGGGGCATCTACCATCTCTCTGGGTAACCTGTTCCTGGGTTTCACCACTCTCATCATAAAAAAATTATTCCTCATATCTAGTCTAATCTACCCTCTCTCAGCTTAAAGCCATTACCCCTTGTCCTATTGCAACAAGCCCTACTGAAAAGTCTGTCCCCCTTTCTTCTAGGCCCCCTTTAATTACTGAAAGGCTGAAATAAGGTCTCCCTGGAGCCTTCTCCAAGATGAACAACCCCAACTCACTCAGTCTGCCATCATAGGAGAGGCATTGCATTTCTATGATCATTTTTGTGGCCCTCCTCTGGACATGCTCCAACAGGTCCATGTGTTTCCTGTGCTGAGGGCTCCAGGGCTGAATGCAGTACTCCAGGTGGGGTCTCACCAGAGCGGAGTAGAGGGGTAGAATCACCTCCATCAGCCTGCTGCCCATGCTTCTTTTGATGCAGCCTGGGATATGGTTGGCTTTCTGTGCTGCGAGTGCATGTTGTTGGCTCACATCCAGCTTTTCACTCACCAGTACCCCCAAGTCCTTGAGAGCATCAAAGGTGCTCTCAATCTGTTCATTCCCCAGCCTGTATTAGTATTGCAGGAGCCTGCACTTGGCCTTGTTGAACCTCACAAGGTCTGAAGGGGCCAACTTCTCCAACATCCAGGTCCCTCTGGATGGCATTCTGTCCCTCAGTCATGTCGACCATAACACTCAGCTTGGTGTCATCTGCAAACTTGCTAAGGGTGCACTCAATCTCACTGTCTATGTCATTGATGACATAGATATTGAATAGTATTTGTCCCAGTATGGGCTCCTGAGGGACACAACTTCTCACTGATCTCCATCTGGACATTGAGACATTGACCACTACCCTCTGGATGAAACCATCCAACTGATTCTTCATGCACACAGTCCATTCATCAAATCTACATCTCTCCAATTTAGAGAAGCATGTTGTGGGACACCATGTAAAAGGCTTTGCAGAAGTCCAGATAGACAACATCCATAAGTCTTCCCTTGTCCACTCTTGTGGTCACTCCATCATAGAAGGCCACTAGGTTGGTCAGGTAGGGCCTGCCCTTGGTGGAGCCATGCTGGCTGCCTCAAATCACGTCCCTGTCATCCATGTGCTTTAGCATAGCTTCTAGGAGGATCTGATACGTGATCTCCCTAGGCACATAGGTGAGGCTGACAGGTTGTAGTTCCCAGGGTCGTTCTTTCCACTCCTTTTAAAAATAGGTGCAGTGTTTCCCTTCTTCCAGTCACCAGAGACTTCACCTGACTGCCATGAGTTTTCAAATATCATGGAGAGTGGCTTGACAACCACATCAGCTAATTCCCTCAGGACTCTGGGATGCACCTTGTCAGGTTCCATAGACTTATGTATGTTCAGGTTCCTCAGGTGGTCATCTGATCTTCTCTTACAGTGGGAGAGACTTTGCTCCCCCAGTTTCCCCCTTGGAAGTTTGCTTTCCTAAAATTCAGGGTCATGACTTTACTCTTTGTCTGACCTGTGTTCCTCAGGACTGCAAACTCCACCAGTGCACTGCAGCCCAGGCTGCCTCCAATCTTGACGTCACCGATTAGCTCGCTTGCATTGGTGACCAACAGGCCCAGTATTACATGCCCTCTGGTGGGGCTGTCTATTACCTGGCTTAAGAATTCATCCTCAATGCATTCCAGGAGTCTCCTGGATTCCCTACAGCTCACCGCACTACTTTCCAGCAGATGTCGGGGTGGGTGATGTCCCACAGCAGTACAACAGCCTGTGAGCAGGATGCCTCCTGTAGCTGGAATAATAAGGCTTCATCAACAGGTGCCTCTTGATCGGGCAGCCTGTAGTGAAGACCATCCACATCGTTCTCTTTGTTGCCTTGGTCTCCAGTTCTTACCTATAAGCTTTCAACCTGGTTCTGTCTATTCTTCAGAGACACCATATTATTACACAATTATTACTCCATAAGTTCTCTTTCACTGATGTGCAGCATCAGTTCAATAATGTGTGTCAACTTTGTGTTGCTGGAGATAAAATTCTTCTGATTAGTTTCTATGAAACCATGAGTGGTATGGAGAAGATGAAGAAAGATCAATTACTCAGTTTCACATAATGCAAGAACCAGAAGACAACAAATGACATTTGTAAATGGCTCATTCATACTAAACAAAAAGAGGCTCCCCAACACATAACCTGGACAGGCTTGAGAAGTCAGCCTGTGCAAATCTCATGAAGTTCAACCAGGCCAAATGCAAGGTCCTGCACATGGGTCAAGGCAATCCCAACACAAATACAGGCTGGGTGCAGAACGGCCGAGAACAACCCTGAGGACAAGGACTTGGGGGTCTTGGTTAATGAAAAGCTCAATAGGAGCAGGCAATGTGCACTAGCAGCCCAGAAATCCAACCACATCCTGGGCTGCATCAAAAGAAGCATGGCCAGCAGGTCGAGGGAGGTGATTATGCCCCTCTACATAGCTTTGGTGAGACCCCACCTGGAGTACTGTGTCCAGCTCTGGAGCCCCCAACATAAGAAGGACATAGACAAGGGCCACAAAAATGATCACCTCTGCTTTGGAGACAGGCTGAGGGAGTTGGGGTTGTTCACTCTGGAGAAGAGAATGCTCTGGGGAAATAGTATTGCAGCCTTTCAGTACTTAAAAATGGTTTACATGAAATCTGAAGAAGCTGGAGCCCCCAACATAAGAAGGACATAGACAAGGGCCACAAAAATGATCACCTCTGCTTTGGAGACAGGCTGAGGGAGTTGGGGTTGTTCACTCTGGAGAAGAGAATGCTCTGGGGAAATAGTATTGCAGCCTTTCAGTACTTAAAAATGGTTTACATGAAATCTGAAGAAGGACTTTTCACAAGGGCATGTAGTGACAGGACACAGGGTAATGGCTTTAAACTGAAAGATGGGAGATTTAGATTAGATATTAGGATGATTTTTTTTTACTATGAGGGTGGTGAGGCACTGGAACAGGTTGCCCAGAGAAGTTGTGGATGCCCCATCCCTGGAAGTGTTCAAGGCCAGCTTGGATGGGGCTTTGAGCAACCTGGACTAGTGAAAGGTATCCCTGCCCAGGGGTTCGAACTCAGATGATTTTAAGGTCCCTTCCAACTCTATCTGTTCTAGAGTTCTATGATAACTAATGTGTCCAAGTCAACAGCAAAACAATTTTTCAATGAGATATTAATGAACTACAGCTTTCTGATTTTCAAAGCAAACAGTTTAGAAGATACCAAATTCCACTTTTAACCCCAAGTACCCTGGGCTACCAGGGCGAAGAAAGTTTTTTTAAAAACTGGCCTATACAAGTCTGTACCTTAGCTGAAATCCTAACTTCTCTTTGTTTTTTTTAAATAGGGTGTTTGAGGTGTAACATGATGACATGCCAGCTGAACTGCACAGTCAACATCAACAAGTAGCAGTCACTCGAAACACAGAAGCCAGTTTGTGTTCACTAGGAAATCTCTACTCTTGATGTCAAGTCTGTAAGCTATTTCTCAAGTACTAGAGATCACAACCCTTTCCCACATTTATTTTACTGAAAACCACTTTTTTTTTTTTTTTAAAATTTACTGTAGGTTAACATAGCATGCCTGGCTCTATCACTCATGTCAAATTACATCACAGGAGAAGAGGGGAGCAACAGAGCTTGGTTTCTAGCTTTACTTCTCCCTCGTGAGTCACAAAAGTGTTTCTATAATGTACACTGCATGGGAGCACCACAATGTTTAGTTGAAATGTCTCAGATGTTCCAGTTTTTTGAATTATGTTAGATAGCCCCACTCCCTTTCCCTGGGTGGTTAATTTATCACACAGCTTACAAATACCAAGATTAACAAACTGCCACACATATGTAAGGCAACAAAGTGAGAAGAGTCTTTAGTTTCACCAGTCCTAAGAATATGGGCAAACCTTCTGAGTTCCCACATCCTTCCTGAAAGTTAAAGAGGTTTTTTTTTGAACCATCAGTGCAAAAGGGAAATAAGTAAGTCAATTATTTTATGTTAGCTATTTTGACTTGTTCACAGACTACCTGTATGATGCTGGGCAAGTCATGTCAGATCAAATCTGTGAACTACTGACTGCATGAAGAGAGTTTGGAGATATACTCTGTCTAGCCAGAAGCATCAAGATGGCAGAGGAAGGTTTCATGAATTCAAGGGAAGACCAATAATCTTACTATTTCAGATTTCAGAGAATTAGTAATTGCTCTTTTCTGTGAAGACTTATCTCTACCTGCCTAAAGAGCAACGGAGAAGTATGACTGCACCCACTATCCTGATATGTCTTCAGTGCCTGCACTGGGAATGTCTACACTGTCAATAGGCCAATCTTACTCTATGCAGATTGACAACCACATTGCCGGGACCTGACAGAGGCTAAATTATACTGGTCCTCAGCCAGATGCTAATAAACCAGACAATGGCAAGGTCCTCATGCTCATTTTCCTTCTCTTCTGAAGTCTTGATGATGTTTTCTTCTTTTCATTTATTCTGGGCCATAATTTGTTTATATAGACTGGAAAACAGTTTATATAAACTGGAAAAAGATAAAAGTTTCACTAAAATAGAACAAAAAAAAATTCTCTGCTGTTTTTCTTCCCTGAATTCTAGTTTTTGTCTCCTCACTTGTAGCATGACATCATTCTATGAGTTGAAACAGGCCTCATCTGAAATGAGGCATCCATCAAACAACACACAATATCAGCATTAAAAATACCAGTAACTGCTACAACTGAAAAAAAAATATTACTCCTTCCTATTGAGCTTCAAAAATTCTAAATTGTTCTTATCAAATTCATATGTTGAATTTTTCCTCAAGCTATGCTTAAAGTATTGTTCTTGGACATAAGAGCCATAGTGTAGCCCAAGCAGTGATGAAATCATTTTATAGCTCTTGGCTGAATTTCTACACTGGTGTAAAGGGAGAATTTACACCAGCAGAGGGCTTGGAACCACAAATTTGGGTTTTTGGTTTTATATTTGGCTTTGGGTTTTTTTTCTTAATTCTTTTCAGTGCCTGTTTCTACCATCAGCACTGTCATTTTCCATTATACAGCGTTGTGTATGCAATAGCTTTTGGAATTCACATGACTGTGTTTGTTTAACACCAACACCGAGCTGCAAATTCTGCCTGAGATGCTGAAGCATCTTTCCTTCTGCCTCTAAACTGAGACCAGATAATCTCCTGACATGCAAGCATTTGCAGGTGTCAGTCTAGTGACAAATGCCCCCTAAAATTCCCCGGAGTGGAACCACTCCCTCATGGCATGTCATCAGGGTGGAGGTTTAGCGTCTGACATAAAGCCCGGGAAACAGAGGAAGATCACAGTCATCTTTGAAAGGATTTAGGACTCTGCACCAGCACTGCTGCGTTTCAGGTAAGGGCTTTCTGAAGATTTAGCACATAGCGACTTCCACACCACCGACTGCGCAACGTGCTCACATCCTTCACCAAATGCTAGTGGTGTATGGACAAAGGAGAAGAGGTGTGCGGGAAAGACACCCACAACTACACCTACTATCCCTGCTTTTCTCTCACACATTTTGCAGTGTCCCAAAAGAGTATTCTGGAAGATCTTTCACCTCCTCCTAGCATGCAGCTACTCCTTAACGTAACCATGCAGTACTGAGGTAGCTCCTTCCTCATGCATGCTTACCTTCCTCTCTGGATGAATAAGAATACTAAACGTTGAGTCCTCTGCTTGCTGCACTGCTGTAACTATAATTAATTCAAAATTAATGCATAAATGTAATTTTAGATTCACTTCTCAAATAAAAGCAGGATCTGCAGTAAAGCTGAGAGCTCAAAGTTTAGAGGCCCCCTTTTTTTAAAAACAGGCCACAATTTTACAGCAAAGTAGTTAGGACAGTCATTCAGTTTTTGAGATCTGTATTGTTAAAAGTGCAGGTCAACTGTATGATCATCAATATAAATCTTACATGCAGCATCCCAGATTCCAGAGTTGCCTAGATTCAAGGAGGTCCTGGAGACATTCAAAATAAGCCAAGTGGGAAAGGAATGTCTCCTATTGTTAAGGCAACATATTTCAATTCGTTTGGGGGCTTCTGAGATTGTCTACAGCCCCAATGTTTTGGACAATTCGGGAATGCTTTGGGCTATGACTCCCAAATCAATCTCTGAGAAAATCTGGTACTAAACCAAGTCATATTTAAATTAAGCTGGCACAAGTTTTTTGACCCATGCTTGTATAACGCCTCGGTCAATGAAGTCCTGATCTGCTTGGGACTTCTATACAACCTTTCAGTACATGCCATACATAATAACACTTTTTCTAGCCACTTGTAAAGAATTACAAATGGGATCACCATAGCAGATGTGCTTTCATTTGTTTATATGATAGTAGGTTACTATAGCCCTAATACTCTTTGTGAGTCTTTGTACTTCAGCATATTTTTCATCTGCATCAAATGAAAACTTTTGAAATATTGTTCCGCAGAGCCTGCATTTCCTTTTAAAGTCATGCTACTTTATAATACTCTTTGGACGTATTTAGGATGATCCACACAGAGTTTATCAAATGCACTCAATGATGTTCTTATTAAAATGTTATGTGCTTCAGGCCTTAGTGGATAGTTTTCTCTGTCTACTTGCCAGGCAAATCTATTATTCTTTCTGTATATTAGGTTGTCACCTTCACCTAACCCTGCATCCTGGCCTCCGTGGTTATTTCCACTGAAAATGTCCCTGGATCTTGTGTCCATCATGATATTTTCATTTTATGGTTCACCATGGCCTACAGGAAGGGGGTGGTTCTGGGGTTCCCATTAGCCTTGACCCCATACCTGGACTGCCGCCTCATTTTATTTTCCTTTCCTCTCTGTCAGAGAGGAGTTCCCCTTCAAGACACTTCAGAGACTGAGCTAGCTAGGATGCTTTTGTTAACAAAAAGCAGATGCACCACTAAGGTCTCTCCTGAAAGGATCTTCCTCCTAGCATAATGATCTTGAGTTCGGAAACCCACTGTACTGTGCAAGACCCATTCTGTACAAGGGCTCCACCTTTCCAGAACATATGAAATGAGTGTTATTCAAGTCTCATGTTTTTATCACTGGCTGGCTAACATCCTAAGGGAGGGTGCCCGGCATGGCAGTTCCATGTGAATACTGACATTTTAAATTAATGGCCTCCAAACTGCTGAACTGTGAATTTTATCTGTTTAATCTGCTTTTCAATTCTTTTGAATACAGTTATCCCTGTATGAGTGATTGGGTGTTCTTTTGCCGAGAACAGTGAACAAGGTAGTTGAAAGAATGGGATAAATGCAAGATTGTGAAGACTCCATCATAAAATGTGTGCCACTTAAATTTTGACACACTACTTACATCTATTTACATAGGACATTTATAGCATTATAATAGATGCACTACAGTGTGTTTGGTAAGAGTACTCAAGTACTACTGAAATCTCGCTGTTATGGTCAGTATGACACCTTTGCTGGAATGTGAGAGGTGGCTCCGGTTTTCTGTGAGAATTGTTGAACTAGGTAAACAGTCAAGTGGTAGTTAGCCATTTGAAACCCCAAAATAATGCTACATGTACTTTCTTTTGCCTGTTTTGAAGAGGTAACAATAAGTATCATATATTAGCCACTACAGACCATACTTCTACCAGACAGGTATTAAGTCTGACAATTCCTGAACAAAATTCAATCTGACTTCTTACTCTTTAAGGTCAGACAACTTCTCAGCATCCATGTTCTCCTGTGACAAGCCTGACACAATAATGGCAGAAGGAAGCTCTTGTCTCCAAGACTTTCTTGGATCTAGAGAAAGCAGGGGAGAACTTTAAATAAACCTAATATGGGTTACACCCCATGATGGGCACTTACTCAAATAAGGTCTTCTTTATGCTCAGCAGGACCAATTTAATGAAGAAGCATCTACTAAACAAAGCAACAACTCAACAGCCTGCTCCGGGGAATGGGGAAAGGAACCAAGATGAATACCAATAGAATTGAAAAGAGGGTGTGGGGATGGCAGGACCACAGAAGGTATACAGGAGCTTGGTAAAAAGCAAAATGGTCACAACCATAGACCAGGGCACGCAGGAATGGATGGCCAGTCAGCCTTCCATCTATTGCAAAGCATCTCCAATAAGCAAGCACACAACCAGTCATCAGTAAGCACTATGTCCCACACAACTCTCTTGCTTACAGCACACAGTCCCCTTATGGATAAGCTGAAGCCTGGAAAGACTCTTTCAGCCCTAATCTTGCATGTGCAATTCCGTTATTTCAGTAAATACCCAGCAACAATAACAGCCTCCTGCAGAAAGTGATTTATGGTCAAAACACTGTCAAATTGTGAGAAGCCTCAACCTTTTTCTGCTTCAGCAAAGGATATGCAATATTCAGAAAGAACACTGCTGAAATAACACAATATTCAGAATAAGAATAATAAATATCACTTCACCTCTCCAGCACAAAACCTGCAGTTTTCTTGCTCATTCATTTTTCTTCTGCGAGAGAGGCACAGGGAATAAAAGAGTGTAAGGCAGAACGTGTACCTTCTTAAGAGACCACAGAGACAGCTTCTGACTGCCCTGCAGGACCACATGGGCCCTTACTGGCAGGAAACAAGGCAACTTCCACTGGCTCCTGGGGGATTTCACATGTTGTGAGCAGCTGTCAGAAAGCCCTGATGAAACCGTGCTTTTCAACTGTCACTACCAGAAATGGGGCTTTCCCCTGAGTCAGGGAGCACAGCCTCTTGGGGTCAGCCTCTGGGCTCTCCCTAGGTAAAACTCAGGCAGAGGTTTGGGCAAAGAACCACAGCATGCAGACTGACCCCAAATTCCTACCGCTCTTGGGATTATGTCTGCCACTATAGGGAGCTGTTTGCTCCAAAACAGTTAATGCATTTGCATTCTGTCTTGCAGAAGTACAGCTTTTGGTTATTCCAGGAATTTCTTTTGCAATGTCAAACACTGGGCCAATGATCCTTTATCATTACTATCCATGTCCTTGCTCTCTGAGAAGCCTAAGTTGAAACACATAACTGGCAAGTTCAGGACCTGTAAATACCTTCACCATTTCTGTTCAAGGCTTACATTCTATGATCAAACTTTAGCCCTAAGGGTGAAATTAATCTCTGTGGGGCCATGCCAAGGCCATGCCATGCAAGTTGCTCATGATGCTTTCAGCTGGAGGGCAAGGGAAAAGCTAATATACCCTTTCTGCTGATTATTAGCACTGGGATGGATGCCAATCACTACAACTTATTTGCCACAAACTCATCTCCAGAATAGTTAATTTTAACATGACATAATCCTGGAAAAATCTCCTTATAATTATCAAGATTTAAAGATACTTAAATTTTAATGTTTTATGTTAATACTAAAAAATACTACCACTTTTAATAATAATTTTTATAATAATAGATATTATGTATGCAAAGAAAAAGAAAAATACACAAACTTAAATGATAAATAGAGCTGCATCTGGTAAGCATTAGCTGCGATGCAGGTTGGTTCTAGAATTCAGATTTTTTCTACTACTCTAAAGAAACGGATAATATTTTTTTAATTGTGCAATGGTATCCAGAAGCAGCCCATGTTGAACTGAGCCCTAGACCTTTTTGTTCTCTATTGAAAATACAATGAAGAATACAGAATTATCTCTGTAAAGCAAGAGATGGTTTTATTTAGTCTAAGGACTCATTGACAGAAGATTCACAAGAACTCTTGACTATCATGTTAGTACTTTGTGTTTCAGAAGTATCAGGAGTACCAGAGTGTGAGGTAAACAGAATAAACAGAAAAGTTCACCCCTTACTTCTTCTGGACCGAGAACATCTCCCCTTAAACTTCTCTTTCCCAAGAAATCCAAACCAATTTATACAAACTTCTTCCTAAGCTACTTATAGTTGCCTTGTAAATCTACTCAATAAAACCACATTGGTCAAAAAATAGAAATTCTGCTCTTCGTGAGAAGTATCGATGTTTTGAAATGCCTTTGATTCTGTATCAGACAAAAGGACTGAGTTTTTTCATGAAATGAAATATTTGGAACAGTTTTGAGATGAAATTTTGAAATGAAAAATGTTAGTGTTTTCCAGCAAAATAAACCAGCTAGATGCTCCCAAAAGATTTTACTCTGAATGGGAACTTAAAACAAAATGTACTCAGACAATTAAAAATAAAATGTGACTGATACTCAATTTAGGTCATATATTCTACAGCACGTTTTTTGATATTGTGCATCCTCTAAATTGGTTCTGAAGTGAAGCAAAGACCTAAAACGGTCTGCTAAGGAAAATCTAAGCACTGTCTGCTGTTGGAGGGCTGGGAGGTGGAAGGGAACATTATGTTACTGGAGGGCAGCTTCCTGCAGATGGTGGCACCTCCTTGAATATGAGGAAGCCCAACATCCAGGGGGTTCCCAGTGTGTTTTCAAGGTCTGGGCAGTTTGGCATGGGGAGAGGTTGGCAGAGGCATGAGGAGTAGCTAAATGCAATACCACTTGTCTCTAAATTATTTCCATTATTACTTCAAGGAGGAATTCCTGGAGGAATTCTTCCTATGCTCATAACTGCTCCATGTGCAACTCAGAACCTCAAGGTCTGCTCTGAGGGAAGGCATGTTTTACGGAGACTCACAGGAAAAAAACAAACAAAGCTTCACACAAGATCAATAAGCCATGTCTTAAAACAACTGGATCCCAGATAAAGCACTAAAACATACTATAGGGAACAAACATATATTGGGAAGGGAATGGATTATCTTACAGCCCAAGCAAAACCAAGTAACAACAAAATGATTAATTAATAGGCAAATCCTTCTGAAATGTCTCTCGGCAGATTCTTTCCATGGAAAGAAATGATGGGAGAAAGCGATCAGCAGTTGTTAAAAAGAAAATAAAAATCTGAAACAGCAACCGTCAATGTCCTATTAAGGCACCTAGAATGCTTTCCTTCTAGAGATTAAATGTGTTAGCACCCTATATCACAACCGAATTAACCCCTCCAACAATCTTTGACTGTCACATTGCATTGTTTCTTCAGAAACATTACAAAACATGTATAGCTCCTGTACAGCTGCATAAAATGCACACAGCTCTGACTGAAATGTTGTCAAGCCAGGACAAAATACTGCAATCATTCAATAGAACAGAGAAATCTTGGGGGGAAAAAAGGGCCACAACACCCTCTCACCCCCACAGAAAACCAGACTAGGCCAAAAAATGAAGAAACACTACGTCCAACAGAAACTGGATGCTCTACAGGAGGGGGCAGCATGTCACTTGGCACCACAGCTGGAATCTAGCAGAGCCTTGTCGCCTGTTCCCATGAAAATGCACCCTGGTCTCCAAGCTGCATCTTTTCTAAAAGTCACACCCTGCCATGCCCTACAAACTCATTGGCAGCAGAGAAAATACCACACCTTCATCTGAGTTAAGTTCCGCTCCTCCTCCCCCTCTCTGCAGCTCTCCAGCTGAACGTCACCATGAAAAGTGATGGGTTATCAAATGCATGTATTTCAGGATGCGTAATTTTTGTCCCCGTTCCTGCTGACCGGGAAAGGAGAGGCTTCCCAGTTTCTGGGGCATTTAGCCTGGCGGGGTGTGAATGATACCCGGAGTTCAACGGAGAGAGAGCAGGTATGTGTGTGTGTGGTACTCCCCTGGATGCCCTGCCCTTCAGCTCCTGCCTGCTGTAGCCAGATGCCTGTGACTCCATCTTACCCTGCTCTGCCACGCAGCCAGGGCACCCCTCTAGCTGCCTGCTTTTAGGAGCACTGCCTGCCACAGCAGCCCTGGCCCTGCATACTAATTGGCGCATTTAATGACTTTCTTTTGCTCTCCCTCCTGTCTCCTCCTGAGCTGCCGTTTGGGAGCAGAGGAGCCTGGCTGCCATGGAAACTGAGCCTCCAAACAGCCCTGAACCTGCCGCGCCAACCTTTAGAGAAGATTCCAGTGGTGAAGCTCAAAAAAAGGGGATGCTTGAGCGGGTGTAAAGGCGGAGGAGCGGGAAGGGGTAATGCTGACTGTGGCGGGAGTGGGTCCGGGCTGTTGTGCCAAGGCACTGCACAAGCTGAGTGTATACTGGGCATAGGACAGCAGACATTCAGAGGAAAAACAGATTAACCCTCTGTTACCTACATTTTTCTTCAAAATGTTTCACATGCTTCTCAATCCCCTCCCTCCCATCCATTTACAATCTGGATAAAACACCCCTAACGCGTACACAGGCCATGTCATCAAAGGGGTTTTGATAATCCCAAATAGAACTCAGACATCTGAAGGACTGTTTGTAGGCAGAAAAAGTGCCAATTATGGTGAGCAAAAGGTTCAAGGAAGCCTCAGGCCCTCCACAGCACAAGCTGGCAGCAGACAAACCCCTGCCTAGGCAATAAGGCTGTGATCCTGTGCCCAGCCTTTCAGTCCTGCCTCCCTTTCCCAGGCTAGCATTGGGACTGCAGTTGCATGGAAACACAGCCTTTGTGGCACTGTCTGTGTGTGCTGATGCCTCTTCTGGGCAGGCACCTAATTCAACTCCAGCTCTGTGGCCAAAAACAGTCTGAACCTCGCTTCGGGCCACGTGGCAATAGGAACTGCACTTCTGCCCTCAGTTCTGCCTCCCGAGGATTTCTGGGCATACAATGGGGGTAAGATAAGTGTGCACTGAAATCTGAGTTAGCAGCCTTTGAAGGACACCTTCACTTGTACCGTGTCCTTGGAAGCTTTCTGGCCTGCAACTGGAGAATCTCCTTCAGTGTCTTTTTTCTAAGCAAAGTTCCCCATGATATGATTTATTCATGCAGGGAGCCCTCAGAAGGTCAGTAAAACTGGCATGCTCCCAAAAATACACAAACAAAAAAGCAAAACAAGGAAGAAAAAAACCCCACTGTTCTTTTAGTGGAACACTGAGAAAATTTTAGATTGGGTCAGCACTTTTCTGAAGACTAGATGGAGCTGATTATGTCCCGGGCAGACCCTTTCACGCAAAGGACTGATGCTGGGAATTTGCTTCAGATACCAGTCAGAACGCACCGTGCTGTGAAGCGGTGCAAGGTTTTGGAGCTGAAGTACCCGAGACACCCAAGAAAAGCCCTGCTCAGTATTCCTGCGAGGCAGGGGGATGTACCGCAGCACAGGCTGGGGAGCACAGTGAGACAGGTCTTAGGTGTGACAACTAAGGTCAACTCCTTCCCATAGGGATACCTCCTCTAAGACCAGCAAAAGGAGACTTCTGCTTGGATTTCTTCTTTCAGGTAGTTTGTGTTGCCTTGCACCTGGTCTTGCCATTAAGGAGAAAGAATTCCCACTGACTTGAAAAGGAAGAGGACTGCCCCATTATAAATTTCAATACACTAGGTCTGTCACACGTGAGGTGCTACTACAGCACAAATTGCTGCATAAAAGAGGAAGTGCAGAAGGAGTGTTTGCAAGTCACTTACAGTAATGCCTGACCTAAGAGAGAAAGCTGTTTTACAGGGTTTGCAGCATTTGTGTAAGCCTCCCCTCTCGTGTAATTGAGATTTTATTAAATAAGAAATAACGTTTGAAACTGAACATGTTAGAGGATTAAAGGAAAGGAAAAATATTTCTTTTCAAGCAAATTTGAGTGTTACCAGGACTAAATGGCATTCACCTAACTCTGAAGGTATGCATGTGGGAAACTGCAGGTGTATGAGTATCATTAAAAAGAACAACTGTGCCAGAGAGCTGATGCACGGATAAAAACAGTCTGTCTGTATCTTTATAAGCAGAGTAGGAAGCAAAAGCTTCTGTAGAATGGGATCCCACTCTACCAGCCTAGTGGTAGCCCACAGGGGGGTCAGGATGAATGTGAACACAGGTGATTCAGCAGACAAAGCATATTTGGATTTTCCTATCGCCTTCAACAGGGCTCTACATTAAAGGTTATCTATCTATCTATCTATCTATCTATCTATACATATATATATAAAAAAAAGCAGCAAGTGGGTTTCCATCTCTCAGTATAGAGAGGAGGCAGTGGTGGAGTCCCTAGAGATCAGGATCACATTCAACATCTTCATCAATGGCCTGGAGACGGGAGGGCATTGCCCCCCCATTGTGGGGATGATACTACGTTCTTGGAGAGGCATTTGTGAGAAGGATCTCACAAAACAGAGAAAGCAAGCAGCAGATGATCTTCAGTGCAGTTAACTACATGCGTGATAAATAGATGTAATATAGCAACCTATGTTTACACCCAGCACTGGCAGTTACAACTTGGGAAGGAGAATTTGGAGCCATCTCTGACACCAACAGCTTAATGAGCAGCAGCTGCCAGAAAAACTGAAGACACCAGCACAGGTACTAACAACATGGTATGGGGCATAATTCTGCCACGTTACACAGCCATGGGTCCCCCCCTTGCCTTGAGTGCTGTGTGCAGTTCTGGTCTCCACAACTCGTAACTGTGACATAACTGGAGAGAGACAGAAAAAAAAAACTAGAATGCTTAAGTTGAGGCTTACGAAATCATTAAAGTAATGGATAAAGTGAAGTCAATCAGAAACAACTGCAGAAATGTTACTAGTAGAGTCTGAAATACTGTTAGAAGAGGACACTCAATAAAATTAGTAGGAGGTAAGTTCAGAACAGATAAAAGTAAGTATTTATTTTACATAATGGGTATTAAACTCTTGGAACTTGCTGCTCACAGTTATGAAGGTAGAGAGTATGAGTAGGTGCAAACAAGGATTAGAAAAATTCATGAATAACTAGTTCATAAACAGAGAGCAATAGGAACTGCCAGGAATGCACCCTAACATCCCTCATCCCCAGATTATAGATTCTGGAACAGCATAAGAGAATGCTCATAAAAAATAGCCAAAGATAGGGCAGATAGCTTACAAGCAAATGTGATTTACATTTAAGAACAGGTCATTTTGTAGAAAGGCTGGAGATTCACAGGCATATTGAACTTGCTTGGGCAGGTCAGGACACTCAGGACAGCATCTGCCTTCTCAGAGAGAATTAGGCCACAATGGAGAGCCCCATATATCTATGAAATGTACAATTTAGAATATGGGCCCAGTTTGCACCTCATTCATTGGTTATTTTCATGTACCATGTTCATTTTATATCAGGAGGACTGGGTTAAAACTTCCATTTGGTAGGGAAATTTTTAGGAGAAATTTCTTTACTTCACTGTGAGGGTGGCGGAGCACTGTGACAGGTTGCCCAGGGAGGTAGTTGAGGCCCCTTCCCTGGAGATATTCAAGGTGAGGCTGGACGAGGCCCTGGGCAACCTGGTCTAGTTGGGGGTGTCCCTGCTGACCGCAGGGAGGTCGGACTAAATGACCTTTGGAGGTCCCTTCTGGCCTGGACCATTCTATGATTATATGAAATAAAAAATCTCCCTTACATGTTGAATTAAAATGTAATGAAATGTTAGATCTTTGGTATCTTACAACAAGTCTTGGGGAGCTGGGTTTCTGAGTGGGCATGTAGATTATGGGCAGTAGATAAAGGCAGAAGCATTTGTGAATATACTTCATCAGTGCAACTGTCACATGTTTACATCCGCAAAATTTCTGTATAAATATATTTTATATCATATATATGACATATGAGTAGTCTTTTTTTGTTCTGGAGTGAAAGATTCCGGCACCACTAAATATGCACTATGGAAAAAATTTTTAGTTACAGGATCTAATAAAGTTTTTCCACAGAACCCCTGTTTAATTCTGTGCATTTGCTAGACTGTGCTCAGCAAATGAGGGAACTACTAAATATTTCTTCTTAATCTTATCACTAAGGTGTGTGGCCACCTGCCTGACTCCTTCCACATCCAACATTATGCAAACATAACAGATCTCCGCAATGCGTCAGCAACAAGATTTGACTGTCACAGTTCAAATTGCAGCACAGACACCTGGTTCCTCATCTACTGGACCAACTATGCTGTCCCTGAACAACATACTAAAAGAATGTAGAATAGGTCAGCACTGGGACCCAGTGTCAGCATAGTGGTTACAGCAAACCTGTTGCCTCTTTGCTGACTTTCAGAAGAACAGATGCTCATCCCATTTGTGGGATGCCCAGGAGGAGGATACATTGCCTTGGCAGAAATACAGTGGGAGAGCTGTGGCAGGATGGAACATAGTCTGTGTTTCTCCAGATACTTATGTGGGAGCCAAGCCCTTCCCAGTAGTGCACTGGAGTGGCCTGGGCAGTCACACAAGCTCAACCTTAGGATACGAAGTGGAGAAGACTATGAGGAACTTTTATGTTGGGAAGTGTTTAGCAACCCAACCCCATGAAAACCACAATAACATACAGATTTGGTTATGCACACACCCCCTGCTCACATTCATGCACATAAAAGAACCAATTTTACCATTTACACATCAAAACCTACTGAAATCAAATGAGTCTCTGTGTCTTTTAATTTCAGGACCTTATTCCAACATACTGGAAACTGCAATAATTAGGTTTTTTTCTACAAAGCAGAAGGAAGCATTGAGGTGAAGGGCCGGAAACTGGAAGTTATGAGTTGAATGCCAGAAGATTTTTGGAAGGACAAGTAAACTTTTTGTTTTGTTTGTGTTTCATGGGGGTGGGGGATTTGCTATTCAGAGGGTAGTAATCTTGAAATAGCTGCCTGGTAATAACTGTAATTTTACCTGTCTGTCCCCAGAAGTCTCCAGACTCCTTTTAAATTCTGAGTAGTTGCTCTGTAAAAGGCAGAGGACCATCCTATATAATTAAAATTACAGCTGCAGAGAGCTCCACTACCAGCCTGGGACTTGTGTTTCCTGCTACTCGAGGCTCCCAATGCTTACAGTGAAGAGCAGAACCACAACAATGCACCCAAATACCTGCTGGAAATCTTGATCTTGATGATATTCAACATGGTCCCAGACTCAGCAACAGAAGAAGGGATGAACCATTAAGTGAACTTTAAGGCAACTTCCATTGTTGGACCTTGGTCCTTTTTTAATAGAATACTATTTTTTCTTTTCTTTCTTTTCTCTTTTTTTTTCTAGGTATTGTAGGGAGAGGTGGAGTGAGACAAAAATACCATTCAGCTTTTCAGAATAACAATTATAGATTTCCTTTATTACATCTTCTGCTATTATATCCAACAGGAAAATTAGCCCTTGTCCGTTTCCCCATCTTCACCGTGCAAGACTCAGGAAGACCGCCATAAAGGTGTGCTGTCCTTCATATCAGTGTTGGACTACTACACCCTGCATCATCATATTGAGGATCTCCAGTACTTGAACAGACCTCCAGAACTTGAAAGGTTTAGACAGTGGCTAAGGTTGTAGTGGCTTCATGGTCTCCGTGAAAGAAGTCTGGAGCAGGGCATATAACATGCAATAATGAATATGATGAATTTTCTTTACATTAAAAATCCAGTGAGAACCTGGCATAATCCAGCACTGGAAGCCCCTATGCTCTTACCACTTTGCATGTGAATGTGTAACTTTTTTACCTAGGGGTTAACTGCTGAACCAGCAAGGGCCATAATAAGCTTTGTCACAAATAGAAGCCACTCATGTTTTTAAGATGGGCTGAAAAGGTAAGTTCAAATTGTCACTCCTCTTGAAAAAAATGAAAACATGAAGAAAAGAGAAGGGAGATGTAGATGGAGCAGAAGAAGAACTACTTACCTGTCCTTGCACTTTGAAACCTTCTTCTGACTTTACCCAATAGCAAACGGAGAAACAACAATGGGAAACAACTAGGTCAAAGCAGTATTTTCTCTGCCTATGGTCAAACAGAACCACCTGTAAAACTAGAACACAACCTGCCTGGAATGTGGAGGGTTAAAGTCTAATTAAACCTAATCAAGGTGAAGGGAGTGGAGACCGAATGCAGAATTAAAGAACAGACTTTCCCAAAGTCACAGAGAGCATACAAAGTCAGGCCTGATTTTCTGTTTTGTCTGTGGTTTCATAAGCCAAGAAGTTACAAGTATGAGTAGCAGAGCTACCGGAAAGTATTTTCATAAACCAGAAATATTTTATCTTCAAAACCTTTTCCTTGCCATGAAAAATCAGCCACTTTAAGCTGTCTTTCACAAATGGTAGTAACTCTTCTTTGAGTATTCTGTGCAAACTAAAGATGGGTGAACTGATGCAAACAAAACGAAGCGTTGGTCCTTCAAAATGTGACTCGTGTTGACACTCTACAGAACCAAATACTTCTGACACAGTCAGTAGTTTGGGTTCGTTATGTGCTTCAAGGTACCAGCTAAGAACTGTGAGAACGCTGAGTCCTCTTGCACCCTATCACATAGTTTGCCTACGTCACATCATTGCCTTCAGAAATTACACAGTGCCACCTTAAAACGAGCGTTTTCTTTCCAGCTCACAGGCTGCCCAAGAACCTCAGCCCTCAATGGTTAGAAACCTTTATCTTGTCTCCTGCTTAAATTCTTTCAAGGCAAGCTTGTACTCATTTGTTCTTATGCAAACGTTGTCCTTTAGTTTAAATAGTATTTTTCCTTGCCTGATGTTTATTTACTCTTCTGATGCGTTAATATAGCACCATTCTTTTAGACTCTCTTTCAACAAAGACTTTAAGCAGGAACTGGTACTGCACATCAGTTTGGAGAAGTACTCTGTCCTCCCCACAACCAGCCAAAAAAACCCCTTGTTCTTCAGCTGGATTGTTTCATCAATGCAGTTTGTTCTGTGGCTGAAAAAACACCCATGCTGGTGCAGAAAAGTGGATAATGCAGGAATCAGCTGTTGAGATTAGCATGAGAGCAGGACCTGCCTTTGGGGCAGCAGGGATGGCTTATGTTATTTAGAGTTTTTGCTGAACTGTTTGTCTCCTGTCATAAACCAGGCTGTACATCTCTCTCACTGTTCCAGGATCTCTTCCCAATGCCTGTTCCAGGTTTACCCTTCATGTTCTCAGTCGCATTAGCCTCTTTGACTATATCTTCATATTCACCGATGTCCTTTCAAGACCTGATGTTAAAAATTAATTTTGCTCCCAGGCCAAACTAACTCTACTCCCCACATCATCATGTCTGTATTGGTGTTACTTTCCTCCTCATTCTATTTACATTTAAACAGTCCAGGGATTCTCTCTTATTTATTTTAATATTCTTTTCAAAGTCAATCTGAAATGCATTTTGGCACTTTCTACAGTATCCCTCTTTGTCCATTAGCCTTTCCCTCCTGTGTATTTTTGCTTTCTCCCAGTGTTCTTTATGAGGTAAAATCACAGATACTTCTGCAACCTATTGCTCCCCATCTTCTCCTCTAACTTATGGACACAATTTCAAACTACTTTCTGCACCTTTATTTAAAGAAAATCCACACTTCCCCAATACTTACGTTGACCCAAACAACTAGTTCGTTTCTCAGAGCTGACCCTCTGAAACAGCAGTAGAAAGACAGTAAGAAAACAGGTATTCCCAAAATTTTGGGGTCATAATTATTACAAAGCCAGGAGTTCTGAAAATCCCAGGCAGTTTTTAGATCCATCACTACCCCTTTAAATCCATCACTACTCCAGTGAGATTTACTTACAATAGGAAATTATTCAATTACAGGTGCAGAGTAGTTTGCATACTTTATGTGATCTGAAGGCTAAACAGATCCAGATCCATTCCTTTTTCATTTTCTATTTTTCCTGCCTTTTGTCTTAAAGAAATCTACTAGATGTCATAAAATAGTGCCAGATTAAAAGGAATAACTAGGAAAAAAGCATTATTTTCTTGTTTCCCTTATAAATTGTGTTAATTACATAATACTGTTTTCCATATCCCTAATGACATGACTGAGAACATAAACACTAGATACCTTTAAAGCAGCGAGCTTGGACTTTTTGAGTAGCACAGGCAGAGAAGTGTATGCTCCAGAAAAGGAGCATTCAACCTGCTTCTGAATAGCTTTGCTGCCTGCATCAAGCTCGTTTCACAGTTTCAGAGCTAGCCGTGCCCGCAGACTAGACATACCTTCAGTCTCACATTGTACAGTAGAGCTGTATAAACCTCTCTGTGAAACTCCATTGTATTTCCTAGTTTATGCCATTTTATCTGTGCTGAAAGCTGTAGGTGCTGCATGGAATACAGCACAGCCTTCAGTTTCCTCCTTTCCTATTTAACTGACTAAAGCTGATTGAGGCAGAAAACAAGCAGGTTAATATTGCGTAATATGTGGGCATATACAAGCTGGCTCAGCTCCAAATCCACCATTTAGTCCCTCTCCAAACTGCCATGGAAACATTTGTCGTTCAAAACTGTATGTTCCTCCAAGACTGACTGATGTAAAAAAATCACAACTGTGTGTGTCTGTGCAAACAGGGAGGAGTTGTGTATGATGGATCTTTTGATCCGGTTCAACAGAATTCCCCTCTGCAGAAAATGTCAATATTAGGCCTTTATATCTTAAACAACATATAAGCTTTATTTTGTAGATATAAGTGGTATCTGTCAGCTTTCTGCTGAGGGGCACATTCTACTTACTCTGTATTGGCACTGAGCTTTATTTTAACATGGTTAAGCTTTTCCCACACAAATACTCAACACTAGATTCTTTGCTCTAAAAAATAGCTGATATGGCATGAGAGACCAGTCCTAGAATATGTGAGGATACTCAAGGAGCATGGAAAAGTCACTCAACTGAAAACTGCAAAATTCCCTTTTTCATTGGCGCTTTCAATCTAGAAGACAAGACAAGACATGCTGCCAAAATTATGACATGAAATATTCAGCTCTATTTTGATCTCTCTTTTTTTTCCTCTGGGTCTTGTTTTGCTAAAGATGATTTAAAACTCTGCTTGCTGAATCCAAAAAACAAACAGCTCATGCATATGACAGGCTGCCAAGAATGCAGGATCCTGCCCTTCGCTTAGCTCACAAGCAAGAAAAATCTCCTACAAGGATACTGCCAGCCAGCTGTGCTGCAATAAATCTCACCATCAGAAAGTAACATTGGCAGCATAATCAGCTGCAAAAGGACTGTGTGCAGAGCAGTAATTTGCAAAGAGCCCGGCCTATCAGTTAGCCTTTCAAAGTGACTTGGTGGTGACAGGCATCTGGTAAATCAATCTGGAAAGAATCTGTATTCTCCAGATAATATCACATTTTTGTTCTGTGGGATTGGGCAGTATGAGGAAGGCAGATTAGAAAAACACTAGGACAAATGATTTGTAATCGTCGTGTTTGTCATTCATGTTGCCTCTTCCTCCACCTCCCCCCCCCCCGTATATTTATACTGGAAGTGAAACAATTGCAACACTGATATGTTATCAAAGAGTATCTGGCAATATATTTAATGAACAGTCTTTAGCTTCCTCAAATTCAAAAAAAAAAAAAAAGAGAGAGAAAGAAAGCGAGAGCAATTTCCTTGCCCTGATTTCTCCCTTTCTGTGTACACCATTAAATCCAGATTTATAGAGGCATAATCTTGCAAGTAATAAAATAATTTGAAGGACTCTCTTCACATGTACACCTTGGAATGCACTAGATGATGTTATAAAACAACCTGCTGAGGGAGGATCAGACTGCATCACATTTTACATATCACTTGAAAAAAATCCCAGGTTACATTGCAAGGACTGGATTACAGGCTGACATGTTTGGGGTTTTTTTCACCCTTTAGATACAGCAGTTGCGATTTGCAATTAATGAGGATAAAGGTAAAAATCCTGCCCCCTGTGATGTCAGTGCCAGTTTGCTCACTGGTCTGGAAGCAGGACAAGTTCTCATTCTTTGAATGTATACCAGTGTCTTTCTGTCTTCTACTAAAATTGTATAGGCTACAAAAGTAATGGCTTAGATCACATTCATTTTCAATAGCAACAGAAAAAAAACCCAGTATTTTGTGGTCTAAAGTGTCACAATCTCAGGGTTTCTTTACCTCTAAATGTCTTTTAATCTATTTTATTTTCACTATGTACTCCTTTATTACAAAGTCTTGTTATTTTTTGTAGATGTGGATTTGCAGCCTTTTACTCTAATATCAAAAGTCTCCCACTATAGCTCTTCCTTAAAGTCCTGGCTTCCTAAGTATGTGATTATGTGAATAATTAAAAAAGACATTCATTTAAAAATGTTCACTTCCAGGACTCATGGTTGTGGAGAAAAGCTTGAACACAGCTACGTGGCACAGAGGACTGAAGACCTCCAAATATAATGGGTGACTACCATTTAAGCTTCTTCCAAAGTGTACCCATCTCTACCTTGTAAGTACTTGGGCTTCTTTGTGCTCTGTGTTGCTCCTGTTGAAATAGCTTTTCCAGACTTAGTTTTTATGCTTGGAAAATTCTCACTTCCACACTCAGTCATACCAGTGCATACACATTTGGTTTTGAGACAGTAATGACCTCTTGTCTGAATAGCTCTTTAGCCTCCTGATTATACACATCTTTTCCCATTGTATTTCTTGTTCACAATTTTTGCCCTTAACAAAAGGGCCCAGGAATGAAAAGACACTTTACAGAACCCAGCATTTGCTTGCTTGCTTAAAAAATTTAAGCTGTTCTTATGAGTTGTTGGGTAAGGAAGTGATTAACTAATGATTTCTTTTAATAATTAGAGCTAGCAATGTTATAGCATTCCTGGTGTGGAAAAAAGCACATGTATTTTCTGTAATGCTGCTGGCAATGGTTTGGTCTCATCTACCTCAGCAAGGATACACATTCTTGAAAATCGTTGCTGACAGTTCATCAGTTGCCTCTTTATACCTGGGGCCTACCACATCACTGTTCCTCATGACTCAACTCTGAATAAGGTGGTTCCTGGTCACATAATGCATACAGGAATTCAGCTCCGCAAACAAAACCAAACTCAGTCAGTCTTTCCTCATAATTGTCACAAAGGAAAAAAAAAAATGCCACAGCAAATTTAAAGCGTGATTATTCCAGGTGAAATCAAGAGTTAAAATACATTGATCAGCAAAGACAGAAGATAACTTGAGCAAAGTTATGCTTCTATAGGCTTTAAACTAAGGCTTATCTACTCAGCCTGTTAAACTCCTGAGACCAACACAAATATCTCTGGGGAATAGCTTGAAAACAGACAAGATAACTTTTATGTCTCCTTGGAGAATACTGCAAACATATAAGACTAAATGAGGGAATAGTTTTGAAACTTCATTTGCATCACCTCTCAGAGCTGGTAGCGGTATCTGAGCATTTCAATGGGTCTGACTATGCTTCCAAACCAAAGACATGAGACATCGCTATTGCAATATCAAACCCTGCATGAGCAGAACTGGAGAAGAGAGGTAGGAACTGATTGTATACTGAGTTTAATGCAAGCCTTTCAAATCTGCAAAGGCTGGACAGGAGCTTTGCAAAGGATACTGTTAAGGGATAAATAAATAGAAAGTTCTGAAAGTAAATTCAAGGGTATTAAGCTAGGTATGTTTCTTGAAAGCATTTCAGTACAATGGGAAGAATGAAGTTACTTCCCACTCATGTGGCTTTTCTTCTGCAGATTTGTTTACCGAAGTCATAGAGACAGAAGCATTTGAGTCACCATGGTATTTTTTTTTTTTTTTTTTTTTAATCTGTTCGTGATATCAAAGGCATATTCCCTTACTCACCTTAAATCAGGCCTTCATCTCTTTCTAAAGTTAGGCCACAGAAGCTTTACAGCATTTTGGAAGTATTTTGGTTCCATTTTATGTAAGACTAGATTAATGCAAAGCTGAGTTATCTCTGAAGTCTAACTACAAAGTAATTACAAAAGATGGAAAATCACCTCAGCTCTGGCGTGAGAGAGATGGAGAGATGTTCCTGATAACTTCTGGAAAAATTCAGTATTGTTCATGATGTCTGATACGGAAAAGGCTTCAGATAAAGCATTTGCATTACAGCTTCACAGGTACCCTAAAGTATGTCCATGTTCTCTGTCACCGATGCCAACAGGGTCAGATTGACCCGTCTTTGCTAATGATTTCCCTTCCTCTCCACATTGGACAGGTCACATGCAAACTGCCTGCCTGGCCAGGTCCTCCATCAGACAGCTGAAGGACCCGGAGAGCAGTGAAGATCTAAGTGACCTGCAGTAACACACACTGCTTCCCTTGTTCTCCATTTCCACTCGCCATCAGTCGCTCTTTGCTATGCATGCACCAATCTACAGAGCCAGACTTGTGGGCTTCGCTCTGTTACGAGCTGAGGCTGTCCTCTTATCCTCTCAATCCATCCTGTTACACATAGCACTTCATAGTCTAATTGTCTAGTTCTTCCTTTCTGTGCTTCCTGAGTTCTGTGAGCCAGAACAGTGCTCGTTGCCCTTTGAGCCTAGGAAGAAAAATAATGCATATTTAGGAAAACTGCCTAGCAACTGCTTTCCTTATTGCAAGGAGAGAGCCCATTTGCATAATAAAACTTTCCAGCTGGAAGCCTGCAAAGACTCTGCCGGGAGCTGACTCTGTGATGGGTTCTCAAAGAAGAACTCCAGTTCAGTCCTGCTCCGAGTGGGCTCTCTGTGCTGTCCCCACCATCAGTGGGGGTGGCAGCATGGTTGCAAAAGGTGCACCGGTACGTAGCAGCAGCCAGGAGCTGCCACTCCAGTTTCTGACTGTGCTCACAGCATTCCCAGGGATCTTTTCTCATTTGGTTCCCACATCATCTTTCCCTCACACTGTGTGCATCACACATCACAAAGTCAACAGCTTCAGCTACTAACCTTTGGAGTTCTGTCATTTGCTTTGCAGAATTCCTGCCAAAAGCGACAATCTGTAGCGCTACAGTACAGTATCTCTCTCTCCAGATATTTACACATGGTTCCTCCCCACAATTACTAAATGGCAGTAATGGTCTGCATGAAGACCTGGCCCAGGGAGAAAAGCTACAGAAATCACTTCATCATTTCTCTTGCCATTCTATACCTGGTCTCTAGAAAACGTTGTCTGTAAACTTTTCACTTTCTAAAGCCTCAAACAAAACATCGACTCTAGTAAAGTCAACAGAAAAAGCCTCCACCAATCTTCCAACTACAGTCCAGCAAAGTGTGAACACCATTGTGATGGAGGACATGGCCCTCATGCGCTAAACATCAAAACAGCAGCCAAATCATTTCAGCACCTGCAAAAACGGCTTTGTAGGGCTGTGCTGCTACTTAATGGAATGAGCTGATTTTGATCAGAGTTCTGCAAAGCTCTCCAAATTGCAGTTCGTAAAGCTAATTTCAATGTGTGAATCATTGCTTTCCTGCAATTTATATCCATATGTGTGGTTATTTTTGAGAATGATTCAGTTTTGTATATATAATTTTAAAAGGACTTTTTAAGTTAATGAACATCTGTGCTAAGAGGCCCTCAACAGAAAAGCTTGTGTCAGCCACCGGTGATGCTGACTGTGTAAACTTCCTGCTATTCTATAGGCATGCATATGGATCCTAAGGCTCTTACTAACTGCATACAGCAGGAGTAACCCTGCTGAAAAACACAGCATTAAAATGCTTTAAAAATGGGGTGGGAAACCCAAAATTTCCATCCTTGAAAACTGTAATATTTAGTTTATAACGAATTTGGGACCAAACAGTAAATTCTCAAAGCTTTGAACAGAGGCAAACAGAGTGAAAATTTCCATTTGAAAATTTCCAAACACTTTGATTACATTTTTGATCTACGTACATTCCAAGCTTTTAGCTACAGTGTAGTTTAACAGAATTTCTGCATTTTCTGGCATATGTTTCTAGGTGCTGCTTCCTGGATGGACTTATTTTCTCAAGATGAACCTATTTCTTGACATCCTGCATGAGAACTACGCTGGTGCAAATCTAGTGGGGATGGATGTACAAAGGAATAATTAGACAACCAAATTCAATAGGTAATCAAGTAACTGGTCACAGAAGCAAGGTCACTCTGCTCTAGTTTGTCTTTTAATCAGCTCCATTTTTCAAACTAGTCATTATGTTTTTCTGTTTCTGCATTCTCTACACTCTTTGATCTCACAGACTGAAGGAGAATGTGCTTCAGGAGCTGTGGAGCTGGCTTCCCACTTGCACATTTCATGTGAGAGGGCTTAAATCTGGCAATACAAAGTATTTTCCAACCTCCCAGTTAAAAATCTTATTTTCTGTACTACCATCTTGTCATTAACCCTGCAAGAAAGAGTTTACTAAGAACTGACTGTTAAATGCAGTACCCTACACATGTTATACATCTGGTGTTCCTTCTCCTAGCCCTATTATGCAAAACGTTCTGGGATTCCCCTCTTAGGACTTGTGTCAGTAAAGACGGATGGAAACATAAGACCAATGACCCTGGTGTGAAGGTGGTAAGAAAACTTCACTTGGGATGTGACTACATCTGTAGCCATGCTAAAAAAGAAGGAACTTTATGTGCTTGAGTCAAAGCTGAATTTGGACTCTCCGTGTAGAGCTGAGCAGGTTAGAAAACTGCAATTCCAGACAAAACACCAGCATCAGGGATGTGTAAGAGCTGGATAAAGAGCATGCTTCCTGCACACAACAGAATATACTCTGTCATGGACAAGTAGTAATAGGCAACAAGCCGTGCTGATAATCCTTTAGCATCAGGATAACACCATGTCCTGGTGTACAGAAGTTTCTAGATGCTGCCATTGTGGTGACCTTTACAAAGCTCCCGAAAGCTCTTCAAAATCATTAGGCCTAATTCTGTTTGCAATTATGTTAAGTTCAGACTTACGGCACTGACTTCAAGGCAGCTAGTTCGGATTTACATCTCTCAAGCTGGCCTGTTATTTTCTGTACTGTTTCCAGTTGCATGAAATCATCTGTGCACGTCCTCCAGGGCTGTTGGAACCCTCTGTCCTCCCCAGCACTATACATGATGCAATGAGCCTCTGACGGAGGAGGAGAGCCGAGAAGTCCATGTAGGGAAGCAGATAATTTCCTTTTGAGCAATGCATGCAAAAATAGCAGCTAATAAAAAGCCTTCAAACTGTGACAATTCAATACACACACCTACGAAGACGCCTTGACAAGCTGCTTGACTTCTCAGTAACTCTTTCTTGTTTTCTTTAGTGCAGCCTCCTCCAAACTCCCCCACACAGGTATTCATCTCTGTAGTGATAGCTGAGACCTGCAGGTGTTTGCTGCTATTGCCCTTTCAGAATAGACAGACACTTGTTCCTCACTGTAAACATTTGTATCGTGGTGCTTGCCTGGCTAGTTAGAGCCCAAATAATGATAAAACAGCCTTTTCTTTTTTTAGCCCCTTGCTGTCATGCATTAATTCTCTTTGCAAATAGGCATTTGGTACTGGAAATAGCTTAAGCGAAATCACTCTCCAGTGATTATTTTACTAGCACTATCTTTTAGCAAGTGTTTTATATAGAGGGTCACCAGAAAAGTGTATTATGTGGTTACCAGAAATACAGCACTCTACAGTATTAGGCTCACACATGAAGGAAGGACTGTGCCTAGCTGGCAAGACGCTCTTTGCCATTTCACTATTCTAATACTAATGTTATTTCACTGTCTTCAAACTGCTACTTTGGCTTTGATAGGCAACACTGGAGATCAGCATCGGGACTGTTTGCCGAGGACTGTAATACTTCAAGTGTTACACCAGTTTCTCAGAAGGGTTTTTGACCTTTTTATGTAGAGAGAAGGTCTGAAAGCTGGGTATTTTTAAAATTGGCCTGGAATAGGGAATTGTGAATCCTTACTTTTTCTGAAAGTCTTCCTGGGAGGCTAAGAAGTGTTATAACTTCTCATGTTTTATCTGAAAGTGCATGGGAACTCTATGTTTTAAAAAGATATCCTTTCCCAAAAATATGCGCTTACTGTTAACATTAAACTGAAGTGATCAAGAAACAAAACGTTAAGGAACGAAGCCACAAAAACCTAGGAAACTTCCTTAAAAAATTTTCTCACTTCTTCAGCTGTTTACTTTTGGTACCATGATTCTTTTTCTTTAGTTCTTTACTCACCACCAAATTAGACAAGACCTGAATTTTAATTTTAAAAAAAAAAAAAAGAACAACAGCCCCCAAAGCAGCTAAAAATAAGAGAGAGACAACAGTCTTTCTCAACCACCAGAAGTACAAAATGTGCCAGTATGAACTGCAAAGTCATTCACTGAGGGATTGAAACAAAAAACTTCCAAAAAAAAGGGATGTTCTTCATTTGGAAAGAGTGGAAGAGAGAGTGGCCCAGGGCACTGTTTAACAATACAGTGACTATGTGCCAATGACATAGGCCATGTGAGTCTAGGATGTACTGTGCAGCGCGTTTTCATTAGAGGCTGGGAAGCACCTCTGATCCAAGAGCAGGCAAAATCTTATTTGGAAAGTACTGCACACAGTCTTAGGAATGTCTGTACCGGAAAAAAGACACTAAACTGCTGTTTCACACGCTGAAAGTCATGGGAGAGGGCTACTATGAGGAGAAGAAAAATTAAGAACCTTTTCTCCTGACAGCATGCCTTCTTTAACCATCCAAAAGAGTCTAGGAGGGGACAGGAGTACTTTTTCTAAATATACTTTAGATGTAAAGGCTAGGAAAGGAGGAGAATAAAGTGATCAAGTGGGTATACATTCATTGTGAGTTAATCCAGGTTACTGATTAAAAATAAAATTTGTAGCCATTAGGACAAAGAGGTTGTGGAGCAGTCTTCCAGTGAAAGCCCTGGCAGCAGGATCCTGCTTATTTGCAACATCCACTTTGGTGGTAGGGTCTGTGTGACAGAACAGGAATGATCCAGGAGTTAGAAATTCAAGCTTCAGAGACAAAAGACTGCTGCTATCCAATTTTGTGGTATATCCGAGAGACATTTGAGAAGAAGCCTCTCAGTGTTTTTCATGCTGCTCCATATTTATTTATCTAAATAAAGTCTTCATGACTTTCATTGGGTTGCCTGCATTTTTACTTCCCCTCTTGCTGGCTTTGAGTGAACTTGAGTTCCTACACATCTCTGAGGTACTGAGGACAGGTCACAGGGCCAGATGTACCCTGAGCAGTATCTCCAAACCCCAGTAGTGCCAAAGACTGGTGCAGCTGGCTCGAACACTCATAGTGTTATGCAGTTTGCCAGTTCAGAAGGTAATTCTCACCGAGACAGACTGATGGGGGTTGCTGTCATCTCCTGATGTGTGTTGGGGGGTGACTGACTTTCAAAGATCTCTCAGGAATTTTTGCCAAACATAATTTCTCTTTAGGGGTTTAGGACACTCTTAACACCTTTGACATCTCCTCCTCTTTTCCCCTGGCATATTGGAATTTTTAGGAGGTTTGGTGCCTTACATAGAAAGGGCTAAAGTGTTAATGACTATGGTGGTTTTCCATGTGGCTTGAGGAGGTCTGAGGTTCTTTTAGCTCCTCCTGCTTTAACACCTACTGCTTGGCTTTCTGCAAGAGTGGAAGGCTCGGGCTCAGTAAACTATGTTACTTCTTCTAATCCTACATCCTATGTTCTCCGTAAATAGCAAAACATGGTACAAAATATGCAGAAGATTTTAAAGAGACCCTAGGTCACTGACCTTCATACTGAAACACATCCTCTTGGGTTCTTCTGCCCCATCTGTGCCAGAAGTGGAGGAAACTAATTTGTGACTTACGAATCTCTCTGTCCCTTCGAGGCTAGTTGGGCCTAAAGCAAGATGGAAACCTCGCTAATAACCCCAGTCTTTTGACAGATCGTCCTGTGGTTTGTACAAAAGGAGGAAAGAAGTCCTTATTTTTTCCACTGTTCCTTGTGATGTTGCATAAAGGCAAGTTATACAATAGCTAAACAGGGATTACACAACTGAAGTCCATAAATCTAAATCAGAAACAAAGTCTCTATCCTGCAGTGGACAAACATAAAAATGTGGAAGGGTGAAATTCTGGTCCTAATGAAGTTAATGGCAAAGCTCTTCCTTACTCTGGTGAGATCACAATTTCATCCAAAATCTTGGCTCAAGCCTGAAGTTGGCTGACCAAGCTGGATATATAGAGCATATCCCTGTTAAGTTTTTCCAAGTAGTGGAATAAAATGACCACCCCCCAAGGTTTTTTTTAAGTTTTTTGCTTATGATAAAGAAATGCAGAATTTTACAATCGAGTACTGAGCAACCACTTGCAAACCTGAACTGGAAGCCTAAAAAGGGTCTGATACACTATCTCTCAGTGCAAGAACAAATATTAGCAAATGCTTCCCATGCTTCAGTGTCAATACTTAAAGCCACTAAAAGCTGCTGCTGAGTCACGCTACTTGGGTATCAGAGGGAAAGATGGGAAAGCCTGACCTGTGGGGGTTGGGAGTACAAACAACAAAAAACAGGCATCAACAAAACAAATAAAGCCCTGAAAATGACAAACCTGAGACCTAGGCTCTGCAAGTAAATAACTTTGTGAGACGATCCACTGTGCTACGAGGACTGCAGTGCTGAAGCTGTTTGGCACACAGACCAAACTAATTACTTGACAGTTGTTATAGTTTGGCCTGAGGTGGACAGCAGTGCTTTGTAAGAAAAGCCACTGCAGTTTCTTCATGTCGCTAGGCTCATCTGGTCTATTGAAAACGAGTGCTGTTACACTGAATGCTAGCATGTACACCAGGGCTTCCCCTCCCCCTTGCGCCCCCGCCAAGATTCCTGCCTGATAAAAAAGAAAGGAAAAAAGAACAGAGGAGAAAAATGAAAGCTTGTGCAATCACAGCCACACATCAACATGTATTCCCAGCCCAAAGGTTATTTCTCTCTCCCTCTTCCCTGAAGCATCTCTTAACAACTGAGCTGATTCAATGCAGAATGTCATTAACAATCTAACAGTGAACAAGGACTGGGGATCATCCTTATCTTACAGAAGCAGGCTATAAATAATCATCTTGGGCAAATCTAACATCCTGACAGAGTGGTAGGATCCCAAAAAACTAATTCCAGTGTATTAATAAACACAAATGCTGAACCATTTCTTGCAGAGCTTTTTGGAGCTGTGTAAATACTTCCAACAAGCATCAGATAAAGCTGTCAAGGTTGGGGAAGAATTGCTTCTATGTATGTGATTAAGCCTGAGTAGTTAAAAAGACTTAGCCTGCTATAAACAATTAGGTATGGTAGGTCAGTGTCATCCCAGTGTCATCGCTGACAGTTTCATTACTTAGGTCTGCCATGCACATAATTCTCTAGGCAACCAGCTGGAAAGCCATCATAGTTTCAACTGTTTCATGACCAGCTTCTGACCAGCCTATATATGGCCCAAATAAGGCAGGCCAAAGGCTTAACTGTAACTTCCAAATTTTATCACTGTGAAATATGGTGGCAGAGCAGGCTGTCTGTCCTTCCTCTGCATCAGTTAGAAGCCAGATGGAACATGAGGGGCCAGATAAATGGTCTTTCTTGTTTTTCTCACTGTGCAGAGCAAACAACTACCCAACTTTAAGTTTCATACCCATCCATCATACTGCAAGCCATACATGCATGGCATGGAACCATGCTACTTCACATTTTTATTCATTCCCTCTGCCACTTGTCTACGTATTTCTCCCTTCACTCACACTTGTGTCTTTTACTAACACCTCTCCACACTTACCTTTCCTGCCTTTTTCATTCCTTCTCTCACATTCATAATTACACCCTCTTCACACTATCCCCTCTTTCTTCTCCTTTGTAACACCCTACAGATCCTACAGATCCTCCCTTGGCCGCAAAAAAAAGTAATGGAGAGAAGAAGGAAAGAAGTGAGTGATTCTATATAACAGGCAGTGATAAATGCAGCATACCCCTTGAGTGAGGTCCTTTGAGAAGTACTCAAGCGCTATCCAGGTTACCCAGAATTTCCTTCAGCAGACCCCTGCTTTCTCCAGATCGTGGGTCATCTTCTAAATCTGTGCTTCATTGGGTAGAAGCTTTGCTTTTCTTTGCTCAAGGATTAAACCCAGAGGTATACAAGCAGGCAAGGTGACACCAGATTCAATACACTATCGCATGCCTCTGCCAGGCCTCACTTGTTCTCCAGGAAGCCTATATGTTTACCTAGCTTCCATCCCTTTTTGCAGGTAGTTTTTCTGCATCAAGGTGCATTAATTTTTTCCAAAAATAAGCAGAGCATTAATTGTTCCAAAAAGCCTGCCTCTGACTATCAAGGTCTTTGCCCTGTCCAGCCTCATCCAGGTGTAGAGACAATCTCTTTCCAGGCATCCCATAAACACTGATGCTGCTGAAGTGACACTCTCCTTTATGGACAAACCAGCCCAAATTGGGTGGCTAAGGAAGAGTCCTTCATTTTCTCTACAAGGAATTCACTGTCAACAAGTCATGTGAGAGAGAGATACAGAAAATGTGCTTGAAGATGCTGAGTGGCTTACCTCACAGGATAAACTCTAGGGTTTATAAACAGCTTGGCCATGGACTGCCTTCCTCAAGCCACAAACACCAGATAGCTTCAGTTCCAACCATCAAATTACACACGTGGTAGCAAACAGCATATGCTGTCAACTACATGACTTGCCGTAAAGACAACATCAACAACAGTAATTAATGTACTCAGTCCTGCTTATCCTAGCAATCCTAGAACCCCTTTCCAAACTTCAGACGTCATTTTATGGCAACCAAGCTCAGGGAAAATGGCCTGGGTCAGATGAACAAACGTGATGGGCTACTCTTACCCATCACAAAACAACTCTTCAACCATAAGCAGTAAGCTAAAGACCTGGCCTAAGGGAGGAGAAACTTATGACAGCCTTGCAGGTGTTGAGTATATAACAATTTCTCACCTAGTCTCTTCTTTAGTAAAATAACGGATCCAGTACTGCTGCCCAGTACCTATTCCTCCTCTAGTAAACCGAAACATTATACAATACAAACATTATACAATTTCCATTGGTCTTAGCAATATATAAAAACATATTTTAATAACTTCAAAGTGTTGGGCCAAATTTGATTAGCCAATTTTTCTTTTTCTCTGTTGCTGCTTCTTCTTCTCTAAAGCTAAGAAAACATGCAAAATTTCTACCCAGAGAAAAAGACCTTTTTGTGGTTTATTATTAAAATATAAAGGCAACATATATAAACAACAGGACATGCCAATCTTACTCTGATTAACTCTTTCCAAATTTACCAAAACTTCATAACTCAACCCAGGTTCTCCATATGCCAGCCTCTAAATTACCTGACAGATAGATGGTCGAGTGTAAAAGCAGAATCAGTCACATCAATGTAGTAAGATGACTGAACAAGACCTCGGTTATTTCCAGTTACAGCAGTTCACTTACCCTATAGTAGTCTGTGCTGTACACATCTCTAGACATCCCAAAATCCCCAATCTTCACCAGCAGGTTCTCACCAACCAGGCAATTCCGGGTAGCAAGATCCCGATGCACGAAGTGTTGGGATGCCAGGTAAACCATACCAGCTGCAATCTGCTGGGCAATATGAAGCATCTGGGATTGGGTCAGCTCAGCAGGACGGTTGCCTTCTGCCATCAGTACTGCATCTGGTCCATGTGCCCTGCACCAAAATACAATCTGATTAAGTGATAGGCCGCTTGTAAGCTAGAGAGGTGAAAGGCATAGTAAGCCTAAAACCCCAACTAACTCGCTCAAATATAATAACAAAAATGGCTATAAATTCATTGATGAAATAGGGCAAAATCTGTATCTTGGCTTTTTTCATTTACTGTTTTCCTTCATTGTGTGAAAGATAGGTGGTACAAAGAGCATTACGCAACAGGTGATATATTGCTTATTGAAATAAGGCACATGCATTCAAAATAACACTCCTCTGTCAAAAACTACCTTTCTCTTGTTCCATTCTAGTAATCTAGTAACCTGGATACTTTTAAGATTCGGCTGGATGTGGTGCTGGGGCATCTCGTCTACACCATGCTTTTGCCAAGAAAGGTTGGACCAAATGATCCTTCCAAGCTGGTATTCCATCATTCTGTGATTCTTTTCTAGAGAAAGGCTGGCAAATGCAGCTGTTTTGTAACTGAGGAAAACCTTATCACTCTGTGAGAGTGAAAGGCCATAAAGTGAAAGGCGTAGCATCACTTTTCCTATGACTGTCATTCTTTGATTTCCACAGGGAGACAGTCCATTGACCCTTCCATCTTTTCTTAAAGAAGAAAGAGCTAACTTCCTTCTGAGATGCCATCTGAGAAACAAGGGCAGCAATTTTAGATTTATGCTTCTAATTCCCTATACAAATGCATGGCACAAAACTGGTTTTGCTTCTTTCAGCACTAAGGGTGAGTCCTGCCTGAGATAGGAATTCTTCTTCACAATAGGAAGAGGACACAAAACACACACTATCTATCTGGAACAACTAAAAAGCTTCAGAAACGTGAGCTTTTCAAGACCTAGCAAGTCCCTAAGATGCAATAATCAACTGATTAATGAGAAACTTGTATACGCTCCAGCAGAAGGAGAGCCGTTTTGCCTTTAGAAAGCCCAGCAAAGTACTGTAACACATGTGGTTCACCCATCTTAACTACGTTAGCTCTGGTATACATGTGTAACATCCTAGTATCTTGAAGACAGAAACACAGAAACATTCCTACACACAACATTTTACAGTTAGAATTACTAAGTAATCCTTATCCAATTAATGAGGTCATCTGGCAATCATTCTTCACATGATAGACCTCATAATGTTCTGAATATCTCTGTCCATCCATTTCATTATTCAGGGTTTTTGGGAGTCTTTTTTATTCGATTCCTGCAGACTATTCTTTCTGAGAGATCACATATCTCCTCGTCCTTCCTCAACTTTTTTTTTTTTAAATACTCTAGAACTGATTTTTATTTTCTCTCAAAAGTCCTTCCTTCCTACAAAAAGGAGTTGCAGAGAATCACCTTTCTAATCAACAGAGGTGAAGCCTTAATTTTTCCCTAAGTAGAAGGCACAGGATTTTGGAAAAGAGTTCCAAATGAATCAAAATCTGAGATCAAATCTGACACTACCTATTAGAAATATGATATTAAAATTGCCCCAAGGGAAGAACTTCATGAGTGAAGTGACAGATGTGAGAAAGAAATGAAGGAGGGTGTCTATCATTGCTGGGATTGCATCTAGTACCAGGCAAAGAAGCTCTCTTCCACAGTGTACATACATTCAACTGGTCTGGGTTGGTGGGGGGATAAACTGAGGGATATGAGATCTCCAACCAAGATTCAGAGGCAAATTGCTATTGAAAAGCACTGTACCTTCTCGTTGCATGGATTTTTTTAATGACTGCTCTCAGACATGAAGCTCTGAGTCGCTAAATAAGAGAACTCTTCATCTTTTGCTAGCTTCCTTGAGGACATGGTCTGTATCTAATGGAACTTGTGGATTATTCTTAGCACTCCATCCACCTTGCTGTCCTCTTGGTGCTGGCTGTAAATGAGGTGCTCCTCAGTGTCTGCATTGACAGAGATTTCTTTGGATCCGCTAGCCAGAACAAGCATAGGGCAGGCATGACTTTGAGGCTTTAGTCCTAGGTCTGACACAGCCCTTGGCTGCGTGCAGATAGCAAGACTCATTGGGGTTAAATTTCGATTTTTGTGTTTCCCCGACAGCCTTTGGTGGCGCTGCAGGGTAAGAAATACAGACTTTTACTTACAGCCTGCTCACAACCAACCTCCGATCTGCAGCACAGGCTGCAGCAAATGTGAGAGGAATGACAAATTGGAGCTTAGGTTTAACAGCTTGTCCCAGCATAATCATTTTATGTTCTATAGACAAGGGCTGATTAATAATTTAAAAAAAAAAAAAAAAAAAGAGAGAAGATCTAAAGTAGGAAATATACTGTCTGATAAACTACCTTTCTGTACAATAATTAAAAATCAGAGATAGCAGGTAAGAAAAGGCCAATCAAAAAGAATAAAGGGTAAGTATTTCTTATGAAATAAGAAATTATTTCTTATCAGCTGCAAATCTGGTTTCTTCTAATGGAAATTCAATGTTCTGAAAAAGTACTGGGATGGCATCTTAGGAAACTGCTATTCTCTCCTGGTCTAAGCAGAGGCCCAAGCTAGCAAATGTAAATGCTGTGATACAGCTCTGATAACATACTTAAATTCTCTGCCAGAGAGACAATCAGTTTCAGAAAAATAGTAGGTTTTGCTCCGCGTCCCCAGTTCAGTCCCCAGTCTCCCTGCCAAATCTGGATGCTAGTTGATGTTATTTGCTTTTACAGTGTGGCTATTTGTTCAGTGAAGATTAGGTAGACAGCAAACTCATTTCACATAGGCTATCAAAAATGCATAAATGGTGATACCGTTTATTTAGTCACTAGCCATTTTAGTCAGATAGAAAATCTGAATCCACTTAAAGGAACGTGAGTTTTGATTGTTTTACAGCTGTGTCACGGATATCATTCCAAAATGGTGGTACACCTAGTTATCTTAATCAGGAGAGATCTTGGTAAACTGTGATATCCTTCAGTGAAAATGAAGACCTTGAAAGAACAGTCCCTTATGCAAATGGGTTTTTTAACATAAGAACAAAAGCTGTCTCTTAACCGCTTATTTTTATGTCAATGGGTGCAGACTAGAGGAAATGGCACATACACAATCCCGCTGTTCATAACTTCCCGGGTCATGAGTTACCTATTATTGTGAACCTTAGGCATCATCTATTTATTTATGTCTGCTTTACTGCCAGATTTGAATTTCTGATGCATATTCCTGAACAGCGTTATGAAATACAGCCCTAATCTGGACCCCAAGATGTAGCATTTTCCATTGCACTGAAGTTTCCATGGCTTACAGTTTTCTTGCTTCAGATTAATGGCAGTCTTTCCAAAACACTGAGAGGAGGGAAGAGAAAAGGGGTTAGATTTCAAAAGTTCTTAGATGTCTACAGATAGTGATAGGTGTTGAGTGGGATCTTCGCAAGTGCTACCAGAAAGCCTGCAAGAAAATGATTCCTACTCTAAGATATATAACCAAACAATTCAGAATACACTGAAATATATTGAAAATATTATTTCTCTGGTTCCCATTACTTTTGCGCAAAGCATAAGGCTTGACTTAATGGTTCTTCCAAATTAGACAAAGAAACAATAAGCCCCACATCCCCGTACAGGAGACAAGAGTTTCACAGATTTGCACTTCCTAGGTGTCGGCATTTTCCAGTGGTAGTAGTTAATTTTACATTAAGTGCGAGTAACACCTACCTTCTATGCCCACTTTTGGCTCTCCAGCACAATATGTGTTCGTGGATTTACCTGAGGAATTTGTTAAGATCTCCGTGCTTCATATACTCAAAGACCATGATGAGCGGATCACCCTCGACACAGACACCGTAGAACTTGACGATATGCTCATGTTGCAGGTTAGTTAGCAGCTCTGCCTCGCGGTGGAAGTCCTTGCGGGCATTGTCGCTGGCATCCTTCAGTGTCTGGAGGAGAAAACGAAAATGTAAGGAAGGGGAGATATTTGCAGAAGGTAGCAAACACGTGGGATGGCACTGAAGGGGTAAGATAAGGACACTCTGCTGCATAAAGGATTAAATAAGTACTTTCCTAATAATTCCCTTAGAAATGCAGACACGATGTTTAAGTGCAATTAAATAATAGCATTACAATTTTCACTCTCCCGCCACATGTCATCCCAAACAACGATTTTTGTTGTAAGAGTGTGTAGGAATACTCATGATCTTACTATGCCAAGTGTTCTCGAAACACAACAAATAAACTGATCTTACCCAAAAAAATATACTTAGTACACAGCTGGTTCATATCCTTTAGCATTTAACTCAGGCAAACCCTCGTATCCTGTCAGTATTTACCTTTCTTGTAAGTTTTTTACAATAAAACTCTGCTTGCTCCGTGGGAATGTAGATGCATTCTTCATATATTACTAATGTCATTGTTGCTGATGTTGGCCCCTATAGTGTGCTACATATTAGGTAGATTTATACATGGGTTTTAGCCCTGGACCAGAACTTACGACCTGAGACTTCAGCCAGAAATGCCTTTAAAACTCAGCAAATCTACCCACATGCCTAAGATTTAGCATATGTATAAGTAACTGGAGGATCAATCCTACACTGATAGGAAGCAGATCCAGATCAGAATTCCGGGGTTTCCATTTTTCTCACTCCCTTTTATTTATACAGCTCTAAACTCCTGCATATTTTCATTTTGATGGAAGTATATCAACAATGGATCAAATTGAAGGCTTAAACATTGTATAATGAAATAATGCTAATTTAATTGCCACACCTAGGCAGTTTCAAATCCCTTCTTGAGAATTACACTTCCTGAGCAAGGTGTGCGCACTTTCATGCACTAAAAAAAGCAAATTCTGACACCATTTAAATGAGGACTAACTATAATTGACAATAAACCACTAGCAGGCTTTACTTTCAAAAGGTAGAGTGGTTGCACTACGCTGGTTCAAACAATATTTTTAAAAGAGTAAGAGAAAGATAGTAAGTTACCAATGTTCATAAAATTATGATTCACAGAAACTGATGTCTGGCTCTGTTATTCTGGATTTTAACTACACCTAGATTTAATACAAAAGACACAAAAGTAGTGGCATTGTTTTAACTAAAGATGCTCTTTCCTGGCTACTTTATTTTCTACCCTGAATTCATATACAGACTATGGGACCACCACATTCGGCAGAACAGACACTGAATGTGTTGATACTGTGCAATCATTCTGACAACAAACCCAGTTTTTAGCTGCAGTGGCCATGGTTTGCTCAGAGTTTTTCTTTAACAAAGACAATTCTGTCTACTTTTCTAGTATTATACATATGCATGTGTGAAAAAGGGACTAAAAGATGACTGTTGGAGAAAACGCTTGTTTTACTGGTGAAACTGCAACCACCAGTCTTGAAATATGAACACCTACCACACTAAGGTCCACATGGGAGGACAATGAGCAGGGCAGAGCGGGTGGCCATCTACCAAATTCAGGGGCTTTTTTCTGTGGATTTCAGGCTCTATGGATCCTAGAGGCAATAGAAATCACTCATGCCACAGATGTCTCTTCCCTGAGGGGCCCACTAACTTGTGAATCTCATGAGTTCTCAGGCCCAGAAACTCTCTTCCACAAGTTTTACCAATAACGATGCAACAAAGATATTGCATCATCAAAGCTTCACTAGTTATTAAATATTAGTATATGTAGCTATGTCATCTAAGGTGGATATCAAAGTGTCTCCTCACTATGGTCCCCAAAAAGTAACATCTGAACCAAGTGAGGACTGAAATTGAAATGTATTCCACTGCTTTCAAGCTCTGGAATGATGGTTTAACATGATACAGGCACCAGTCCACAGTCCAATCTATGCTATATAATGAAATCACTGGGAACAATTCTGTTGTCACTTGGGTTTCCTCTGGTGGTTTCATGTGTAAAGCAATTGGACTTTAATTCTTCTCAACAACAGAATTAGAAAAACAATTCATATAAAACCCATTTTTAAATAATAGCAACCTGGAAAAAAAAATGACAGGGAGAAGCACAGGTTGACGCTCTTTCCAACAGGCTCTTTCCTTGGAAAGGCAGTAAAAAAGCTGACAGCTCTGCCCTATGAGGATGGCATATTGTATATTTCAGAAGACACTTTTTATCTCACAGAAACAGCAAAATTATCATATGAGAGAGCAGTTGCCATGGCAATTACACATTTTCTGTCAAACAGCAAAATACAGAAAGGTCTAAAATCCAGGTAAAACTCAGGCAGGGTTTCTACAACCAAGGGGGGACTTGAATTTCTGTCACCCACCATTGCAAAACCCCCTTTTTGTTATTGCATGCAGCTCATAGAAGAGACACAATGCATGAGAGATAGCTGACACAGTCAGGCAAGGAGGAGACTGGAAAGTGAAAAAATTAGGCACATAGAATTTCCATAGAAATGACATTGATTAATGCGTTTAGCTTGTTCTCAGTGCAAGAGAAAAAAATAAAACCAAAATAAAACCATAAGAGCACAAAGAAAGAAAAAGACATATTCATTTTTATTATCATTACTGGTAAGTACGCCAAAGTTCTACATACAAAGCACTCTCACCAGTTGACAGGAGTTTTTCTTGAGTAGGAATTGAGATACAACCACATGTACTTTCCAACCACTGAGGCGAGCATCTAAGGAGGAGGGACGCTCCCTTGGGCAACAGAGGGACCCCCTGGCTGTTACAGGAGTTCCACATCAGCTGAGTTCATCCTTGTGACAGCTGGACTGCCTCCTCATGCTTATTCTCCTCCACAGAGTCCTTGCCCAGGTATCCACATACCATCTGGTCTCTGCAGACCCGTGGTCTGTAGCAAGTGCAAAATGCCAGCTCCTTAGTCCACGCTGACACCAGAGAGCTGCATTCACAGATGAGTCAGAGTAAGAGCAAGGGGATGTAGCTCTCACCAACATCAGTATAACTTGGTAATGAAACTCTCATGACAGTTGTCCTCTATACAGTTTCATCCTTCCCCTATGAAATCCTTACTACTGCCCCCCATCACCATACAAGAGCTGAGTGGTATATTTCCTCAAGAAAGGAAGGGGTGGTTTTGAACCTTCTCTAAATTAAAGACTGGAAGAGCTGGAAACCTTTGGTTTTCCTCTGCAGGTGCTGTAGAGATGTTCTTTACCTCACTCATATGGCAGTCTGGGAGCTGAGCACAATCCTAGAGCAGCACAGGGTGAATCCCCCTCCAGCCTCCCAGAGGAACCTGAGGCAGATGATAATCTGTGCCCCGACAGTCATCCTCACCTCCAGCTCCAGCCAGGTTTACTAGTGCAAGACTACGCCTGGGGATCCAGCCCTATGAGGTGACAATACAGGTCCAGGCCTGAACAAACACTGTGGCATGGCAAAATGGCCTGTAAGGAAACAATGATTTTTCCTTCCTTCACCCTCTGTTCTCTCAAAGTGCCTGCAGCAAATGGTGTACTGATGTGATGTGCAAAGTCACCCAGGGGGAAGGCTAGTAAAATGTCCATGCAACCAGCTTAACCTCTGGTTGAGCTCTCTGCTCACAGGGTCTTACCCATAGAAAGCATTTCCAAACACTCAGTGTTCCCCTCAAAAAGCTTGATGGTCGAAACAAATTTACACAGATTGTCTTACTCATCTTCCAAGGAGCAAAAGCTCAAGCACTTTGGGTTGTTTATGCTAAGCCTGACTTTGGATCTTCCCAGATTTTTCTGGGCCTCTTAGCTCCTAAATTATTTGCTGCAGCAATGCCAGCATTTCAGATACCAGCTGGCCAAACAAAGAGAAGGATGCGTGTTGAGTCAGACGGAGTGATGCTCAGGGCCAGGCATGAACCATACAGTTGCCCAGCAACCAGCAGGCACAGGCAGCCAGTGGGGACCACCAGCCATCCCAATCCACCCCGGGCAGGTAAGACCGTGCCTCCTTGCTGTCAAAATTCCCTTGGCACTGCCTTGCTCCTCACCAACGACACATTCCCACTGGGGTCACTGAACCTATTTCCTGGAGACAACTTTGTTGTGGTTTTGCTCAGAGGGGTGAAGTTCTCTAAAACCTGTGGTGTGGGTCAGGAGGAGCTGCTCCTCTAAGACTAAAAAAAAAAAAAAAATCACACATTTTCACAGCCAAACCCAGGGCCCAGCAGTGGTGTCCAGACACAGTCTTCTGGCTATCTCTCTGCATTATCAGTGAAGTCCCATCCCTGGACCTCCACTGTGACGGCAGGACACCTGTTGGTACCACAGTCAATGAGAGAAGCACCAGGCAGTTAGCCCCTATCTGATATGGGAATCAATCCAATGGCACAGCATGCCAAAAAATTTGCTCTATGGCAGCACCCAGAGTCACATTTTCACGCGCAAACGTGAGAAACACTGTAGGCATAACATGTCCCCAGAGGTAACTCTTCCCACAGCTGCCTGCAAGATCCTTGTTAAGGACACTACAAAGAGTGGATTTCGTTTGGGAAAAAAAAAAAAAATGAAGCATGACAAGTGGTCCAGAAAACTGATATATTTGTCATCTAAACCCATGGAGACATCTCTCCCTTTTAAAGCTGAATGCTCTTCCTTGTGAATTACACTAAGAAAGAGCAGCAGAGAGAAAGCATGGCACACCATTTAACAGCAGCAGTGTTAGGCTCCATTTGGTCAGGACTTTCAAAGGGAGAAAGTGAATGAAAAGACTTTTATTTTGCTATCAAGCAGTTCCCTGAAGTGATAGAGGAAAGGTAATTTCCACTCTAGCTTCACCAAAATACAATAGAAAATTCATTCAGATCTAGTTTTGTCATCTCCTATCTCTTGCATTCTCCTGTCTATGATATATCCCTTCAGGGCTTAATTTTTTCTCACCAGTCAATGTTCCTGAACAACTTCCAAGTATCAAAAAGCTTATAACCCTGGCAAACCCCAAAAACCTGTTATCTTTGATGGAACAAGAAAGCACTCTACAAGTCCATCCTCCTTTCATGTTCTCTCACTGCTAGACCCAAAAGTCTATTTCTTATTTCCAAATTCAAAAAGATGGTCTACTTGATTCCTTTTACTGTATGATTTGACCAAAAATGTACAAATGGTTGTCTAATTGCGACTGGTCAAACAATATTATTTTCTGATCCCTAGGCACAGCCCAAATTCTAAATGTGTATTCCCCCTGCATATAATGAGATACTTCAAATGCTGAACACCTTGTTCAGCTTTTGGCAGAACACTGCAGCTGGAGATAAGAGATTGTTGTCAGGGAGACTTTGCAAACTCTTAGAACGTAGTTTCACTGATACTGTTTTCTGCTGTACGAGGTCAACATTGAACCTCAGCCCTTCCATTCTGAGAGACAAAAAGGCTTGGTACAGTGAAGCAGGCTTGGTGTCCCAGGTCTGATATCAAGCTGAAAATCTTCTTACTCCTTGGTAGATTCCCAATGTACCATGCAATCTGTGCCCTTTAAGAGAACCAAGCAAATCCCTTTTTTTGTTGTTTTGGGGGTTTTTTTGTCCCCCCTCCCAGCCCTGAAATGTGAGAACTATTATGTATACTTTAAATTCTAAGGTTATTGCCATTTTCATGTAGTTTCCTTCTCCCCTGGCTTGTGTTTTGGGAGAGCTGACTGTAGCTTTATAATAAAGAGCCGCTCCTCTAGGTCTGACATATCATGACATCTGGATTTCCATACAGCCTGTGTTTAACAGCATATGACAATATTATCCACAAGTTTGTTATAACAATCCTGGCAGCTTTACAAATGACAATTATCTACAGACAATTTCAGTGGCTGACAAAGAATGGCACAATCCTGAAAAAGAAAGGTCTTCTTTGACTAGCAATTATACACATAACCTATTCACTTAGCTAGTAATTGATTATTTTTTTAGACACACATATATGTCACATGTAATTTTAATGACCTAGACGCTATTTTTCACTAATTATACTTCAGATAGATCATAAAAGATTTTGCCCCTTTGTGACACAATGTTTCCTGTTTCCCCTCTTTTCCCTATGAAATTCAGACCTCATTTTATACTCCACAGCAAGATCAAATATCGCATTCTCTTAACACTCCATTAGCCTTGTGAACCCTCCCACATATATCAGAGCAGTTACACTGGGCTACGGAATAAGAAAACATCACCATTTACAAACAAAATAGCATTAGTTGCAACTATGAATTAATAATGGGAACTCTAGATTCTTTTACCTTCACTGCCACCAAGATCTTGTCCTGCTCGGGACAGAGGTTATAGCATTCCGCCAGAAAGACTTTTCCAAAGGCTCCTTCTCCCAGTTCTCTTTTGAGGACGATATTATGGCGCTTGATGTGCTGCACAACTGCGAAGAGAAGACAAAATGGAGGTCAGAAGTGAGCTGCAAGGCCAGGATGAGACAGGATCCATGCTTTCGGCCACGCGGAGACAGGGTTGTCTGTAGAGTGGAGTGCGTGTTGTGGAAGGAATCAAAGAGCCCATATGTCATTCGTTAGTGCTTTGCTCAAAAAGATCAAGTTAATATATTTCTATTCGGGTAGTAGCATATTTGCTGGATAAAAAGACATGGAATTAAGAGCCACCTTTATCATTGTGTTACAATGACTGCTGCAGAGCACACATAACAGCCAAAGCTGCTGCTTTTTTTTTTTTTAAACATGAAGACAAAGAATCAGAAAGCAACCCAAACCTTTCTCACATCACTTCTATTTTTGTACTTCTAACAATAGCTAAACTTTCTCATCCAAAGCCAAAAAGTTTTAAAATTAACCTAATCCAAGAAAACAAAACGTTCACTGTTTCAACTAAATCCAACTTACTCTCTGGTTCTCTTATCACTTGTTCAACTGCTTTCCCTGTCTGTGCTATACTACAATTACAATAAGATAGAATTTTTTTTCTTGCAAACATGATTTACAATATTGCTCTGAAGTAAAAGAAATAAAAGATGGACAAAGGTTTTAGACAGCATAGTGGACAGAGCCTTAGCTGAATTGCTGCCCAGAATCAATTGATTCAGACATTAAAGTCCTTGAGCATTTTTGTTCGAGTCATTTTACATTGTCCTTTCAGCATAAGCTTCCATTAAAAGATTTAATATTTAAAAGATTGTACCGAATTTTGTAGAATACATTATCAGTTTGCAATGTTCAAGTTAAATAAAGCAGCTTTAAGGGCAGTTTAACAGGCCAACTCAACAGGGTTGACAGCTTGTGTTGCTGAAATTGTACAAAACAGTCAGCATCTACTGATGAATTTAACCTCGGTGCATTTAGCTGCTTTTGCAAACACTGAAATTTAACACTGCCTAGATAAAGCCTATTTGTAACTTAAATCCTAAACACAATGAAGGAAAAAGTGGTGCACGGGCATCAGGCTGGCTTCTGCAAAGTCACCAATCTCACCTTGGCTGCTTAAGTGTGGGGACCACAACTGAACCCTATATATGTTTAGGATATATTCAGATGCAGACTGATCCCTGCCTCCACGTTTGGCCACACGTCTGTTCCAAACTGGGTGATCTCTTACGCAGAATGCACATTGCTTCCACTCTTAAAAGATGGAAAATGGAGTGCTGCTGGTAACGGCAGTGGGGAGACAGGGCACAGCCTGTCCCCACTGTTGTCACCAGCCTTTGGAGAAAGGGCCCACAGTCTCTATGAGATAAAGATACGTGTGTCCCACACCCTGACCCTATAACAACACAACCCCAGTGCACTGCATGTAAATGCACTTTGTATCCATGTGTGTGCATGCGAGAGGAGTCCAGTGTTGGAGCACAGGAGAGCCAGAGATGTCCCCAGGTACCTCCATCATAAGTCTGCCAGGCAGACAGCACACCTGAGGAGCAGACCTCCACCAGCCCCAGTTGGCACCTGCCAGAAATCCCCAGGTCGACGTGCAAGCAGGCCCACCATGCCCTGGGAGCGGAGTGAGGAAAGCCAGCTTCTCCCCACACCACAACCGACACACCAGGGCTTGACCTGTCCCTGCAGTTGGTGGCTGCGGGGGGAACATTGCCCATGTCCTCATTCGATGCCAGGTCTCTCAGCAGAGGCCACAGGTCCCATTAATAGCCAAGTACACATGAAATGAGACTGGAAGGTACCAATATTTTTCACTCTTGTCAAACTCCCGTCTAGCGTAAGATCAGATTTTATTGTGGTGAAGCACTTACATGGGTACGCTTGCTTTGGCCAGCTACCTGAGCAGCTGTCCTGCAGAAAGTAGGAGTTTGCTTTATATTTTCACATCCTCCTCAGCACTTGCTTTTCAAGGTAAAGTATAAAATGTAGTCAGCACAAGACATGCCTGAACCAAAACACACCTTTTCCCCATAGAAGCAAGCTAACTGGCATCCCTCACTTCTCCCAATACCAGTGGCAAGGCAGACATGCAGGCACACTGCCTGAGCACAGGAGCATGCTTTAAAATAATAAATCTGTGCTTTAGAAAATGCCTACTAATAAATGAGCACTCCCCACGACCTCCTGCCAAACCTGCCATTCAACCCTCCCTCTTGGGGGAATTCTTCTGTTTGCCTCTACTTGACCAGTATCACCAGCAAGGTGGCTCTCTTCCTTTCCTAGACAGAGAAGGTCAGCTCCACGTCACCAGTCTCATCATCTTAAAATGTCCACAAAGCCTAGAGAGAGGCAGTAGGGCTGAGATCCTGTTCTACTGGCGTCAGCAGCAAAACTCCAGCAGAGGCAGTTTTTCACTTGGTTGTCTCCACAGCTGCCAAAAACCTGGTGATGAACACAGTCCACTTTCTGACTTTTGTGTGGGTCCCCTCCATTTTGAACCCAGCACACCCCTAATGTTGGCCCTAGCAGCACAAAGGAGTTTTGTGAAGTTCCTGGAGGACTTCACAAACAATAGAGTAAAAGTAAATAAGAAACATATCAACTGTAGTACACTTACAGCTGCTGCTAAATGCTCTTATATAAACCAAGCATTTGAATAAACAACCCATCCCATAAACCAAACTGTTAAAACTGAAACACAGCAAGCTGCAGAAGAGATCTGCACAGAATATATTTGCAACTTGTCATGCTCTATCCATTCCTCTTACCTTTCTGAGCTGCACCAAGTTACTAAACAAATAAAAAGTGACAGTAAATGTGACTATATGGGCAGAGATTAAATATAAGAACAATGTAAGTAAATCAAACACATATGATGTGATGGAAATATGAGCTAAGGAAAAAAATCCGTTTAGCACACTTAGGGCCCCAGCCATAATGACACCGTTTTCAGTGGGAGGAGATTTCAGCTGGAGATACACTGAAAAATTCAGGTCAAAATCTGCTTTCAGTTAATATCAGGATAAAGCCAATTATCTCTGTTGAAGTCCAAGAGATTATCCTGGATTTATATTGAAGAAACAAAGCAGAATCTGGCCAAAGAGGTGGCAGATAACTGAATTACCAAAGAAGTGGTCTCATAACGTTGTCTCATATGCAAAGATACACACATATTCAAAGGGCAGTTATGTATTTTCCTCCTTTTGGGTCTAAATGGTGATTGCCTTTGAGCTGCCATTTGTACTTTCAAAAGCACATCATCCCTGGTTTAAAAGATCTTGTGATTACTGTAAAAAATGCATTCCATTAAGCTAAAAGCTAAGTCGGGTTGAAATACTTAAGAAAATAATGAAACATAAAATATGAAGTGAGACTGAGCAAACTAAACACGGATAAATGCCAAGAGGAGGCTTTGGTGTTAAATAATAACTACACAGCTGTGCCCATAAAAGCAGGGGACTCCCACAGATGACTGCAGGGAATCAGCTGGCAACAGGGAGCACAACTGCAGGAAAGGGCTCTCTTCTTATCTTGAGGTCTCAGAGACATCCCACCAACAGAGCTGGACTTCTAGGACTTCTAGGTATTCCACTCACTAACAAACAGCAGGTCACACTGGAAACGACGCATCAAACCCTTATCCTGCAAACACTATCTGCAGGCATGGGATGGCACTCCCCAAGTAACCTACCTTTGATGGTGAGGTTGAACAGAGAGGGTCACACCATGTTCTGGAGTGGGTCCCGTCAAAATGGGGAACTCGAGATCACGTCAAGTGATTGAATTCACTGGGTTGGATGTGACCGATTCCAGCCACAGACAGCAGGACACTCAGCAGTATAAATTATTAAAATGTTTCTGCATGTAATTAAAATTGAAATGCTGTGACAGAGTGAAAATGTTTTACCCTTGGCCACAAACAGTAAGTCTGAACAATTTATCACCACACGTGATCATTATACACCTAAGTTGACCTTCCACACAGCACAGTATTGAGTTAAATGACTTGTGCATGGCAGAAGACTGCCTCCAGAAAGCAGCTGTGCCAGTCTTGATTTGAAACTTTGAGCTATTAACTTGCCCTCATATGCAATCATTTTCAATGTGCATGAATTTGCATGAAAATGCATGCCTTTTTCTGTGTCTCTTATTTTTTAGCTTGTCTGGTTTGCATCTCCCTCTCTTGGATTTTAGGAGACCTTCTCTGCTAGCTTGAGCAACCTTTTAAGGTCTGGTACTAAATATACATAATCAACACTGTTCTTGTTCATCTTGGTAAGGCAAAGAGATGGAAGCCTCTCCCAGGAAAACATTTTCTCCAGTTTGCCATTCATTTTTATGGTTCTCCTCTGGCAAAATTTTCAACAACCTTTTAGAAGAAGTTTTTTCCAGTTGTTCTTCCCAACTGGAAGCCACATGCTTGTGTCACTCTCCACAAGGTTGTGATTTAAAAAAAAAAACAACAAAAAAACCAAAACATCAGCTCCCTGTATCTCTGTCTAAAAATCACAAAAGTCCTTTTAAAGCTGGGTGTCCTAAAGAGCACAAAAATTATAGTTATGTGGTGTGCATGATTGTGTCTCAGCTTGAACACCTCACCCAATTACAGTACCACAAGTGCTGCAAGTTTCAGATGTGTTCCCATATGCCTTACGGGCAGAGCAGAGGAGAGATCTGTCCTGGGGAGAGGCTGCAACATGGAGCTTGATGGACAGTAAGAGCCATAGCAGACAGGCTCCATCATCGCTGCGTACTGAACTACCAACACTAGAAGATCCTGTTGTGGCGCATGTCCACTTATATCATCTGCTGAGTCTGCTTTCTAGGACACTGTCCAATTTGCTAGCAGTACACATGTGGAACACTCCTGATGAAATGTGTTATGCCAGGACTCTAAGAAGAGAATGAGGATCTTCAAGATGCCAAGTAAACAGGCAGTTAATATAAACTTATTTAGAGTTGCATAAGAAAAAAGCAGCAGCAGAAAAGACTCAGCTTGTGATTTCACAAGGTGCCACGAAAAGACATTTTGCAAGTTTCTGCATTTCTCCCATTTTATTTTTTTTCTGCAATTGCGAAGATTCAACTATTTCTAAGATCTTGTTAGAAAAAACAGGTATAAATGGGTGAGTGATTGTTTGGACAGTATACCAAATTTGTACAGCGTTTGTTATTCAGACAAAAGGAGGGATGGAATTTCAGAAAGAATCCCATAGCAGGAGGATACAAAATCACTACAAACAGCAGAGAGCAAATCTAGCCTGATCACATCAGATTCTGCAGTAGCAGCATCTCTACAGTTCTGCATGCTATTGGCGGAGTAGAAATTTTGGTACGTTGAGATATGTACTCTCTAACAAGGCAATAAAAGCCAACAATAACCACTGTTTCCCCCTTTTTTTTTTTTTTTTTTTTTTCACTCTAGGTCTTCCGACATCAGATTCTGCAGTAGCAGCATCTCTACAGTTCTGCATGCTATTGGCGGAGTAGAAATTTTGGTACGTTGAGATATGTACTCTCTAACAAGGCAATAAAAGCCAACAATAACCACTGTTCCCCCTTTTTTTTTTTTTTTTTTTTTAACCTGTCAGTGTTGCCTGGATGCAGGAATAGGCCAGCACAGGTCTGAGAATGTATTTCTGATTATTTGATGTATATATCCCACATGACATTTATTACTATTATTCTATATATACTTTTGTGTAGTGCACCTGTTTAATTTTAACTACACAGCAGCAACAAATTCTTATGCAAGACTGGTGCCCAGTTGTTGTAGGTGCAAACAAAGAAACAGCATGTTTTCATATATATAGCCCACAGCTGAGATTCAACTCACACCTCTTTAACAGAAAGAAAATAAGCCGAGATCCCACTCCTCAGTGACTCTTCTCTAAATGAAAAGTGCTGGTACAGACTATATAAAACTGAATACGGAGGATCAACAGAACTAGGTCCGACAGGCACTTGGGCCTTGTCACATTACCCATAGAAGTATGGCTTCTGAATCACTTTGAATTTGGTTTTGTTTCTTTGAAAAAGAACAGTTTAATTCAACAGTTGAGAAATAGTTGTTCCTGAGTGACCATCAGTGATTTGCCAGATTTTTCACATGCATCAGACCCCAAGTGGGTCTTGAGGAGACATTTAATGGGTGAGCTGAATAGGCACTGGTCTTCCTGGAAGAACTGGAGACATTTATGAAAGGCAAATCTGTGAGTACTCACAGGAATGGCGTAATTCCCAGGGATTTCCTAGCTGTCAAGAGCTACATCTGATAATAAATCCAATAAATCTGTGATTGCTGCAGCTTAACCTTTCAGTTGCTTTGTTTACCACTTACATCCTCACAGGAGCTATACTATAAACCCCAGAATTTCTATTGTCGAGGTTGAGAATTAGGCTTCCCTTCGTGACATAGGGCTGCATCTCCTGGGTGAGTGCCCAATTCTTCACCACCTCCCCGCAGGGGGACCACAGCTCTCGCCCACTGTAAACTCATTTCAGTGTAGCTGGCATGGCTCCTCTGTGACTAAAATCAAGTGTTTGCTGTCTTTTGGGGTTAATATCCAATTTCTCATGAGGCATTTTATCTTACTCTTTTGCTATGATAATTGATTCATTTTGGTTGACCAAGTTCCTCTCAGTTTGGCTTCAGATAGGCATATTGCCATACTTGATTAGATCCTTATAATCAAATAATAACTACTTAATAATGAATTATAATAACAATGCTATCATTGTTTTAAATGCATGAGCATTATGAACTAAATTCACCCTTCAGGAAAACAAGAATAATGAAATTGATAGTTTTTCCACACATGAATTTTCCCTTGCACACAAAAACTAAGGTACACAAGGCCCTCAAGCCTTAGCAACCCAAAACTATTTTTTATTTCAATTATAAGTATGTTTTAAATATTGATTTGACCTGCTATGTGATGAAACAATTGGCATATACCAGAATAACTGAAAGTTAAATTTGGCACTCTATGTTCAGAATTAATAGCAGATATTAATCTCTCTGTTGTTCTCTTTCTATGCTGCTCCCAGCCTACTGACAACTTTTCAGCACAGTATGGTAAATCAGCTTTAAAGATAAAACTATGCTGGAATTTTGACCAAACATTGCCTTTGCAGATGTGTATGCACTTAATTTGTAAATGCCAATCTCAATGGACTTCTTCCGAAAGACTAATGATTCTAAAACTTTAAGCTTGTTGTGCATGAGTTGTTGTATAAAATCTCTGCTGGTATTATATTGTTGTGGCAAATCTGGTGCATCTTCCATGTGTAGGTTAACTGGAGACAATGATCTCAGCACCAGTACCCTTCTCTTAGCTCAAAACAGAAAATCCTTTCCCTCAGCACGACACTAATCTTTAGGGACCTTCTGTGCTGTAGAAACAGAAGCACTCAGCAAAGCATGGGGAAACACCATAATAGACACATGAAGGGGAGAAGGGCTAATAAATGCCCTTCAAAGTATTAACTCTTTTCTATCTCTGCTTTCAGAAGCTGGTGCCATCTGAAAAGCATCCCAGGATGCCAGTCTGAGAAACAGGACCTGAAAGAAACATCATACATTCAGAGACTGAGCCAGATTCAAGCTTGGGCTAAGTGGATATAAAGGTGAAATTCAAAGGAGATTGCCCTATTTTTGATGTAGGTTTCTATGCTTTACTGTTTCTCTTCTCATTTTAAAAGGAAAAGAAAAGAATTTTGTACCTCAACATAAGAGAGGATACATGGGTTTTACTGGTGGCCTTCCAAAGGAAATATGAAAAGTAAATGGAGCTTTCAAGTATGTGAAGGAATAAACCACATGCTTACCTCCCAGTCTCAAATTCTATCCCTTATATAAATTTAAGCACATACTTAATCTTTACCTTTTGCTAAACTATTCTACTAAAAGATAGCATAGCATCTGATCTGCCATGTCAGATGGGTAGGTCTGCCCTGCTGCAGCTAATTGTGCATGGAAAGAAAAGAGAATACAGAAAACATCATAGGAGTGTGGCAGAACCCAGTCTTTTATATATCACTTTTAAGCATATTATTTACACTTTTCCTAATAATTTTTGTCCTGCTTCAGAGCACCTTTTACAGTTCCATCAGGCTGCAGCACACTGAGGAAAATGAGGAAAGCAGAATCTTATTTCCAAGAGGAAAGCAGAAAGCAGGATCTTATGCATGTCCATGTTTTGCTTTCTTCGGGCCAACCGAGGCGAACTCCCCTAGAGGAATGTTCTGTCTCTGCCTGTTTCCTTTGCCACTACGTGGTTACGTACTCCTATGATTCTGTGCATAGCGCCCCCTTTCCTGGGTTTTGCTGTAAGTGGCCTTTAAACACAGAGAAAAGTTACAGGAAAACACTCAGATGACACTCAAAGACGTTAAGCATTGCAAACAAACGAAAGAAGAAATCTTCCTCGCCCTTTGAGCAGATACCTGTATTAATCATCAGGAAACAAAATCAGCAGCAAGAAGAGAAAACAAGTCTTGAATCTTCCTATTACGCTGAAAAGGAAAGAATCTCAGTTTGCCCTCTGTTCTCTGGGGATGCAGAAGGGGTTATCACTACCCGTTACACTGCCCCAATGCCTCATGCAACAGGAGGGATGAGCAAAACCATCATAAAATGTGAACAGGCCTGAAAAGGAGGCTATTCCCTTTTACAGAATGCTGTCCTTCAGCATTTCTGTGTCCTTCAATGGTGAGGCATTTTGTAGCTCTGCTTCTGTTTTCACTGACAGGCTGGCACACCTCTTTGCTAGGGCATGCCATCTACAGAGGATTATGTTCCCATAGGGCATTTCCTCCTTGGCCCTTGTTACAGTTTCAGAATCCCAGTGCTTATGGGCAACAAAGACAGTTGTAACTGGCAGCGTACGCTTGCAAGGTACACCCAGAAAATTCATATTTACTGCTGGGCTGTGCCAGATACCTCTGCCGCAGCCACAAAGCAGTCAAAAGATTATTACATTGTACTGTCTTCAAACGAAAGCCCTGCAAGTTCTCGCTCATAGGTCATCCAAATGAAGTCACAAAGAATTTGCAAGACTGAACATGCTGAGGGTTTTTCAGGATCAGATTCTCAACAACAGCAAAGAAAAGATGACTTTCCTTTCGTCTTGTTGCACATGCACTGGAAATAATTCTTCTTCTGTTTCCATATGAACGGAACATGTGCTGAATTTTTCAAGCTTAAAAAGATCTGTAGACTACACATCACCTCCTCTGCTGACCTGGTTCTTCCATCCTGCGTCCTCTGAAGGAATAAGATCATACAGTGTATGTTTGTTGTATGGTAACACCATAAATTATTCCATGTGTAAAGGTCAGGAGGTTTCTACAGCATGGGTGACTTCTCTTCTTTCTCCAGGGTCTAACAAACTCCCCAAATCCTCAGGAAGGATTTGAATGAGAATGCACCATCCCCCTTGCATTGAGCTTTGCTTAAGCGAACAGTGGTACTCCTATTTGGAATTGCCCCATAAATTACACTAAACTGCAGCCCAGCAGGATTTGAGAACACTTCAAAGCCCCTTTTAATGGCAGCAGGATAGACGCCTATTCTAATTGTCCTGATAGAAACCCCAACCTACCCCATGGATACAGTGAAAAAAGAAAAGCCATGACTTGACAATGGGAACAGAAGGACTTTCCCAGACAATTTCTCTTGAAAAAAATGGCACATATTTCTTCTTCTCCCCTCTTGGATCTGCACGTTATTTTCATGTAACACAAAAACTAACACATCTAGCTAACAGATCTAGCAGAGAATATCAGAAATCTCCTTCCACCCATTGAGCTCTGGACTGTCTTATCTGTCAGTTGAAACTATGTTTCTCTACCTTTCAGACAAAAAAGGAGAAGTCCTTCTCCTTGGCTAAAAACAAGCCTTATCTACATACAACCCCTTGCAACCAGTCTGCACAACATACAGCCCAGGGCCACTTGCCCTGTAGTGGGATCAGAGGCTCTGTATGCCCCCATGGCTGCAGACAGCTGGGCACCCTTCAGGCTCCATCAGCCCTTAGCCCGTCTGTCCAGCTGGTAAGCTAAACGGAGGTAGGCTTAAAGTAAGAGCAGAGAGTGCCTTGGTCCTACTAGAGACAACAAACCAACAAGTCTGTTTCTCAGCAAAGTTCTCTTCAGACATCTGTTTAAATAAGGCCTTTGTAAATTTTCACTACCTGGTATAAATCCTCTCCCACATATCAATAGAGCTTTATTTTAGAGAAAGAGAATTCATGCAGATGCATTAATCAGAAGCTAACTATATGATATGTCAGCAGCTAATGAAAAACAAAGACCCATACTCCTTTAGGGTAACGACAGCTTCCCACAGGGTCCGCTGTGATAATGAACAGTCAGAGCTCCAGTACCAACAGTGACAACACAACCAACCAACCAACCACTAAATGGGATCTTTTAAAGCTGTGGCCCATGACAAGGTTGAGGACAAGTTCAGTCTCTGCCAATATGCTTTCAGCACCTAAAAGCATCTTGGTTTTGAGTTGATAATTACAGTGTGCTGAGCCAAGCAGCTGTCACTAGGGAACAGGAGCTGCCCAAATGCAGGAAAATGCATAGAAGTTTATTGGCTGATTTATCACACAATAATGAACCTAGTTACAGCCTTTTCAGGCATGGAACTGAAAGACAGAAAGAAAGAGAAAAAAAAAAAAAAAGAGGAAAGGGAGGAAGAAAGAGCTTTGAACATTTTGTTCCAGTCAGTTTCCAAGACAGAGGAAAACACCAGGCGTGATTCAATCAAAGGATGCCCTCCCACAGCCCCGCTGCTGCTGGAGAAGCAGTCACTGGGCAGAGACCCGAGCACGTATTCCCCAAAGCACACAGACCCAGTTTCAGGAATGGAACTGAAAGAAAAAAAAAAAAAGAAAAAAAAAAAAAAAGAGGAAAGGGAGGAAGAAAGAGCTTTGAACATTTTGTTCCAGTCAGTTTCCAAGACAGAGGAAAACACCAGGCGTGATTCAATCAAAGGATGCCCTCCCACAGCCCCGCTGCTGCTGGAGAAGCAGTCACTGGGCAGATACCCGAGCACGTATTCCCCAAAGCACACAGACCCAGTCTTTGCCCAGACGTGAACTCTCGCTGATGGCAGCACACACACACAGCAGGGCAAACAAGAAGAAGAACGGCAGAAATGGCTGAATGAACTTTATTCAGGATCTGACATACGGTGTCAGTATAACGAACATGACCTAAAGAAGAGTGTTACACTCATAAGCAGACTGAGTTGGCAGCTCTGACCAATTAGTACCAGTTAATTTTATGGTGATAGCTAGCACACACGTATGATATTCTATAAAAGCTTAATAGATGTCACCATAAATCATAGTTACCTTTCTCCCCTGTGCTTCTTGTATTTGAAAAGTACTTCTGTAATACTTGTTGTAGACTTAAGTGAATGCAAACACAATTCTGTCAGTCTCTGCAAGAAACCAAAAATGCATGGACCAGAAAATTTCTCTTCTTACCTAGCATCTATATGATTGTTGCTTTAAAAAACAAAACTGTTTTGTTCCAACTACTGTACATCATGATATTTACAGCAACTGCAGTCTGCACACAACAAAGATAGGCAAAATGTGGGTTTTTTTCTCTCCTTCCTTCTGAAGTTCAAGTTCTCTCATAAAGCAATAAATATCAGCTGCCTACATACTCATGTACTTGGAAAGCATTTTAAGCAGCAGTAACCAACACAAATGGCTGCTATATTTGTTGAACTGTAATGGCAGAATACCCCACGTGCTTATCAGTAAAGGAAATATTACAAATTACCATCATTTTTATTGTTACCAGTCAAACAGCTCGATTTTTGTCTCAAGTTGCTCGGAATTGGCACTTGCAGCTAAGGAAACAGGTGTTGTCTGCTGATATGCACACCGTCTGCTCTTAACTAAAACACTGGGGTACACAATGCGTTATTGTTAGTGCTACAGACAAGATGTCACCATGGCAGATTAACAGACCACTTCACAAGCACCGTTAATTAACTGTTGCCTCCTGCAAGACCCACACCAGCAGAAGGGCAGGTACAGACCTTCTTTTAGGGAGGACTGCTTTGAAGCCCATTACGGAGCTGGAGGGCTAGTTTGCCTTTTGATAGTCCCACATCCACAAAATGATCCTCAAGCAATTTCTAGGACTCTGTCTTTCTAGCCTGCTCTTCTGGACAGAATTTTAAGGAAAACAGGAAGGGTCAGAAGCTAACATAACTATTTATAAACCAATTTCAAAATTTATTGGGTAGCTTTTCCAGTGTTTTGCCAAATACAATTCTCAATTTATAGGCTAATGCATTGCTTTCACCATTGCTTGTGTTACATTTATTCTTCCCTTGTTGTAACATTTTCTTTGATATGAGTATGGTAATTCAGCCACATGTTCCAGGAATGTAACAGGCTCTAACTGCAAAAATAACCGTTCCTGATTTGCATTTTTCCTTACAAATAAACTACAGAGAGGCAACATTGTTTGCTTCTGCAACTTGGACACAGACACACACAGAGATTAAAAGGTATTTGTCACCACTGCTCTGGAAAACAACTCTTATGAGGTTTCTATGGAGTTAATCCCTTTATTATTGTTTCCCCCACCTAGAAAGTAAGGTCAGAAATGCTTACCTAGTTGTTCCACAATAGTGGGGTGTTTTCTTAAATATTAATCTCTATTTGGCCAGTGTCTCAAAGCTATAAAGTGTACATTTTGTATTCATATAAGTTCTAATTTGGTATATTTTGAATACAGTATCCCAAGCTCCTCACTGCCATCACTTTCTTAATTTCAAAATCTCAAGTGGAAACTCTTCAGGTATGGATTTCGCTGCAATGAATACCTTCTTTCATTTTTACAGATTCTGGCCTTCTTAAAGTTTAAATGCATTATAACACAGTCAAAAATAAAAGCAACTGGAAATAAAAAAATACAGTCAGAAAAAAGATTTTACAACACCACTGTTTCTCTCGCACTTCCTTCAGTGTTATCTTGTATACCATGAAACTAATCCAGTTCTCTCTCACAAAATACAGAGTGGGAAACCCAGTGGAGTCCTCCTAGATTAACAGTCACAAAGAAGCTGCTGAAGGAAGCAATTAAGAAACCCACAGCATCCCCTAATTTAGGAAAACAAGCAAACAAACCAAACTTGCCATGAACAAAAGAAAATGTGAGGTCTGATGCTTAGCTAACTGCCCTAATTCTTTGCTTACTCCAGTCTGTATGTTGTTAGTTTACAGTCTTTTATGTACCATCCCGCATAAAAATAAACAGACCCTCAGGGATTAACATACCACAACCAGCACTTTAAAACGACTCGCAATAGCTCCCTTTCCACACCTTCATGAATGTAAACAAACAAAGATTTCTGAACAAGAGCTACTGAAATAATTTTCCTTCATATTGTGCCAAGCAGGCATCAGAAATGTCAGTTGTTGTGGAAATTGGGGAAAAGGGTAAATTGTATCCTAATGAGGGCTATTCTAGCTCAGCATCCAAACAGAATCATTGGGAAAGATCTCTTCTCAAGACTATTTTTAAAGCTATTTTTGCATATAATTAACCAAGTTGAAACCTAGCTACAGTAGCTAGGAGCAAGTGCTTTGAGAACCTGCATTATCCCTGCTACTGCACAAGAAGTACTGCGCTTTCACATCTGGACCTTGCTGAAAGCAAGGACAGCTGTGACAACTCCTGCTCCAGTTCAGCACATTTAGTTCAAGCCCAGCTCTGCAGGAGTCTGATACAACTTTCCCCAATCAGTGACAGGCTTGTCACTGACATCGAGGGGGACCTGAAACAAGCAGTCTCAGAGAAGAGGTACATTTTGCCTCAGGAATACCTCAGAAATCCAACAGGTTGTGAGTTTGAATTAAAAGACAGAACATACATAACAAATGTGCTATATGCTGCAGCTTTCCACCCATTAATTCACATCTGCAGACATATAGGGGAGGAGGATCATCCACACTTGTGAAGGGACGCAAGGGAAAAATTAAATACAGGCAGGGTGCAGTATGAACTCTGAAAAAAAAAAAAAGAAAAGGAAGATGACTAAACTGCTCCAGTTCAAAAGAAAGGGAATTTCCAGACCTCAGCTGATTAGTAGTACTAATCAGAGTTTCTCCTGTCTCACTTAAGCATTTTAGGTCTTGTTAATTTAGATTTCTTCATCCTGAACGGCCTGTTACAGCTGCTCAGGAACAAGCTAAACATCCGCCCTGCAAAGATTTTCCTTAAAGACTTAATACAACATTTTAATTAAATGCTCTCCCTAGTACAGCAAGAATTTGTCAATATCCAAACAACAATACAGCCACTCGTTTCTGCAGTGATGGCTTTTTTGTTACACTGACAATCATATTTGGGGTTGCTTAGGAAAAAAGACCAAAACTTTTGCTAGCTTATTTATCACTACTTCTTGGTGACTTAACTTTATTTCGATGCCACATATTGCACAGCTGCCAGCCTGTTGGAAATAGTTCTGCATCCCATGTGGTTAGTTATCCTACAATTTCAAAAGCTTATGATCTCTTATGGAACTTTGCAGATGTAGTTCCCTCACCCTCCCCAGCTATAGTATGACAATGCTTGCCAGAACACAGGCTCTGGCACAGGCTTTGGAGGCGGATGTGGAAAGGTTACACAATTTTGCAATAAATTCATTATGATCAAGCAGCACCAGTTAAAGCAATCACTCTCCTGGCCAAAGAAATAAGTGAGGAAAAGAAAAAACAAAAAAACCAAGTCTTCGCATTTCTGATGTCCTGTTGCATCAAAGCACAGGTTGCAACAAGCTGAGAAAATGTAATGTGCTTCAACGTCTTTTTCAGTTGCTATGGTACAGTTTCTTATGGAAAATTCCTTGTTCTGCGTGATGTTTTTCCTGCCTCATTTGGGATGGCAGAACCGTTCCTTGTGTCACCTGAGAAACCGGGCTGTCAGTTTCCACCTATTGGTGAGAAAGAAACTCATCAGCAGCAGAACTCAATGGAAAATTCCTCGGGTAGAAGTTTCTGCGCTGGAGGCCAACATGACACTGCGGAGGAAGGATGTATGGGTCGTGGCTGAGAGGGCTACACAGGAGATCTGGGTTCCACTTCAGGGCCAGCCACAGATTTCCTGTATCAGCTGGGGCAAGGGATTTAATCCCTGGAACCCCCTGCTCGTGCAGCCAGGACAACGAAGCATCCTTCCCCCATTCTTCACCCTGTGCGAGAAGCCCCGGGTCTGTAACCTGCCTACAGGCCAACCAACTAGCTCAAGGTTACGGGAGTGGGGCCATAGCCCAAAAGCTCTTCAGGCAGGGGTTATCTGCAGCTGCAGAGTCCCACAATGCTTTGCACTGTGAGATCTTGTTTGAATCTTGGGGCTCTAAAGTAATGCACACAAATAATAATTGCACTGTTCTCCTCTCTTAAGGAAAAATATCAACATGGGCAATGAGGAAAAACTCCAGCTTTATTGTACGGCCAAGCAGTAAAAAATATTTGGCTTTTAGAGGAGATCTGCAATCTATTTTCTGCATAGATAATACCAAAAATTGTCAGAAACAAAACATAAAAATGGTATTATAGCATCACACTAGTGATACAAAGCAATCAGGGACAGGGTTTTTTCACTGGGGGAATTTCTTTTATGGATTAGTTGGAAGCAATCTGATCTTAATGTGACATTTTTCCTGCTGGAATTTTTTTCCTTCCAATCAAAAAATAATTAGATTCCACCACTTTTGATTCATGTCAAAACCAGAGCATGGTTAAAATAATAATAAAAAAAAAATAAAAAAGGCATTAACATTATAATGCAGTTGAATACCTGCCGTACTTCAGAATGCTGAAATTCCCATGGGTTCCCTATGGTGATGAGAAGAGCTTTTGACCTCTCTGAGGAAATGGGTTTTGAAAATAATAAATGCATAACTGCTTGAAAAGAGACTCTTTTAGTAATGCCTATCATGAGAATGAAGAGCATTGAAGATGTGACAATGCAATTGCACTCCATGGGACAAATTTGCTGTTGATGCCAATGTTTAAAGCTCCATTGACTTCAGTGGAGTTTCACCCTTCGATCCAAGAAGGTTTGGACTTGTTGGATATCACTTGCAGTTACATACAACCACTTTTGTCTTTCAGAGTCCCTCCCCTTTCCAGCTAAGTTCAACAAGAAAATTAATGGAAACAGGTGCAGGAATGAAAGAAAATATGCCAACTATTAACTGAATGTAAGTCAGGACAACCAAAATTTTGATTCCCACTGCACCGACTTCAGCATGAACGCAGTCCAAAAATTTGACTAAAAAATGTTAATGGTGTAAAACAGAATTTCAAATATTCAGCAGCAGGAAAATGTTGATTCTCAGTTACCCTTCTGGCTTTCTAAAAGAAAGAATCAAATTCAGCATTCCAAAGTGGAATAAAGCTTCCCTCCCCCAAAACACACACTTACAAAAAAATCTTACTCATAGTTTTGAAATATTTGACCAAACAAATTTTTCATTTTAAAATACCAAATTATTTAAGTTTTATTGAAGATGCCTATTTTTCCATTTCAACATTTCAATTCAAAACTTAAGACAAAATTTAATCAAGTGCCCTCTGCTTTAACTTACATTCTGATTTTAAAGCAGAAAGTAATTTTGAAATGCTGAAATCTCCCATGGGAGGAAAATTCTATTTTTGAACAGCTTTACTTCTGTGCATTTAAAATCTCAGCTATTACCCTGGAACTTTGGAGGAGGAGGAGTTGTACTGAAGATGGAATATTTCAGTAACAGCTGCGTTATTCTGGTTGTACAAAGTGGTAAAGGCACTAGGACCTTTCTTTCTCACTTTGCATTATGGTGGAGGAACCACTCTTTCAAGGCTATCATCAGATGAAAATGCTAATCTCATATAGAAGCCTATGAAGGGTGTCGGCACATCAGCACATTGCTTCACCGATCATTTTCCTCATTCTTATCCATAGGCTACCAAATTCGATTTCCAAGAAACCTACTGGGGAAAAATCATGTGCAAGTAGATGTGGAGAATGGAAGTTAAAACTCAGCTTTATGCACAGCAATGTTGTAAGCAAGATTTAACACAGTTATAGAAGTTTGAACCAAAACCCAAGAATTGAATACAACCAACTTTTGACAAATTTTATGTCCTGATCTGAATGGTGTGAGTTAATTGCTCAGAAAATCTTGCCTGGACTGAACAAAATTATAATAATCAAAGAAGGATTCTGCAATTTAATTCCTGTGCTATCGCAAATGATCATCAATGTACAAATCCTGTGGAAGAGCAAAAGTTTTGCATACAGCAGTATTTTTGTGCTAGAACCCACCATTTGGATTATGATGGGGCTACCTCATCTTCAGAAAGGTTACTGCCGTTGTATTAGTATTCCCAATAGAATGAAAATCCACAGAATGGCTCCTCTGCTTTTCAGCAACCAAAGCAAATCATGGTATTTCTTAAATATCAAGTCCCCTTGACAATCACAAGCACTGCTGTTACATTTCCCTTATTCCAGCACTCTAATAATCTTTCTCCTCATGTCACCAGCAGCACAAGTAGTAGTGGGGATCTGGAGGTGGGGAGCATGGATGGGTACAGAAATAAATGGTGACCCAAATGAGCTTATTGTTCTTCAGCTGCCTTGTACTCTATTGATCCTTTCACACTTCCCAGAGATACAAGACGTTTTATAATTATAATCATAATGAAACCCCACCAGGGATTCAAGAGGACTTCCCCCCTGAACATCTAGAGAAGCAATAAACATCAGTTTAAAAGCTATAAAAACGAAATCAACAAACAGTTAAAGCCACAGACACAAGGCCCTGCCTTGCCGACCTCCAGTTCTCCTCACCGAGGCTTCAGAGGAGCGTGGATAAAATTCCCTTCCCAACCCCACCCGGATATTCAATTAGGTGGCTGTCAGGATGAAATGCATGGGAGAGGGAAAGCTCAATGAACATATCGGCCTAGCAAAAAGCAACTAAAGAGATCCTTAATCAAACACTGCTGCTTTTAACAAGTCAGGTAATGTATCAAAAGCAAAGCCTACATGCCCAAATCCTTTTGCTCCCTGAATCCAAATCCTGAAGTCATGCTGTCAGGGAGGGCAAAACCTAGGTAGTGACTTTAATTGCTTGAACTTTGGAGCAGTACAGCTGCAAAATATTGGCCTAATTGGAGTAAATGACCAACAGGCCTACCCTTTTGTCTCTCATATCTTTTATTTCCTTCTTCCTCCACCACCCTCTCCTTCTTTCTTTTTGTCTGGGAAAGGGGTGTTTGTATGCATCACTGTCTCACAGGGTGCCATTTCTTACTGGGGCCCTCTCTGGTTATTGCTTGGATATGTGCAGCTCATGGGGGTTTGTATTTTCCATGCAGTTTCCCTATTGTCTGAGCATAATTTATCTGCTTCATCTTTGTGATGTTGGTTCAGTTTTGTCCTGTCTTAATTTGTTTTATTAGTAATTGTGTTTATGCCATGTTTAGAACAGTGTCACCCCTAACAACATGCTTGCTGGCTTAAACAGCATGTAGTCATAAGAATATTTTCTCCATGTTTGCAGCACAGGAGGTATTCCCTGTAGCAAAGCCTGAGAATGTACAGTGAATTCTGTCCATATAGAGCAGCTGCCACCTTACCTTGTTAAAAGTAATAAGCAAAATGCTAAGGAGTCTGCATTGCCTTTCCTTTGTTCCATAATTTTGCTGTGAGTTAAAAGACTGAATATATTCATATACTTCATTTTTTTTGCATTTGTGGGTACAGCGTGCATTTCATAAGTCTTTACTTTTGCCTGATGTTTTGCTCCACCACCTTTCACTGGGTTCAAGAGGAGAGAAGAAGCATTTGTCTCCTCTAAATTAAACTATCACCTTCTGTGGATCAGACTAAGTACTAGCTGCCTAAAAATGTGATTTTATTTACAGTCATCCTGTATCTTGCATAACTTAAACATACAACATACTCATACTCATACAACATACACCAAGAACCTCAATAATTCACATATATTGGGATGCAGAAATGCTTAGCTTGCACAGTATTAAATGGCTCATTAGTTTACTTAAAAGCAACAGCCCAAAAGCTAATTCAAAATACTGTTGTCACAGACAATGAGGTTTGTCACGGATGAGGTTAGATAAAATGTGTTCCGTCACAGAATCTGAAATACAAAGAAAACAGTGATTGCTGCTTTTGGCTTGAATGTGTTCAAATAAGGTTTGACCTATGGCTTGCTTAGTCTGATTACCCAGAGAGTTAACATGCCATACAAAACTCCAAGTCCAGCTGAGCACTGTCAGAGCTTCTCAGGATCTGCCAGCAGAAAGCAGCGCAGGGAATGATGGGCAGTTTGTGGCCACAGAGGGTTTATACTCACACTTGTAAACTAATGTTTCCTTTTCTTACTATAAGAGCATGGAAATCAAGGAAAGATTTAAACCCAGGATTACCATCTTTCCCTAGGCTGCACTTCCATTTAAATAATTGCCCTCTTTCTTAAAAATGAAAACTACCACCATCGAGATACATTTCTGCAGCAGCTCTGTTCTTAGCATTTCTCTCAATTTGTCCTGTCTTCCTGAGGGGCCAACAAAAAAAAAAACAACCTCTGTAAGAGGAGAGAAATTCAAGGGACTATTCTGACACAACTTTTCTGAAGTCTGCTATGTATTTCTTTATCAGGGGGCAGACACCAGTTTCTCAGCCATTCAAACACCTCCCAGCACAGCCTTTGGCTGCAGTCATGGAAGAATCGAAGTTTCAGGAAGACTAAACCATTTTGAGATGCTTTAGCTAATGAATAGTGTAGATTTTAACATGTATGCTTGTATATAGTATACCCATAGAGAAAGTGAAACAAAATGTTTCTTAAAAGCTTTTATGGACATTTGGATGGGATGACTGATCTGAGGAGGCCGAGAACTCACTGTGGGTGGGCACAGCCTTTTATATATGATGAGAAATAAATACCGCACACTCAGGCAGAGTCTGTCCTAAGACTAGATCAAAACAAACAAAATTCAAAGATTTCTCCGTTCACTTCCTCTCCACTATCAAGAAAAACACCCAATGCCTTTCTCTGCTTTTCCCATAGAAAGTACTCTACATAACTCTGTGTAAATATTCTGTCAATAAGTACCAGCTGCAAAGCTGAGATGACAACGCTGTCAGAGCAATGAACACCTGTGTGCTTCGTTTGATCTTGAAACCATCCTATCTTGCAGTCAAGAAAATTTACCAGTCCAAGATAAATCTCTTAACAGTTTGTTTAAGGTTGCCATTTACCACAGTCCTGTTTCAGATGTTGGGGCCAAATTCAAAACAAACAGCGATCAATAGGCTGGAAAGACTCATGTTGATTAAAATTGGAAATCAGTTCTGGATTTGGCCTCTAGAGGAAAGCTATCACTGAAAAGTCAAAAATTCTCTCTTCTTCCTCATTTCTGAAAGACATACTTTATTTTGCATGGTGTTTATTCCTCAGTAAGGTTCAATTTCAGGGTTCTCTAAAATGCTGCCATTAAAAGAGGTAAAAACTGTAACCCTAAAGTGCAATACAACACTGAGATAAATTTGCAAAACCAATTCCAGTAAGGAAACATGCTGCATCAGAATGCATAATGTAAAAGACTTCAGTGAGTTGGGAAATAGTCACCCCCTAGTAAAATAAGAATTACTGCAAACAGCTGAATTAGATGAACTTTTAGGACTCACTGCATCTGAAAGGAAAGCAAAAGGCTTGTGCCTTCCTCTCCAGAAGCAAAAGCTAAGGCAAAAAAGAAATACTTTATCCAAGAGTGACTGTGTGAATTTTGAGGTGTAAGTCTGTGCTCCTACACACATCTTCAGGATAAGAACAGTGACTTACTGTGTCTGAAACTACACCTCACTGAAAACAAGCACCTGATGTGTTCTTTCAGGGTTAGGCAGGAGACTGAAAGGACCATTCCCACAAGGCTGAGTTGAATGCAGAGCTTTTGGGCTTCATGTTTGATACCTGCTGGGTCTGGCTGTGGCAGGTGAAGGTGTCCAGCCCGTGAATCCAACCTCCCCACTGGTGGCCAGAGAACTGATGCGACTTGAAGTCAAAGGCAGTTTATACCTGTAGTCAAGTCATGGGCTGCAGGACCTGAAGGACGGTGAACTTGCCTCTGCCCTTCCCCTGCTGCAGAGGGGTGGGCAGTAATCCCTTCTCCAGGCACGCTGTGAATGCAGTGGGGGTTCAGAGCCTTTGGGGCAGTACCAAAGGCTCAGTCCGGTCATGACACCGGGTGCAGGACACTAATGCATTTCTGATGATGCTAACACTGTTCCATGTCATTGCCTGCCAGGAGAGATGCGTGTCAGCTCTCTGCTGCAATGGCTGGGGATGCTGGCAAGCTGCAAGCCTCTGGCCTTTTAGCTGCTTCTCACCCCTCTTCTCTGCTCTCCTGGGCCTGAGGGTTTTGGCCACAGGAGGGTATAAATATGTTGCTGTTAATGTCAGGGAAACCGCTACATACCATATAGGGAATATCTGATGGTTTATTAGACACAGTTAATACTTAAAATAGGACATCAATCTTTATGTCATAGAGCATAAGCCAATCTCTTTGTGTTGGAGGACCTGGAAGAAATATACTTCTTAAGGCTTATTAGATACTTATCTGACAAGGAGTTCCTAATAGGTATGATAGCAGAAAAGTTACTACTGAGATCCACTGTAGTAATTTGTCTATTCCCGAACTGAGCAGATACGGTATGCAAAATGAGGTTACGATTTGCCATCAGCAAATAGATAGATAGATAGATAGATAGATAGATAGATAGATAGATAGAACAGCATTACTGGACAATGATAACACAAATCATTTTACTCTCACCTGATGACACAGCACCTTTGTGCACTCCCCATGGCACAAGTGCACTTCATGGACCAAAGCATCACAAGCACATGACAACACAGACAATCCTGGAAAGAACAGCCTTGTGTAACAGGGCAGTTCTGTTTCCACAACAGAGGATGAAGAACGAGCCCGTAAGCTTTTGCCTTCTGCTTTACCACCCAAGAAGGAGCTTTTCCAGCTTTCCCACACCGTGCTGGCCAACGCATTTCTGTCTAGAGGCACTCCCATTGCTATCCCAGTCTCAACAACCTCCTGAGTGAAGACTACAAAAACTGCAAACCAGTTCTTTTCTTCTGATGAGACTAAAACAGGGACAAGACAAATCATGTCCTTCTGCACAAGTGGTCAGAGCAAATCAGTCATGTATTGTTCTTTGCCAGTGGCTGAGACTGAGGTTCTTTTGTTTCTTTTCTATTTGTTTCTCCCTTCTTCTGTTCCTCCCTACTTTGTGTGAGACCTGTTTCCCTTGATGGGTATTGTTTTCAGCTATTTCTTTTTGTTTAGGCAGCCACAGGCCTTCTGGGCTGTGGGCACCAAAAAAATGAGAGCACATCTTTGAAAGACAGCCTAAGAAACCAAATCTAAACAAATCCTAAGTAACACTCAGAAATGAGGAGCTGTTTGGGAATGGCTTCACTTCAGAATGTTTCTAACTGAAAATGTAGTTCAAAGAAGTATTCACAACTGCAGCTGAAAATTATGTCAAATCTGTATTTCCCTCAAAATGATATAAATTGGAGATTGCCTGAAGTTAGATTTGACTTTTCACTATCCGGTCTTGGGAATAAATAATCACATGATAGAGACAACCAATCCGTTTTTCATTCTCTTTCCAGTGCTGTAGGAAACCAAGGTGGGAGGAGAGAAGAGGGGAAGGAAGCAGTGCTGTGAAGACAGCTTCACTTCCCATCTCTTTAACTCTGACTCCAACCCTCCAGTAAAACTCAGTGCCACCCAATGGGTCCTCTTGGAGATTAAAAGCCTTTTCCTGCACCCCACAAACTGTACAATTACCGACTACCAACAGAGTTTCCAGCAAGCAGTTTTCAAAGGCATTTAGGTAGCTAAAGATGAAGCAACTGTCTACTGGAATTGTCCAAAGTACTAAGCTGACTAATGCTCTGATTTCTATTGACTAGACTTTACACTTCCAAGCTGATCAGGGACTTTTTAGAAAACCAGTTAGTTGTTGATTTAGCATCTGAATGCCTTTGAGATGCTCCTTTCATGTGCTCAGCTGAGATCTGAGAATGGGATTTAGACTCTCCAAATGCAGAAATAAAATGCAGAAATAAAAACAACGTAGAGACATTATTAGTCATAGAGATACACTGCCATTTAGAGAAACAGGTGATAATTGGTATGCATACACCACATATTTTTCCCAAATGCAGACAATACCTCCATGCAATATGTTTTCCATTTAAATGTTTAATTGCCCCCAAAATCTAATGGATAAGTCACTAGCCAGAGGTACTGCACAACATTTCATCAACAGAACTTTAACAATTTCAGACCTCATTGCAGGGTCTTGACTTAGGTTATTTGACACTTTTTTTCCCCTGCAGGGGTTTTATACTTCAGTCACAGTGAAGTATACACAGTTCCTCCACAATCTGCAAATAATAGTCTTCAATTATTATGTGCATTGATGGGCTAGAGATAAGACCCATCAAGTGTTCACCTCATACCAGATCTGTATGCCTCAAGGCTTAATCCACATGCTGGCCTTTGAAGGGCGATAACCTGTCCTCTGTGGAATGTCCTGCTCAACCACAGGCTGAGAAATTCATACCAACCCTGACAGCCAAGGAACTACTGAGCTCAAGGGCTGGCTGTCTCTCCTTTCACCCCTTAGTCACAGCCCCACTAAGCAGAGGTCCCCTCAGCATCCTAGGCAGAGAGAGCAGCTGGTGCTGAAGGGTGCTCTCTCTTTTGTCCAACAAACCAAAAGAAAACTAGCTTAAGGGGAGGTAACAAAGGGAGCGTCCTAAAAGATGATCATAAAGATATGTTTCAGCAGTTGGGGTTTTATTTGTGTAAATTAATGATGGAAGCATGTTCCTGGAATTGTCTACCCGCATAATCATATTTTCTAAATGAGTCAAATACGCTGAGCTCAGGTATTTTATTACACAGAATATATGTCTAAACTGAAATGAGTACATTAATTAAACACCTTTCAGTGGAAAAAAAAGCCACAGCCTTATCATCCTTACCCAACTGCTGTTGTGGAAAATGAGAAGCCTGTTGAGAGGTTTAATTAACACGTTAATGCTGAAAAAAATTATTTGAAGAATATTACAGAATATTTCGGAATTTTACCAACTGTGTTACTTTGGCATCTAAAATGGCTGTTAGGTTCCACATGAGACAGTAAGGAGCTCCCCAGCATAACCTTGTCAAAACCAAATCAGTTGTACCAAATTAGCCTTATGAACCTCTGTGGCATTTTTGCTGGGAAAGGTTTCTCAAGACAGAATGATAATTGAGCTGCACAGACCACAGAATAAAAAAGGTTTGGGGGACTAGCCACCCCAAAGCAGCTGATAAACACTCCCACTTGCAGGGAGAGACAGGGCTTTCTAATCCCAGATGCACGGATCCACCACAGGTGGGAAAAGCACCTCTCTCACAGGATCTGGAAGCCAGAGTACAAATGATATAGGAAAGGGAGGAACTGAGCAGATGAAACTCCTGCTGGACACATGGGCTGCCATGCCAGCCAATACACTCTCATTCATACACAGAAGCACATGAACGGCATGCATACATTCAGAGTGGGCCATGGACCATTCTGCTGTTCTGATGGCTCCAGGTATAACAAAACCCACTGCTACCTGGGGTCTCCCTGCACTAGGCAGATCTGCAAACTTGCAAAGCCAACCACATGGTCTCCAGGTCTCCAGGACACAAATTGCTCTCAAAAGTCACAGTCTTAAAGCACTGATAGCCTTAATTCCTCAGAGACAGCTGTCGGCAAGAGCTGGGAAGATGCTATACACAGCTGAAAACCAACATGGCTCACACTGCAACGGTGATAAATATTACCCTGTTTTAACTGATGCTTATTGTGGACAACTGTATTCCTGATCATTTTCTCCCAAAATTCATCTTTGGGTGAGCTTGTGCTTAGGGCTAACTGCATTCTACACACTCATGTTTCTTGATGCACTTGCTTGGTGATGATCTCAAGAAAATTAGAAATAGGGTTTATGAAATAATTTTGGTTACAAACTTATTTGATTTACTTCTGATTTTCTCATATTTTATTATTTATTAGACTTAACGTTCCTTATTTTATTCTTATTTATACTCCCTTGCTTCCTTAGAATCTGTATTTTTTATTCAGCCAAAACTCACATTGACATAAAGGAATAAATCCAAGGCCCAATTCTGCTCCCTTGCTTAGGCTCGTGATAAGGAGGTTTTCACAATGGATTACTTTTTTTTCCCATTCAGCTTAAATATAAGTATTACCCATTTAACCTCTGTCACATTATTTTCCCTTTATGCTTTTACATACATACTCAGGTTTCTGTATATAAAACCAACATCCACAGAACTTAGTATGCAGTAGAGAGTCTGAAAGGCATAATGTGATCATTACAATATAAACGGTGCTATTTGTCATTTACGTATTACTACATATTTTGGTGCCAAAATAGTGTATGTATTTCTGATACAGATGTACTGTCAAATGATAAACTGAATGTAGCAATGCCACTGGGATTACACCTACTGAAAAGCACCATGTTGGTTTTTTTTTTTTTTAATCTTGACTAATACCCTAATTGCAGAGGATGCTTGCGTATACATTTAATTTCAATTCATATTTCATAAAGTCATTAAATGTGCACTTCACAGGAAGCCCACAGTTGGCTTGACGTTGACAGTTCATTTCAGTGCTCTGCTGAAGAGCAACAGTGGGCTTATCTGAAGTTTACCTGACAAATTTACACAAGAAGGTGTATGCTGTACCTGAATTTTGACAATGGACACTTTCCTCAGAGTGTATGTTTCACGCTGGCCTGCCTTGTACTCTGGCTCTGCTGTTGAAATGCATACTTTGGATCTTCATTGACCAGATCTCCTTACAGCATCCACCATTTAGCCAGCATGCTTCATGGGCTGTATTTCCAGGTGACAAAACACTCATGCTATTTATAAATTAAAGATCAGACTCCAAGCTGTTCTTTCCTGCAGTTGCACTTGCAGCATTCAGACTCTTCGAGTAAGTAATTTGCCGAATAATTCAGGTCACAGAACAACATTTTCTGTGATAAAATGTAAATATTTTGCTGAAAGCATGATTTCTGGACTTTTTTATTAGATGTAAATGGACTCCATGGACAGATCAAAACTGCAACAGAAGTATCTTCTGGGGGAAAAAGTGATTCTATAGGTTCACCTCTACACTAAATGTGGAAATATTCCTTTCTTTCCAGTTCTGAATTTTTAAGGAGGTAGAAACCCATGCTTTTCAACTTGAAGACTTCTGCCTTTGGGAGAATTTCTTCCATTTGGTTGGAAAACAAAAGAAATGCAGGTCTGCTGAGTCTCAGACTGAGAAGCAGGACTTAAAAAATCTAATTTTTCATGGATTTATGTATTTCTTGTTATATTTTATTTGGTGGGCAAAGAAAATACGTGACCACAAAAAATATCTGAGACTCAATGTGTTATGGTCTGGGAGATAAACCTCTCAACAGAAGTCAAATGCAACTAATGAAATTCACCCCTGATTTCTGACATATGTATGACTCGAACAATTGCAAAGACACACATTTTAAATGGTGACTGCAATCAGTGATTAAAACATGCAATCAAACCACAAAATTATTTAGTCAAGATGACAAAATATACCTTCATATATCTTTGTAGCTTTATTCAGCCAATACCTCTTATACATTTACACGGCCAACAAAATATCTCCAGAGTAAAGCACACAATGGGAACAAGGCACGCAGTAAATACTTTATGTATATCCCTCCTTGTAATCTCAACCTCACCAACATTCAGCTTTCAGCATCTAAAGCTTTTTGGTTTTCAGCCTGAAGATCCTAAGTCCTGTTAAGCCTCCCAACCTCTGAATCTCGACTCCAATGAATGTCAAGACTGGCAAATTCAGCTTGGACAGCAAGGTTTTTCCTCTCAGTCTGGATTTCACTAAGATTGATCAGTTTTGGTCCTCTGTGTTCTGGCTGTTGAGGTCATGGTGTCTTTTTATAGGAAAATGAGCTGTTTACAAATTTTCAGCTCTGTGAACTTTGGGAGTTAATGGAAAATCCCCAGGCTTAGGTCTTAGCTGGCTAAGAAACCACTACTGCAGCATCTCTTTTGTGGTCACTCAGATATAAAAGCCTTTTAAAAGAGATGGAAATGCTGACAGAGTTTTTCTCTTGGGAGACCCTTCTTATGTGCACAAGGACCACCTTGGTCTATTTTTTACCCCGTAATGTTTGTCAAAAATTATCCATTTGTCCAAACTACAGGAGAGAGGAGCGGACAGATACAACCTGGAACAAATACACTATAATTTGTTAGGTGGGAAACAGAGTTAAATGGAGATTGTCGGCTGCAGTAGTCTGCGTGTAGTGCATAGCTATTCTCTACAGGACACCGTGTGTGCAGGACAAGCAGCACACAGAAATGAACAAATTTACTATTCTAGGTCAGAGGCCTGGCATATCCCTGCAGTGCAAAAATTTTCCTTTTTGCCTGTAGCTTTTGTATCACCAGACTCTCATATCTCTGCTCTGCAGTGAGAGCCCACGCACCCACAGAAGAAATATGTGCTGGGGCCAGGCTCTGCTACGGGACCTCTGGGACAAGAATGCCTGAGAAATATACACCGAGTGAGACCACATCTCTGCCCTCTGTTGAACTCACCCTAGAAATACAGACAACAACCTATTTTTTTAATACCAAATGGCCTGCTGCTGGCGATCTAAGGGTTGGGGAGAAGGTTGTCAGCCTACTCCAAGACGAAGAGAAACTAGTCTGCCTTGCAAGGTGTGAGTGGTCAGAGTAACAGAAACAACTGGGTATTGAACTAGAAGTAGTTCCACCTTTCCACAAAAGGCCCAGGAAAGGAAATGCAGCTCAGTGGGTCCTGGTATCTGGCTGCTTCCCTCTGCCCTCTGTGGCGGCAGTGCCAGGGCCATCTCCCCAGGCTGGCAGAGCAGGGGCAGCTCTGCACCCTCACAGGCTACTGCCATACTCAGATTCTCCCAAATCATGAAACTGAGTTTAAAAAGAATCACAATGTAATGAACAGGAGAAAAACAAATCCAGATCTTTTTTTTTTTTTTCCTGCTTCCTCAGCCTCCTGGGGTCTGGCTCATATTCTCAAGCTTTTCTTCACATTTTTTTCATTCTAAAATGAAATCTGACATCATTACCAGACCCCAAGACCTACAGCTTTAAAGAGAAAAGTCCAGTACTGTGGGAGTCATTATAAAATGATAAGAGTAACTCTCCTATTTCCTTTGTTCCATAAAAGTCATTCAAGAAGGTGGTGGACTGAAGCAGAGCATTGCTGCAACTTTTCTGCCTAACAAGGACAATGAATATGTATGGATATATGTATGTTAAAAAGAAATCTATAGTTAAAGAACAAGCAAGGTCAGAAAAAGACTTAGATCACCTTTAAGTAAATGGTGTTACAGTCCCTGAAATGTAAATGAAAATCCCTTGAAAAATTCAGTGTTCAAAATGGGATAGAAGAGGGATGCTCTCAAAACTTCTGCCCTTAAAATTAGCATCACACATGCAGCTAGCAATTTTACCATGGAACTGGAGCTATAGACTGCAAATTCATTTTTTCAGATCAGCAAAATAAACCAAAATTAATTTACACAAATTATTTCTACCAACTTGTAATCAGCTTCCGACTCTCCCTAACAGAGGCCAGCTGGAAGTACAATAATAAATATCTAAATCATACATTCACACTCCTGCACTTGAAGGAACACAATCCCAAACTGCAAAAATATAGATGAAATAGTAAGATTATCTCATGAATACAACCAAATTGCCCATATAAGGGCCACAATCCACACCACATCATCTGTATGGCCAGTCATGGAAAACATCTTGCCTCTAAAATATGCACTGCCTAGTCAACAAGCCTTCCCAGTATGCTATTTTCCATCATTGATAATATCTTTAGGGATGAAATTGAGGGAGTTGCAAGTACAGATCAGCTGGGAAGTGCAAACTGATGTCAGTGCAGCTGCTGTTTATCTACCCAAGGATAAACCCTGGAGTTTGCAAACCTCTCCATGAAGGGGCAAAGTTCCAGCGTTCCTTTCAGTTGCACTCAAACAACCACAGTAACTTCATGGGGCATGGGTGGCATGGGGTGATATTCAGAGAACAGTTTGATTCCCAAAATCCCCCAAACCACCTGCAAGCTGATTCTTACCCAAGTTCTGCCCTGAGAATCTCATCTTGGGCACTTCCACTGACATTTTATGCATACTGTCTCCTCAGGTTTTGCTTTTCACATAACTACCAACACAGCAATGTTATTTACTGATTGCTTTTCCATGATTAATCAGGAAAATGTAATAGTAATGGGATGATACAGTCCAAGACCGTTGCTGCAAGCTATGTGATGAATGAAGAAAGTCCATAGCCATTCATTGGGAAAATGGCTTTATTTCTTCTGTTCTGTTTCAACAGGCCTGGTAGGCTCGGTTGGCAACTCTAGCAACTACAATTTCTGTGCAGCGATGTAGAAGAGTAATTTTTGAAATATCATGGTATTAATGAAAATACCAAATAGCTTCAGGGCTGTGACAGCTCATAAGATCAGCAAAGTTAACCATCTAGCAATAGTTAGTGTCTATGCCTAGAAGATACTACATCATCCAGTTAATTTCAAGGGACAAAAATATTTCAAGGTTTGCCATCCACATAAAGTTTCTGCACCTGGTGATGTTGCTTCACCACAAAGTTGAGGCCCAATTTTCAACAGCAAAAACTGAATACTGTTGGTAATTCCCAGGCAAGAGGTTTGCAGGCTGATGCTAATACGGCACAACCTGGTTTATAATGACTTAAGTGCAAAGAGCATTTCACCATGTCCAGTCTGTGGACTCTCTCTCACACATCTGAAATCAGAGTTGTCACTGTTAGCCAAGTACCTTTTGATTTCAAAGAAAAATGAAGTCTCATATGTGTATGAAACATGTCTTCGCATCACAGACCGTAAAATTTCAAGGTGGAAATATTCAGGATATAGGAGAGGTAGAGAAGCCCACTAGCCAGCAGGAACCAAGGGAAATACCTTTTGATTTCAAAGAAAAATGAAGTCTCATATGTGTATGAAACATGTCTTCGCATCACAGACCGTAAAATTTCAAGGTGGAAATATTCAGGATATAGGAGAGGTAGAGAAGCCCACTAGCCAGCAGGAACCAAGGGTACATGGCAGGGAAAGGAAAAGCCAGGAGAGCTGGGATAGGATGTCAGACAAACAAGTGCTGAAGAAGCACCAATGGGCTGGCTGATGAGGAAAATGGGTAGCTAAGACAATGAGCAGTTGGACTGGGACATATCAGCCAATCCCAGTTGGAAGATGAAAAATAATTTTCTACTGTTATATCAATTACTGGTACAGATCAGCACTTGTGTTGAAACCTGGGACAGAAATACAGTCCTTCTGAGTGATGACTGCAACACAGTTCCTCAAGTTGATGGGTCTTTGGTCTTCATCGGTTTGCGTTTTCCACCTTGAAAGCTGTCTCTCAAGAGGAGGAAAGTGCTATAACTTCTAGCCTAAGACTGACACTTCAGAAGCCATCACCTTTTGGAATTTAGCTATTCAGTAGCAAAAGTACCAATTTACTGATAAAGTGATGGAATTTCAAACTAAATTGATTACAATCAGCTTTTTAACTTTCTTTTAATACTTCTAATACTTTGCAATGAAGCATCATACACTGTATTCAGAAATGGTCATCTGTAGACAAGTCAAGATTTGGCTTAAGTAGATAACAAAAAAGAAACTCCACTTGCTACCCACAGCAGACATACTGCTTCAACTTGTGCGAAAACTGCAATATGATCTGCGTACAGTTTCACCTAGCTCAAAATCTCACCTTCTTCCACAGACCAATATATGCTAAATACATAAGAATCCTTTCCAGCATGACTGTCAGTTATTGCTGTGTTTAATGCTAGTGGACAATGGAACTTAGACAAGATAGGAAATAAACATAAATGTTAATTATCTTGCTGGAGATCAGAAACCAGATGACATCCGGAGCTGGCATTATTGTAAACAGGAAAAAGGTATGAGAGCTACTTAGCTTAGAGGTTTATAAATACCAGATATACACACCAGGAGATATACAGGTTAAGAAAGGACAAGTGCAGTTCTGTACTAATAAGTGAGTGAGACAGATGGAAAGAGAGTGTATGTGAAATTATTTATGGGAACATCATTTTTGTCTGAGACAATTTTAATTACATTCTTTATTGGACAGATGCTCTATGTGCTAGGAGAAATCTGCCTTGGTTTATACACTGACACAGTTTACCTGATTCTCTTTGCTAAAGCAATAGTACCACAAAGACTGGGACCACCATGGCCATGTGGCAGAATGCAGAGCATCAGCCCCACAACCCTCCTCAGAGCACCACAGCAAAGTCTTGAGCTGCATCCTGCAAGCATTTATGCACAAATTGAACTTTGTGTACTGTGATTAATTTCCCTAACACCATGTGGGTTTAATTGCAGCACAGAAAACCAAATACAGACTTACATATTTTTAGGATCAGGACCTACTTAGCACTAGTCAGCGGTGATTTAATGTGTCTGTACTTAATGTGCAGCTTACTAAATGTGAGAGAATTCTGTGTTTTGGTACAGTTTGGGTTTTTCCCCAGAACAGCATGTATGTTGTTTCAACATTAATGCTGAAAGTTAAATACTCTGTAGTCATTGATGTTTATTTAAACCATTATAATGTTGTCTAATGCAGCTAGGAACGGAGGTACAGTAGCCTCATATTTAAAAGCATGGCCTTTTATATAACATTAGAGAGCTTTAGTGGGCATGTTGCCCATTTCTGATTCCCTAGCGGTTTCTCTCCTTCACAGGAATTAATGTTCTAATCAGAATGCATCTGTATAACGTTTTCCTTGTGCTCATCAAGTACTAGCAATTCAGTGATTACCTTATGCATCCCACTGCATATACTAGGCCAGATTGTTCAAATATTCTCTGGTATAAGAGCTAATTGGGCATCTCTAATCACAAAATGGTGCCACCCAAAAATCTATGGTAAGAGTGAACACCAGAGATATATAATAAAAAGGCAGAAAAAGACCTGACGTTGCATTGCTGGATTGTCTTCTGTGGGGTGTGTTTAGTGCAACCATCTACACGTAGATGAGCATTAATATTTGCAAGATATGTAGGTAGCCTGGTATCAGTCTTTGCAACCTAACAAGTCATGCAGATGCATGCATGCTCTCGTGCACAGGTCAAGAAAGATTCCTATTACAGGATTTAAGCTTTGCAAAGTCAGAGGCAAAGATTTCTGACGTCAGCAGTAAGCCCCTAGCCTACAGTTCATGCTATGAAGTGGTATCATTCAGGGTAGGGTACAGAGAGGATGCAGCATCCCTTAGTTGCAAGCCCTCTTCTCACCAGCTACACTGGGAATCTCTGGAGCAACTTCCCAGAGAAACAGTTCAGACTTCCAGTGATACTTCATAAATGTATGTACATTCACACATGCACACACACAAAAAATAAAATAAAATAAAAAAAAGAGGCAGGAACAACCTTCTCTGAAACACTTAAAGACCTTAATGTACTGACGAAAAATAATAAGCAGTGCAGTTACCATTAATAGCAATATCCTTCAGGAATTTTTTCAGTTACCTGCTACAATGCTAATCACTGGTGCAAAAATCAACACTTCAGATGTCTAATTCTAAAGCTGTTACTAGGTTTGAAGAATAGCAGCTGAGATTAGGGATAATCTTTTTTAACTATTCATAGTTAATTATGTTTAACTCTTCATATTTTTTCATATTTCACCTGTTTCTAGCCAAACATGAAATAATTTGTATGTGACATTTATTGTCCATCATACAACCTTCTCTACTTTTAAATATTCAACATCTTTTCCAGCTGTGGAGCTTGAATTATAGAATGAAATTAAAAGAATTGAAGTTTTATCCCTTACCATTCTTATAACTTTACAAATATTCAGATTTCAAAGTTATGTTCCTTGCCAATATGATCAATTTAAAAGCAGTGAGTATGTAACAGTACTGATTTCTGTTTCTGACCCAGGATTTGCTTTCTCACAAGAACACATTCACTGCACAGGACCGGCCAAAGACCACTGAAATCAATGGAAAGGCTACCAGCGACTTGGATGGAATATGGATCAGGTTTTGAGCATAACACTGCTGACTTCAGTGACTCATCACAAGAGTGAATTTGGCTTTGACAGATGTAAAGCGGTTCATTCCATGTACCTCTAACAAGCTGCACACATTTTAACCCCACCCTTCCACTCCCAGGAATTTAGAGCACTTTGTTCTGCTAGCTGTGTTAAGAAGCCCCAGCACTCGCACAGGTAAAATGAATGACTGAAACACATACAGTTGTTTGTACTTACAGGTGTCTGGCTTGAGCTGGCTGTTGGTAATTCCAAAATATTGGGGATTTTCGATGACGGGAATCTTTGTCATCCCAATGATGACTGCATCAGGACCCCCCTCAGAAGAAGACGGAGTATTACTGCCATTTGAGATGTGGTGGAGGGGGCTGGCTGAATCGTCGTCATTGCTGATAACTGAAGAAGGACCTAGAGTTAGAAACAAAGATTTTTTTTTAACTCAGAACATAGTTCCCTTCCCCCAGAAAATTCCTTTTTTTTCTGGTTTGGGTTTTTTTTTTTTTTTTGGACCAATTTGTCCTTCATCCCTGTAGCAAATAGCTCACTTCATGGGCCTTGTTGACCTTACCTCAGGAATGTTATATCTCTGGGTACAGATGGTGAACAGTGGGTTTTTTCCATTAGGAGTTGGAATGTGGAGCAAATTTTTGTACTGGTAGATCACCTAGAATATATCAAGGTCCAGCATACTCTGTCACTGGGAAAGATCTCCAAATTTGTCCAAACTCTTTCTGTCGTTCTCAGATATAAGCTATGAAATACATACATTTTCTTTTTTACCTTATACCCTGCTTGGATCACACAGCAATAACTGGCAAAAATCTGGGGGACACCTGCCCTCCCTTTGAGGTGACATTATAACAAGACAAAAGACACAGAGGAGAGGGCTCATCCTGATGTGGGAAGGTGGTAATTTCTGAAAGACAATGCGGTTAGGAGTTGAAATCCAAGGGATAATTTCAACAGTCACAGAAGGTGTGGAGCAGAGGCTGCAAAGAGTAGTTGGTAAGACACATTCCCATACAACTGCAAAATCTGGGGTCATTGCAGAGGGGCTCATCCAGCCCAGGGGAACACCCCACCAGCATCCCCATCCATACCTGAGTCCAGTCATCTTCCAGAAAGAGGTTTATTTTGATCAGTAATCCAGTGACAGTTTTTGCTTTGTTTTCACTCTGTACTTTACATTTTTAATGAAAGCGCCACAGAGCGAAAACCTTGTATATGGGTTAAAAAAGTCCTGCTTAGCGTAGTGTCCCACTTCTGTGAGCTGCAGAGGCCTTTGATCTAACAGTGAGATCAGTGCAGGTAACATTTGCACTCTTGCCATCTAATCCTGCCATTTAAATTCCACATTACATCTTCCAGTTTACATCCAATATTCAAAGAAAACTAGAATCATCACCTAGCAGCAACAACATTTTGCCTAATCTACCAACTGGAGAGCCAGCGTAGATGAAACGTCACATTTCACTTCATTCTCCAACCACATTAAACAGTGGTTTTGGGGTAACATTCACATCTTCTAATTGCAGTAATCAAAAGACGATGCTAGAAACATGGAAAAATTCACCCTCTGAATGTGCCTATCTCTTCTCTATCTCAGCACCCTTAGATGACACCTGTGTTTAGCCCATGGGCAGCTGTGACAGGTGGGGCAAATGTCTCCCCAGAGAAGGGGGCAGCAGAGAGGACCCTGAGGATGATGAAAAGCTGTGTTTACTCCAAGTTGGCAGACACCACATTATAAAATGCTGGAGCCCCAGACTGTTCTAGGCTGGACAGAAGAAACTGTGCAGATGCAAGACAGAGCTGAGTAACCCACCACACAAATGGCATCTGTGTCTGCAGGAGAGACAGGTGATGCAAGAAGAGAGAGAAGGGGGACCAACAGCAGGTCCTGTAGAAACATCACCGAAGATGTGAGAGAACATGGGCAGGATCCACCATGGCACACAGTTAAGGAACAGGATGAGAACTAGGACAGTCAAAAAAACAGCAGTCAAGAAAGGGGAGCTTTAAAGAAAAGAAACTCTTACTCTTTTGTGCCTCACCATATCATTAACAAAAACACTTCATCACTACATGGCATGAATCACAGGAATAAAACTTAAATAATTTTGCACGTGGCTATTCAACCCTAACTTTAGAGACTCAAGTGTGCTCTCACCCCTGTCCTGCTTTACTTTCTCCCCAGTTGGTTTAATGGTGCATGAGGGAAACATTCTCATAGTTTGAAAAAGCACTTCCCCCCTAGCCTGAAACATTAGAGGTAATTTTTCAAATACCTTGCACTTCACTGGAAATTCACTGTTGACAAATGTAAATGAAGCCTAGATCTCTGCAATTTATCAAGTGAAATACTAATACCGAGGCTGCTTTTGTCATTACTGATCAACCAGATCCTCAAAAGATTGATTCTACTAGGAAAGCTGCCAGGATAAGTTTTTGGTGAAGATTTCACTAATGAAGTGCAGAGCCTAAGAAACTGTGGGAAAGCGTCCTTCAGACGGCACACAACATACTTAGGTGCAGTCACAACACCTTTTTCAGGTGCATAAGAGTTGTGTGAAGTGCAAACCCATTTAAAACCACATTCAGTTTTTTCTAGGCATCATCCTTATGTCTCTAAACTTTCTGAATGTCACGCTAATGGCTCCAAAAAGCAGGCTGACAAATACACATTTTCTTGGGAAAATAAAGTCCTTTTATACTAACATAGCTTTAGTATAAGGGTCAAATCCCTTCTCTTACAGCAAATGCGCAAATTCCCTTGGGTCTGTAATTTAATAGAGGCATGTCTCTCAGTCCTTTTCAGCCCTGCTGTTCTCTGCTACATATAAGAAGGCTTTTTTGTCATTGTTTGCTTCCACCACATATGCGGTGATGACAAAGAAAAGTGACCATTACACATTTCTAGATGTTAAAGTGGGCTAATGAATAGAAACTCATTCTGTTCATCAAATCATTTCTGCACTGCTCCAAGACCCAATTTTGTATGGTGAGCTATTTTTTCAATCAGCATAAACCGCAAAGTGCTGCAGGTGAAAAGTAGACAATTGTTCTATAAATCTATTTACTCCATTAGGCTAACTGGTAAAAATTAGTCTTCATGTGGTATGAAGCAGGCTCCAAGTATATTCAGCTCTCTGATGTAGGTGAGGAAAACCTGGAAAATAACATGGTTTCCGAAGCAATTCCTGGCAGTACAAAACAGTTTAAGAAAAATTCAACTCCGGAAACTTTGTGCTGTATCACTTAGTGATCCCTCTCACTTACTAGCCAGTAATCAGCTCATGCAATGGTCTTTGGAAGTAGTTGTTTGGGTTCAAAAATCCTATTTCCTATATATTTCTTCTCTAATTAAGACAGTGAGAACTCAACAGATGGAAAATTTTGTTTATCTGAGGCAGTTGAGCTCACATCCTTTCAAACTTCCCCTTTGCTGGGATGTTTTCATGAACGTGAACAAACTGGTACATAAACCACTTCCACACTTGCTTATTTGCCAGACTATCCACTTACTATAAAGTTACATTTCATTTTTGGAATACACTAAGCCACATTAGAATAACAGGCCAGCACTGAAGCTGGATATGACTGATATTCTAGTAATGCAAAACCATTTTCCAGGATGCAAGATGAGGCCATCATCTGTGCTGCTAAGAAGCTAGAGCTGCCCTTTTCTGAATATGCACTGAGCTCAAATTGAAGGGTAATTTCTTAAAGCGTCTTAAAGTGTGGTTTCATCCAGATGAAATGGGGTCACCAAATTACTTGTCAAAGGCAGAATGAGTATGATAATTACCCTCAGCCACCTATTACTGATTCTCTTTTTTATAAAATCTGCTGTTGGTTAGACACCTGAAATCTGAAAATTTTAGACAAAACTTCATTGGTGGGAGTAAAATCATGGGTTGTCAATAGCCATTAGCTATTGCCAAAAGCTGACTCACAGTCACATTGAGCTTTTAAGAAAACTCCAGAGGCCTTCCCCACCTTCAAATGCGCTACCCAATGTCTTCCTTTTATTTCACTTTTAGAGCATATTTCTTATCTTAAGAAGATAGAAGCTGGAGTCAGATGAGAAATGGTAGCCTGCGTGGAGAATAAACATGAGAGCTATAACACTTGCAGGGCTGAATTTGTCTTTGAAGCTGAGCTAAAAACTTGTCCATTCTGCATCACCTAGGCCCAAGAAAAATCCCTTCTGTGTACAGCTCTCCAAAAAAAGTAATGACATGTAAGAAAACCAATGGCATTTGAAACTCACAAGCTATAATAAAGCCAAATACCTCCCACATCCCTAGGTTGTGAATGATCTTTGACACACAGTATGGGGAGAGGAGGAAACAGCAAACTTCTTGTACTGCACTTCCCACAAAAAAAACCTGGAGACAATCAAACACTGATAGAGTGGTGTGATGGTTTACTTTCACTAGTGCCAGCACCCCTCCCTGAAATACTTGTGGATTACACTTCTGTGCTCCCTCTTGAATAGTGTATCTCTGCACTGTCCTTGAGCTCGGTGGTGCAAACAAATGTGAGTTTCCTTATGTTTAGGAAAAAGAAAAAAAAATAAATTCAAGGTATGCTGCTATTTCTGGCCAGAAAAAGGAGTTTCATGCTTATAAAATACAGCCTTTCCTGCTGCTTCTATCATCATCAGAGTTTATGCAGTTTTAACATGTACGCTACCAAGACCTATCTACACTACTATTTGTTGAGCCTACATTTTGCTTTGTGTTATTTCAGACTTTTAGGTAGTTGGCTGTGGCAACATATCTGACTACTGGCTTCCACTGGAATAATCCACATGACCTTCCTGTGTATTCAAGTACAGAAAGAGTCTCAAAGCGAATAATAACATGACTCAGCTAAGCAGGCTGAATGCAGAATCAGAAAGAACATATGGGTTTTGTTTGCACCTGGCATGGCCTCGCAAACACTATACTCAAACTTTAGCTTAAGTGGTCACAAACAAGCACTGTATCCATCTACATCTCTCTCCACCTACTCTGTCAAAGACACAAGCAATTTACTCTTGCATGTTTTCTCTCCAAGCTCTAACAAGACCCCTTGGAGGCTACAATATCCTGTATGCTCCTTGCAACACACTTCTGTGCATCACATATTATTCCTATTACCCCTGAAGTCACTACTAATGGCTCAGGCACACTGGGAAACAGTAAGAGTAATAATTATCAAAAAAAGCAGTCAATTTTAGCTTTGTGGTTGGAGATGTGTAGTTACAAGGATTTATCTATTTAGTCAAGTGTTGTGCGGTGACCCAGGTAAAGAGGATCATTTTATAGAGATGATTTTGTGCTATGATGCCTTAATAACCATGGCTCTTTCCATGAAAAATGATGTTAACTGCTCTGAAGATTTCTCAACTGACCTTGCACTAGCATTGGCTCTTCTTACTTGTTCTAGGAACAGGGACCAGTCTGCACTGGGGCATGGTAATAGCATACCATCAAGTCAAAAGCAGGACAAAAGCATGTCACATCAGTCAGCATCACCTCTGCTGAATTTCAAGGCCATATTGACTCTTCTCTCTTTTTCCTTTTGGGAGGGGTGTATTTTTTCACTAAATACCTTCTTTTCCTCTGAGACTCCTATATTTGTTGTAGATTCTAAGTTCTTCTTTTCTGCATGATTAAAAGGTAAGTTTTATGCTTCAGCAAGAGCAAATGTATTTTTTTTTTTTCTGTTATCAAGCTAGGATCCAACTTTCTTACCAGAACAGACATCTTTTTAGCTTAACTTTTGAATCACTATCTTATCTTTCACTCCCTCTGGAAGACAACTCATCAATCATAGCTTGGCACACTTTTTTTCTAACTAAGGTGCTATAAGCTTTACTTGGAATATTCCTTTGAATATTCCTAAGTTCAACAACTGTATGAAACTGTGATATCAAATCATGTTTATGCAATTCTATTAGACTGGATAAGAGAGCCCAGCATAATAGAAAGTAATGCAATTACAGAAACATTATTTTATAATACTGGTCTCTTAAAATGCTGCATGCTGAATACAGGGAATTGAATTAAAAGGCATAAATAGAACACAAGGAAAAAAATTCAAAGCCAGCAGAATAAGCTTCCCAAAGATAGTCCCAGTTTGCTTGGAGGAACTGTTCAAAGTAAAGTCAGATTCTTCTGCAAATCTAGAGTGGGCTTATTAAAATGATGGTCTTTGCTTTGCAGCTGCTGCTGCGTTTAATGAGGGAAAAGTCAAGGCAAGGTGCTCCTATCCTTTCCCGGCAGTTTAGCTGTGCGGAGCAGACCCTTCTTGTCTCATATCTCCATCCCTGCCCACTCCCCAGAAAACATCCATTAGTCTTAACCTCAGTGAGGTCATCTCAATAGTCATTGCCACACTCAGTTGCAAAACAAGTAGTATGGGGTTAATCTTCCTCCTTTGTTTGCGGTGGAGAAAACACAAAAAATAAGATTACCCCAAGCAACATTATACCCAAGTCCATCCTGCTGAAGCACACTGCTCTTCACAGCTCAAATAGTGCATGTCCTTCTGTCCCAGTGCAGCACACTGAACCAAAAACCACACTGTAGTCATTAACTCTGTGACTCAGAAAACTGAGACTTGCCAGGTTTGGGTATTTAGAGGATAAATTATTTCACATCTTCTGACAGGTATCATTAATCTGTTTAACTGATTTGCACCCACCAGTGCTTGTTTAAGCTTGTACTCTGTTGCTTCTTGATATATGAGATGAGAAAAACTTTCTGACACTGCCCAAGAAGTTCAGTTCCCATCCAAGAGCATGCTCCAAGGAAGCCAGAGGAACCAGAATGGAGAGCTGGAGAACTTCCACACACCCAGCAGAAAAATGCCTCTGTTCCCTGTCAGCATGCACTTCTAACAATCTCTGAACAGAAAACTGGGGGCTCCTTGGAGGTCTCTTGCAGGAATAAGTGGCTGAAAATAGAAGTTTAGACTCAAGAAGCAGTCTTTAGGAGTCTATTCACTTAATACCATTACAAAATAAAGTGGAAACATTTGTTTGAAAATCATGATGAAGTCACACCACTTTCACGTAAGTTTAATTTGGGTGATCAAGAATCCAAGGGGGATTGCTTTTGTTTTCATGTGAAAAATCATTGGTTTGTCTTTCCACATTTGTTGAAGCTTCACTAGAAGACTAAATTGTGTTGTTATCACTGTATCGCTTTCATACAGAGCAAATAAGTTACAGTGCCATATTATTTTCTTTCCTACATAGAATATTGTAAGTAACGCATACCTTTGAGTCTAACAAAATAATAGGTATGTTACTCAGCTTTACAGTACCAAATTTTCAGTGTTGCTAGGTGTCAAAATGTCAGTCACGCTGACTTAAATGCCTTTCCCATAAAATGCATGTTCCTTTTGCTGGAAAACTTATTTCAAATGCATAACTCCTCTAGAGAGCAACAAACATGCAATCTGGGTAATTTCCACTGAAATGACTGCTCACACATTTTAGAAATACTCAAGTATTTCATCAGGCCTTTTTGTTGTGGCTTTGAATCTAAGAGCCACAGCTGCATATTTGTTTGCTTCGGGTTTATTCTGGAGCGTGATTGTGAAAGAATCCCAGTCAGTTCCTTTCAGCTGCCTTTCTTCTCACAGCTTTGTCTGTATTCCCCTGTATGGATGCATTCACACATCCCTTTACAGAAATGCCTAGAGCATTCCAGAGGTCATAGCTTCTGCAAGGGAGGTTTTGAATAGGGAGAGACTTCCAAAAGCAAGTCGCTCCCCAAAAGCCATGCAACCTACAGGACTCAGGGACAAAGACACAGGTGTCCAGGGCTGGAACAGACTGGCAAGGCAGTTTACCCAAGAAGCCTCCTTTGCAGCACCGCAAAATCATGCAGGAAAAAGGATGAAGTCTCTAAAATACTTGATTTGCTAGTACTGTCTGTGCACAATAAAAGGTCCGCGACCCCCCTCTGCCCCAGCCTCACTCCAGGGCCAGCTCTCCCCAGAGATGCCATCAGCAAAGCCTCAGCCTGCAGCACAAAGGTTGTCGATTTCTTTCTCCTTTCAGCCAGAAAGGGAGACATTTGTATAACAGATACCACAGCCACGATCTGGTACACATCTTTAAACTCTTAAGCACCATAACCAATAAATCCTCACAGTTCCTCCTTGGTGAGGTACATACTACTATTATTCCTGATTTGGAAGCAACAGGAGGAGCTTTGCGCAGCAAACTGATTTGCCCATTGCTGCAGGTGTGATCTTTGTCAAAGTCATAACCAGGACCCAAGAGGGACTGCCAGCCCCAGCTGTCGAACCACAGAGCCCTTCGGGACTTACAGCCCTCCTTCAGCTGTAGGATAAATGGTGGATATACAGCTGCCCACTGCTTCGTCGACGCTTTTGCAATATCTGTAGCTCAAATGACGTGCCCTATCATAAGGAATGAGGAATTTATGGCCTCTCATTATTGGTAGTCAAATGAAACACAGACCCGAGACAAAAATCTAGCAGGGATGTAGTGTATTAATCAATACGAGTATGTGAGCCAGAGAAGTAAGGATACAAGGCAGCAGAAAATGTGAAAGAAGGAAAGAAAAAATGATTTATCTTTTTTAATATAGATCACCAAGACCATTCATTATAGCCACCTGCAGGTTTGGATATCTCAGAAATGTGGGTAAAATTATAATCCTTCAAAAATACTACAGTGAAAAATCACCGTAATAAGAAAACAGATCAGCTGGAATATCCCTGTTGGCATCAAGGAAAAAAAAAAATTCACCCAAAATTAAATACTTGTTCCTTTCATTTCAGTTAAAAACTATTTCATTAACAATTGCTTCCCTCCATACTTTGCATAAATAATCTAAGAGTTAGCATTCCCATTCCTAGGGCTGTGAACAAGGTCCTCTGTTGTCTAGCAGATAAATACAACCTGGACAGAAGCAACCCAAGTTTCCCCATGCTGCTTTGGCAGTCAGTCTTTAACTGAGAGAATGGAAAAGCTACTTGGAGTAGTCAACTTCAATAATTTTCCAAATTCTATTTAGTTAGACATACTTAGATAAATGGCAGATATGCTAGATTGTGGAGAAATGCTCCCTGATATTAAGCTTATATTTGTTGTTTGTGTGCTTTTTTTTTTTTTGAAAAAGGCATTACTAATGAAATTATTTCCCTTCTTTAAACCCTCCCTGATTATTGCTTGGGAGTACAGTGATACTACCTACAAGTGTCTCCCATTCAAGAAAATCAGCCGAAAACATTGGGGAATTGGGATTTCTTTAATTCTAAACAGAGGTCTGAGGAGGTATACAAGGATAGCCTCCCAATGGAAGGGAACAATCTTTATTCCATGCTTATGTTGGATAGGAATCAAGTGCATCAAGAAAGACTGAAGTAAAATGTTAGGAAAACATCCTCAGGCACTGGAATTGCTCATACAAGGCTCAGAAATCTCTACTTCTGGAAATCTTGAAGCCATATCAGGAAAATATCTGTTGGGAAAGATACACATATGGCTGATATAGGCTTAGGACAGGGAAGAATCTCCCAGGTCCCCTTTCAGCCCTAATTATCCATAATGGCAAAAAGGCAGACCTTGATTGGTCTTACGGAGAACACTCGGAGTTCTTCAAATGTTGATTTATGTCTATTCAGAACTGAATGAGGCTTGTAGCTCAACAAATACATAGCATGTATCAATGAAGTACATACATTTCACTGCATTAGCAGGTTACTTATCCAGGCTGCGGAACTAAGATAGGTTTAGTCAGGTGAGAAGCACACCAGTGATGTACAAATCCACAGTCTTCAGTGGGTTATTCTACTAGAATACAAATTATTTAATTGCATTCTTTACATACAATTTATTTCAGTGTGATTCCCCCCTTAATTAGTTCTGAGCAGTTTTCATTAGTGGAAGTGCTAACTACATGACACTATAACAAAATCGTGTATCATTTCTCACTTTTTGTGAGTGGGAGATTCTTACAGGCCCCCAAAACTGCACGAATTATGAAGTCAACACTGTCCTACATTGAAATATACCTCTCAATTTGTTGTCAACAAGCATTCCAGAATAATAGCTTCCAATTCATTTTTCACTTACAGCCACACTAGCTAACCTTAAAAGTGACAATCTGCAAGGAAGCAAAACTAAATGATTACACACAATCAACCCAAACATCATGCTCAAATTATAAACAACATATGCAGAAATCTGGTATTGCTATTTACTCAGCTCTCACTGTGATGATCTTGCAGCCCAACTAAGGCTTTCTTCGTCTTGCACTGACTTGAACTGGCTCTTCTTCATCTCCAAACATTCCCTGTCCTTGAAAATAGCATTTGAAAACCTGATTCTTCTTGCGTCTCTGCCACAGCAGCCATTCCAGTGGCTTTCTCCCATATCCCTAGAGTACTCAGTAACTATACACCTTCAAACAGAGATCATAGCCCCTGCTCAGAAAACTTTGGTGGCCAGCAAAAGACTGACCAGAACCAAGTTCTGGGAAGATTTTTAGTGCTCAGCAATCATGTATCACTAGAAATTCTTGTGATATCCAGGTGAAGCATCTGCCATGTTCTCCAATGTGGAATAGTCTTAGCAACAGCCCCATTCTAGCATCTGGTGCTTTTGCGCACCTCTAAGAAGTCATAAAGAAAATAAAACTAATCACTTTCCATTAATCACTTTCTATTTCCACGGCTACAGACTTCTGGATTATTCTCAATTAGATCTTCTGGGACATTCTTTAAAAACTAATTCCCCTTTGGAGATGGGAGGGAGCTTAACAGACTGCTTGGAGCAATAAAGCTGACAATACAACTTCAGACCAAAGATGCAAAATTGCCTGCAAACAACACTTTCTTTCCCCTTCTTGCCTAAGGGAGTGAAGCCTTACATACTGCAAAACCTCTTCAAATGCAGATCTAAAAATTACTGCAGTGGAGCAAATGACACACATGGATAGAAAGGCAACATTTCAAATTTCTGTCCCAGCAGCATCACTCACAAGCTATAAGATTAGCTGCACAAATTGAGTGACTTGTCTCTCTATGTTGATCCTCTACTGCCATTTCCAGACACCTCCTCCTCCCTGCCATATGATGCCTCATCTGCTGGAGACTCGTCCTGTCACCTCTCTCCTGCCAGCTTCCCTTGAAATTCCCTTTATGGCAAGCAGGAAAATGCCCCACACTCAAAGCTATTTGCACAGTACCAGCTAGCTCAGCCATTATAGAGGTGCATGAGAAACCAAGCGCTGGCAGTTTTGAATCTACAACAGATTTGAAAATGGACACATTAATTGTGAAACTGGTCACAAAACTGGTCGCCAAACGACAATGAAATTTTGCTAAAATATTGGAAGCATCATTGTTTCTATTTTGGAGGGCTCTAAATAAAGCACTGCTTCTCTTTTTTCAGGATGCTTATTCTTTACCAAGTATTGTCCCCTAGCTTTTTTCTGATATGCCTCCTCTGCTTATTTACTCAGTTCTTCCTTTATGAAGAGCTTTGCCTCTCTCTTAACCTCTTGATCACCTGGCTAATCTACCTTCTCTTTTTCTAACATGTCCCTGGATTTCTTAACTCTGCAGCTTCCTATCACCTTGTAATATTCAGTTCCCAGTTCTCCACATGGCCTGCTGTGATTCTGTAATTTATATATTAGCATTAAATAGCATTAGTACCTGTTAAACTCAAGTATTTTAGGGTGACACTCATTTATTCTCAGAGTGTAACTTCCTCTTTTACCAAAAATTCAGTCATGGCTGTTTCTTAGCAACAGATTCATCAGAACAGATTTGCATGGAAATGAAGTACTCTCAAAAAGGAACTGCTAAAGGAAGCCGATAACATAGCCTTATTTCTGACCACCACTAGAAGCAAATACCACAAAGCAGAATAAAATGGTTTTGTAATTCCGTATGAATCTAATGAACACGTATACAACATTAGCACCAACTGAAGTAGAAGACTATATAAACTTCCCTAATTAGTGTATCTCTGAGCAAATCTGCAAAAATAATCTTGCCTTCTGAGACTGCAGAACAAAACAAATCAAGCACAGCCACAATCCTTTCTCACACTGGACTAGTTTCAAAATTGGAGTCTGCAATGGTCACATACAAACAGTTCTCAAAGGACCTGCAGACACGTGCACTTCCCACATGCAGGAAAAATGCACACCCTCACTTCAAGTACATCAATACTAAATAACCAAGAATGAGACTTCAGTGCCGGAACATAATGACTTAGTATTTCATTCTCCCCATATTTATACCATACTCTCAGTAAGCTGAAAGTTTCTCATTTTCACAGTCCTTAGAAAAAATCCATTTTCCCTAGAGAAGTGAGGTGTAGAAAAACACCTTATGGAACTTTGCCAGATGAGGTTTTTCTTGGGTTTTCTTGTTTGTTTGTTTTTTTGAGGTTTTTTTGGTTGATAGATAGGTTGTTTTTTTGTCTGTTGGTTTTTTTTTTAACCCAAAATAATATGCTCAGACCCAACTAGCTAGCTCATTAAAAATGTAGGACAAAAAAGAAAGTTGGGGATAGGTTGAAAGCGTGAAACCAAACATGAAGCATGAAATCCTATGACCAGAAAAAGTGAAATAACAATACCAAGAGTCTAATTCCCTTCATCATAGTATCAACTAATAGTAATTTATTAAATTGACAATAGTGCAAAATCCCTGAGCTTGACAGTTGAATCAGTGACGAAAAGTTTTTGGCAAATGGAGGCCTGTGCTGCTGTGGCACTCAGTTCTGTCGCTGAAAGGCAGCGTCTATAATATATGGCTGCACATGAATAATGTTAGGAATGAGCTAAAATAATTGATCTGTATTATTCCCAAGAGGCAATGCCAAAAAGGTAATCGCCCATATTCGTACAATTACTTTATAGAGAATGACAGTTTCATGTCTTCCAAACATTTAACTGAAAATCTATAAAATCCATTTCTCTTTCTTGCTAAGAAATTAATATAGGAACAAATGAATCTATAGGAACATGAATCTGTGACCTTGGAGGCAAGGGGGACGGTATGGAGAGAGGAAATTTTTCCTCAAGTAGATGAGGACCAGGTTCGGGCCCACTTGGCCAAACTGGACATTCATAAGTCCATGGGCCCTGATGGGTTGCACCCACGAGTGCTGAGGGAGCTGGCAGACGTTATCGCTGGACCACTCTCGATCATCTTTGAGAAGTCATGGAGAACAGGAGAGGTGCCTGAGGACTGGAGGAAGGCCAACATCACTCCAGTCTTCAAAAAGGGCAAGAAGGAGGACCCTGGGAATTACAGACCAGTTAGTCTCACCTCTGTCCCTGGGAAGGTGATGGAGAGACTCATACTAGATGTCATCTCCAAACAAGTTGAAGAGTGGGGGGTTATTGGAAGTGGGCAACACGGGTTTACCAAGGGTAAATCATGTATGACCAATCTGATAGCCTTCTATGATGCCATGACCGGTTGGTTGGATGAGGGGAGGGCAGCAGATGTCATCTACCTTGACTTCAGCAAGGCTTT
>NW_015090766.1:938622-1046305 GCF_001431845.1 Calidris pugnax | reverse complement strand
ACAGTTTCATGTCTTCCAAACATTTAACTGAAAATCTATAAAATCCATTTCTCTTTCTTGCTAAGAAATTAATATAGGAACAAAACCTGAAATTCCAACCCTGGTCATGCTCAGACAAAACTCCCACTGAAGTCAGTGGGAGTTTTGCCAGGGAAAGGATTAAAGACAGTATGATCTGCTGCATGCTACCAGGAATATGAAAGCTATGGAGGTACATTTTCACTGCAGTGCTACTGGGCTTATTAAAATCAGCTAGATTTTGGTCTTTCACCTCTCAGTCACGCAGTCACGTGGACATGCAGAGGAGGGATGGATGTGAGGCGGACAAGCCAGCTTGCTCAAGAGCACTAAACACTTGGCTGGAAGCCAGCAGAACTGAATCCCTCCTGCAGTATCTCCCTTTCCTCATCTTCTTTAAGGCCTAACAAGAAGGAGGAAAGGGGCAAAGAGGCAAGCCTGGATCCTTAGCAAACAGCACTAGTTGGAGGCAGTGCAGCACGCTCATCATCACAAAAACCTACCAAAGCCCCTGATGTTGTCTGTGCTGTTCCAGCACTGGGAGCACGCCTGGGCACACAACCCTTGGGAGGCTTTAAGCTGGGCTCTGTGCCACAGAGATAAGACACCTCAGAAGAGAGATGGCAGGAAGCAGCCAACACACAACAGCTTCATTGGGCTTCTGCCAGGGGTGAATGGACCTCATTGGTAACTAGAGGAGCCCATTATCCCTAGGGGGCTACCTGGGTCTGCAAGGATGGGACGCGGCACTGCCTCAGGGTCCTTGGGTTTTGCCGGTTGCTCCCTCCACTTATCATGTTACCTTAGATGGATACAGAAACTCATTTTAAGAAAGCAGAGAGTTAAATCAACTGTGCGGTTGGGATGGATTTGTTCTCCAATGCAATTTCCAGAGGCATTACAATTTGGTTTGTTAAGAAAGTACAAACTTTTCTTTATGAGAAAGTACAAACTTCTCCATTTTCATGGTGTGGTAGCAAAACCCAAGGAATGAAGGTATGACAACCTGAAACAGCTAATTCATCTAAGCAGCCTGCCAAATGTACCAAAAATTAAGTCCAGCGCTACTAACCCATTTAAATTTTTAGGAGAAAGCAAGAATAATGTAGGATCTCATTACAAGTGTTGTTTTTAAAATGAAACTTCACTTTCAAGAGTATGATTACAAAAGATTTCTATCTTTTATATCACCAATTTAATTTCAATTGTCAAGCAGTTATTGCTAAACAATTAACTAATATTCACACCCAGAAATATTTCTTACAATGCTTAATAAAAAAATATATGTTTAGGGACCACTACCACTTGCAAAATAAAGAACAATACAGTACAAATGATTCAAACACCAGAGTGAAGACATGGAGGTCCTGAATTTAAAATAAGCTAGCCCTGTTGAGTTAAACTCCCTGATCTGGGTTCTCAAGCAAGTTTCAACGTACGTATCATACACAAACTCATTCAATACGAGTAGTAAAAAATGCGATTACTTTATTCACTGTTAGTAACACATGACTAAAACTGTAATATATAGCACCATTTTACACCTACCTAAACTCCTAAAAGATCATTTTGTAGAAAAAAATGAAACTACAAATAAATACAGATCTTATATGGAATATGGCTAATATGGATTAAGCACCACAAAAACTTTACAGTTTTGGAATTAAAATTGCATTGCTTCAGTTTGTTGGCATTTCCTTTTTATGTTAAGTGTCTGGCAAGATCTAAGATGTTTACTCCTACAAATGTTCACAGACAGTGAATTTCAAGCTTTAAAATTTACCATTCCCAAATAGATGGTAGTAGTAGTACTTACGAATAGCAAATATTTAAGTTGGTCTCAAAGCCAATGTGAATTGGTTAAAAGATCTGACTCATACCTTTCTCAGTCTCTACTGATTTTAAGATCCTCATGGTTTTGCACCCCATGCACATATATTCACTGCTGGACAGATTGATCTGTTAGCATTTTACAGTCACATGGCATAAACATAAACACAATGCAAGGAAAGGCACCAGAGAATCAGGCTGCACAAGCTGCGCACTTGGAATTGCAAAGCGTAGGTAGCAATGACAAAATGTTTCAGAATGCTAAAGAAAGCAGTTACACATTACTTGGGGACAATTTAATGAGGTACACTAACAGCCCTCCCTAGAATCCTGAAGCAGATAAAATTACTTGAGTAAGGAAGGATGTGACTCCAGGCAGGACAACACACACATGCACTAATTCCCCTGTCCATAACTGCAATGATGACAAAAATCTCAGACAAATAAACGCCCCTCATTTGTTTTATAGGGAATACAGTGCTGCACTCCATCTGGGGTCAGAGCCAGGGCTCTGGTGTAACCAGGCAAGCATCTGCACAGACACTTTGCATCCTGTAACATGCAGATGGAATTCCTTATGAATGCAGCGAGTTAAAAATACATTTATATTCTCTATTAAACAAATAAATCTCCCAGTAGCCAGATTTACGGCACTCAAAAGCAAGACCTGCGTCTCTCCAAACGGGAAAAAAACATCAGTTTTTCAGAATTTCTATTCTCCTCCTAGAGACGATCAAACCCTTTGTTATTAGACTGATGACAGGATAACTCAGTCCCTCTGCCATCAATCCTCAGCCTCTCTGCTTTGTCTGCCAAAGGCTGCCCTTTCCTGGCATGAGTATCTGTCCCCTGGCAATCACTGATCAAGCTGCTACCATGTGGGCCACCTACAAATCACTAATGGTTACAGCCGCACTCACCATGACAAAGTTCAGACCAGAACCCATGAGCAAAAAGTGTTAGAGCCCCACAGTTAGGAACAACTGCCCCCAGAGGCAATGCCATCACCTCCTAATGACAGATAACAACTTCACCTGGGTCCCAGGGTAGTCAAGTTCAACAGCAACAGCGTTATATATACATTTGGATTCCAATGAAGTGCGAAGTTGCAGCAGGGAATGGAAACTTGGCGTCCTCTTTAGAAAGTAAAAGCAGTTATGATAAATCTTTCTCTTCCTCTTGAAGAGACACGTGGCCCCTCATGGTTTTTTGGTTTTTGGGTTTTTTTTTTTTGAGACAGCGATAAAATGTGACTGGAAAGAGATTATGCCAACTCCCAAGGGAAAACCAATGCTGACAGACAGGAAAAGGTAACCTGTTATACCACAGTAAAAAGCTGGTCTCTGCGTGTTCTGCCTCAAAAACCATACCTCAAATGCTTGATGGCTGCTGTAGAAAAGAAATGCTCAGGCAATTCACAGTAAACTTACCTGAATTTGATTCATACTCTCAAAAGCAAACAAATCCAGAGCGTTGATGATTTGGGCCGCATTTAAAAAACATAACAAGTCTTGAAAAATGAGACAGCTGAGCAATTAGTAATATTAAAGAGTCAATGCTTGTGTGGCAGAAGCGTTCACAAGACCCATCAGGGACTGAGATATCACTGGGCTACTTGATAATTAGAAGGCAGACTTCACCAAGACTGGCAGACAACAGACAGGTAGTACCTCAGACTGTCAAAAAATTACTTTTGGCTTATAGAAGGCAAAACTAAGAGAGAAACTAACTTGTCTTTCACCTAATTGTCTGACATTAATAGAAAAATCAGTGAGCAGGGGCTTACCATGAGGAAGCCAACACTGATATTCTTTAATACTTTAACTTTCATCTCTCGTATTTAAGGTAACATACATGGTTTTTAATTTGAATGAAAATGGGAGTCTTATGTAAATGTTTTCTTCTACAAAGCACTGACTTATCAAGACTTCACATTTTGCTCCAATTCTAATAGTTAATCTGTACAGGTATATACAGGTATTTGATTTTTCCTTGGAATCTTAAGACATTTAACATAAGTCAACCAGCCTCTTATGACTATACATTATTAGGTACAAGTGCACCAGGAATCTCTGACATGGCTAGCCCTATTGACCTATTATCTATTACATATTACTCTGGGACCATCTAGGGCAGAAAAGTGTGAGCTAACTCATAAGCTCCGACCTCAGCATTGTGCTTGGTCTCATGAGAAAGCATTAAAATTGGCATGCATCTTTAGAAAAAGAAAGGGGAAATCTGTTTTAGGCAGCAAAATCTATGCCAGGATATCTGCTGGAGTAAAGACCTTACAAAAACTCAGCATGGTGCTGGTAATAAACTGAAATAAACATTACCCAGCCCTCAGACAAAGGTTTATATAGAACTGGCTGTTTTCTTGGATCATATTCCCTGAAGCAGGGATGAAGCATACATTCCTGAGACATCATCAGCTTCAATGCTGTGGACACTGAAATTGTGCTAAAACCCTTGCATGGGAAGATGTCGTGACTCTTCAGTGGGATCACACTAGCTGTCAAGAAACCACACAACCAGTTGCCCATTTGGCTGCGAAGACTTTCACCACTTTCAGTTCTCTAACTTATCCTACTTAATATAAGAGGTATTGAGGAAATGCGATCTGCGGTGTCACTTGTATGTAGTTCTCAACACACACTTGCATATTTGCCTTTTGCGTATCAGCTCTTTTGGGAAGGTGTCATGCCTAGAGCAGCCAGTTGAATACTCTGCTTCTGGATGTGTAAATAGCACAGCACTTCTATGTGGTAAGAGCAAATGCCGCTAGGAAAGACATTGGCACATTTATATCCTAACTTATTCCAAGATACTATTTAGGATTTTACTAATTACAGTTGCAGTGTACTGGGGAACTACATCTGAAGTTTGCTAAGATGAAAAATGAAGACACAATAATGACATCATAAGAATGGCATAATGGGAATAAACTATGAATTTGGAAGCTACAGTAGAAAAGCAAATCGCATAAACAAAACAAGCAAGTGCTTCTTAAATTACTGCTTTTCAACTACCAGAGCAAGCCCTTCATGTTAAACACAGTATCAACTTGTGCACCAAACATGAACTCCAAGCCAAACTCATTTTAAGCTCTCTTTCAAATGCACCTCTCTATTCTTTTTACTCACTTTTGTCTGTCTTCACACACTATGAAATGCAGTTTTACACTTTGAGGGCATTATTTTAGTTGAAACCCCATTCTCTGTTTATAGACCTTAACAACATCTGGTTTCTTTATTGTTAACTCTGCTCTCATGACTAAAGTCCTACAGGTCTGGGTAGTAAATTGGAAGCCAAACAAAACATTATTATTTAAACCTAAAGTATTTGTCAGCTTTAACAAACCAGCTAGAGAACATGTAGTTTAGAAATCTGCAGACTATATTTCCTTGTTTAGGTAAAACAAATTGTTAAAATAGTCTTTCAGTAGAATTATCTGAATATCAGAAACAAGAATTTGGTGACTTTTTGCAATTGCCTTCATGAAACTGCAATATACAAATAACGCTTATAATGTGCTCTACATTTTTGCTTTAGAGCCTGATTACTAACATAATATAGGAAGAAACATCAATTACTCAACCTGAAAGTTGACCTTTAAACTAATTTTACATTTCAAACAGAATTATAAAGTAACCTATGAAATGAACTTTTTATTCTTGCAGTATGTTAATGGAGAAATTGGATGGAAATAATTTCTCAAGACAAATATTCAGTATGTGCTGTTTGTATTTTTTCTCATTTAAAACAATAAAATACAGGCTTTGCTTCTACAAGAATACTGTTAAATTACAATTCATGTTCATTAAAAAATGAACACATTTGCATTTTTAGACTAATTTGAATTATCAAGAACATTAAGACTTTATGTTACTTCTTATCTTGTTGACTTCCTAATTTCCTGGGCAGTGTAAATGGCTATTTTCACTTTTATCTTTACTCAGCTTCATTTTTTGATTGTTCTCCCTAGATAACTTCATCTGCTGAGGATGCAAAGCCTGTACTACAATATCTCAATGGCAAGGTTGCTACCACTCAAAAAAATATCCAATGCATAACAATTTCAATATGTTCTTTTACTTGGTAAAGCATTTTCGTGAACCTAATATTTCATATTGTCTGCAAACTTTCTTTAAAATAATTGTATCTACCAGCTTAATCGCTATCATATTTTACCTGTAATAGCAAGTCTTACTGAAAGCTTTTTCTAGAATAGATCTTTACATCAAGCCTGTTTCTTCTAGATAGTGAGGATACATCAAATTCATTTCAAAAGCATATTTTACATGGATGATGATAAAAAAGCTTATGTGTAAAATAGACTAAAAGGCATCACAATTGTGCCAATAGGTGAAAAATCTGAAATTCCTTACAGGCATAGAAAGCAGACCTGGTCCAATGCTCAGAGTTGTGCTGAGCACCCAGAAGAGAAAAATGTGACCAAACAAGCAAGAAAATTAACATGTAATGCAATATCCATATCTGCTATAGTCCAAATACAGCAATCAAATTCATGAAAATAAGACATGCCCTAGTAAAAAGCAAAAAAAGGAAAAATTTGGGCTTAAATTGTGGCATAACGATTTCAACATTCTTGTATATTCTGTTTCATTAGGTCTGTCAAGAAATCCAGATGGTCTGGGCCAACAAACAAAAGCTCGAAAGCAAAACACACTCTTCAAATCATAGCACTGATGTTTCCTTAAAATAATTTGGAAAATCAGCACCGCTTACTTGAGTATTCAACCAAACGACATTTTCTACTTTAAGTTCTGAGTAGGTGAAGCACAGCCCGACATGTAAAATCTGCTGTTTTATGGCCAACAGCTGAGTATGTAGTCATCTGAATACACACACCTGATTGAATGTACATGTTAAAACACATATGTTTAAATTAAGTTAAACAGAAATAAAACCACTGCAAACAGGTTTTTTGGAAGGCAGAGGGTATTTTTTAAATAGGGTAACCATTCAAGATGTTATAAATATATAATTAAGGAGTTGAATCTCACTGTTCATCAGAAAATAAAAGCAACAATAAGCACATTTATAACAACAGATAATAGGTGAGGAACTCAAAGGTTCACTCTTTTCCAATACAATGCACAATTACTAATGGAATACCAGATGTGAACAATTTACAGAGAGTGAAAGACACAAGGCAAATTAATTGTAAAACTTTATTGGCTTGTTAAAAATAAGTCTGTCAAGTACAATTTTTGTAAGTATAGACTGTCCGAACTGTTACGGTAGTACTTGGGAATAAAAACAATGACTGTCTATTCTTTACATGAAATATAAAACAGTTTCAACATGAAGAATTTGAGGGGAGAAGGAGAGAAAAGAGTCACAGCTTGCTGATGGATTTCAGCAAACTATTTTTTTATGACGTGATGTTATGTGATGGTAGAAGGCATTTTTGTGCTATCATTTAGAATATAACTTTTTTCAACATGAAAAATAGTTTTAGTAAAGAATGTTGAGTTCTATACTTTGGTACCAACAGAATGACTCTCTTCATATTTTTAAGTTGAACCTGAAGTCTAAGAAAGACCAAGGAAAATGGGGCTTTGAATGGCAGTGGAAAACATTTCAAATGTATTTGCCAAAGACTCCAGTCTCAGGTTTGTGTAGAGGCATGGAAGCTCAATTCTGCTCTCATGCTTAATGCCAGTAATACCAATGCAATATCTGTGTTGAAAAAAAAAAGATCTCAGGAAAAAATCAGGATTCCTTTTCCTGTTTTGTGGACATGCCTGAGGAGTGAGCTCTATACTGCTCACATCAAGGAAAAAGCAAAGCCATCACAAGAAGACCGTGATTTCACCCTCTATTTTTTTGACTATCAGATAGTTCCCTGAAATCCTGTATGGTTGTTCTTGTGATTCCAGGCAAAGAATGGAGTTACAGTGAAAGCGTTTATGTGATGAGGGGAGCTTCCTCCTATAACAAGACATAATCTGCTTAATAACACTGCTGTAAATTGCTGCCTCTAGGGACTACGATGGAATTGCGTTCTTCAAAATGGAAGCAGTTTGGCTCTATACTGCTTGCAACTCTGCTCCAGGCCAGGACATGTGCTTATCCACCACACCACAGCTGCAAAAATATAGCTAATCATGGAAGGATGCCTTTAAAATTAGAAGTATATGGCATGTCCATATCCAAACAACACACAGTATAATGTGGGCTCTTTCAATCTATCTTTTTTGGATGAAAATTAGTTAACCAGTTAACCAGTTAACGTTGTGGTCTGATTAAAAGACAGTAACATCTTCTGTAAGTTCAATCATACAGTCTACATGCTTGTGGAACTCAACAGTTATATTTATCTCCAATTAATGCAACATTTTCTATTTCCACATATTTAATTTGTATATACAAAAGAAAAACAGAACAAACAGAAGCCAGCTTCAAAAGTCTGGGGATACATATTCCCATGGAAGTAGGACAATGAAATGGTCAGTGAAAAATGTGAAATACACAGTACCAATGTTCTCTGTGTTCCCTATAATGCTGTATTTATAGTTCTCAACAGTTCAATCCATCCATGAACTCTTGCTGTGGAGATCATATGACAAAATCTGGCTCAATTTGGCCTGCATTATAATCTGGAATACCTTACACCATCACATAATGACAGCAAAGCCCTTCAAAAGGATATTCAAAGATGCTGAACACTTGTACTCTATGGGGAAAAGAGCACATGATGTAGGATGCTGAGCTCTCCCAATAATAGAAGAGAAGGAAAGACAGACCCACTGAAAACCAGAAGAAAGAGAAGAAGCCAGAAAGAATAATGAGGAAGAAGAAGAAAAAGGAAGTACTAAAAACCTTTAGGTAAGTTTCTTGGGTTTTCTTTTGAAATAAACAAGAATAAAACACTTTGCTGCTGAATTAATTAATAACTTTCAAATTACTTCAAATTCAAAATATGCAACTGGAAAAGGAGGGCTGAATTAAAAGATGTCATAAAGGATGCATTTTTTTATCTGTCTCATAATGACTTCCAACTTTATAAACCACTTGCAAGTTTTTAAGGATTTAAACAGCTGCAAACAAAGTGTTGGTCTTCTTGCTGATAAAAAGTTGTCAATTTATCATGGATGGCCAAGTGAACATACTGAGAAACTGACCTTTGGATTAACGCTGCTGTGTAAAGAGCCAGTAAGAGCTGTATTGGTCATTCCTACATGGCAAACTTCTGTAAGATTTTTCAGTTTTGAAAAACGATGCTTAGGGATTGGCTGCACTTTAGGGAAGAAATGGATTTCTAGTGCTTCTGCCAGCAGTCAAAAGAGAAAGAGCAATTCCTGCATGAGCTATTTGAAGTAGAATTGTTTCCAACTAGCTGTCCACGGGTTTTCTTGGCACTGTCTGCTGCCCTTAAGGATCTTGCTCCCACTGAAATGAATGGTTTTCTTCACTGCTGCATGGGAGAAATCCAGTTGGTAGTCAAAGGCAGTGGAAAGGCTGGGGACTGCCACGCAGAGGTTAGGGTACTCAAACACACATATATTGCCATCCAAATGTGTAACAGCAGCCTCCATCTGTCCTGGTGGTGAGCTCCCACAACTCCCATCAAAAAAAGACATGGTCCCCAAAGACCCTCCTGCAGGAACAGCCTTTCCTAGGGCCTGGCATGGCAGGCAGCTGCAGCAAATACAACACAGTCCCCAGGCTCTGCCTGGGAACAATATGCTTGTTAGCAAAATAGACCTGGCCATTGATCAAGCTTCCACCAAATTCAACATGAATTGGTTTATTATTATTTTTTATTATTATTATTTTATTATTATTGCTTTATTACTTATTATTATTAACTGATGACACACCTTGCCTCACACTGAGACACTCCTAAGCAGTGCTTCCTCTCCAGTCCCCCAACTAATCTGCCCATCAAACTGCTCAAAAGCTTATCTCAGTACTTCTCTGAGTATATTAAAAGTCAATTTAAAGTAAATTCTAGTATAAATAAACCCCTTCTAGCAGAACATTAGAAATATGTTTTTATTTTAGTTTCATGTCTGGCACAGTGAAAAAGAATAGCAACTCTGCCTTTAGACGTTTCATAGCCTTTTTTATTGCTCAGTGAAACAATATAAAAGCTTTTTAATGTCAAATCCTGGATGTTCAGCAACTTTTAGCATGTTAATGGTTCCTACATGACTCCTAGTTTGAATCTCACTTTATTTTAAGGAGGTCAAGAATTCGTAATTAACTGAGCCCTTTGTAAACCAACACCATTTGGGCAGATCAGAATCTCTACAGTTACAAACAATGTCACTTACAATCAAGCTGAAAGACAGGAGCTAGTCGGTACTATAATTTCCACGTTAAACGTTTAGCTCCCTTAGCTTTAAGAGCCTCTGTCCACATACTGAAAAGAAACCATTTTAGGAACATGTAGTCTTTTTCCAAGCACTGAACATCTGCGTTAAGACATTATTAGTAACAAATCATGTGCTGTAATCCATAAGGTTCTGTGAATATCTGCATCAAGTAATAGTGCACTGAGAGGCTAATATAAAAGATATAGCACAAAATATGTAAGAAGGATATTCTACAATATATATATAAAAATATATATATATTTCACTGGTGCATAAATCAGTTGTGGTTTATTAAAGTTACCTCCATGATTACATAAAATCCAAAATACTGTGTCAGTACATGCTGAAATATTTGAAGGTCAAACCTACTCCTATACCATAAAGATGAACTGCAAAGTGCTACAAAATAAATCACAAAAACATTGTGAAAAATCCCCAATCAATATCTGTGCACATTTATGCATATAAATACTATGAATCAGAAAGAACTGCCTTTTAAAATTAAATATGTCAAGAATCAACTGCCAAATTCCAGCTCTGCAAGTTTGCCTTTTTCCTGCCAGAAGAAAAGGATTCAGATTCTCACCTCATTTATTTGGCAATAAATTGTGAATACATAACTGAAATATGTTGATTTTGCCCCAGCAAAACTTAAGACTGGAATCTCTACTGGGTCAAGCTCTGCTCATGTTCCAACTTAGATTTGATGTAACTCCACTGACTTTAGTTCAAATATCACTGACCTAAACGAGTCTCTATTGATTTAGAATCAGCTCAATGGCATCAGATATTACTTCAACGGGAGGACAGAGTAATGTGTAAGCAAGAAGTCTGAGAAGAAAATAATTAAAAGGAAGTTAAAAGAGAATCAGTAAGCAGAAGAGAAAGTATCTCTCTAGAATATGACCATGTCCACGTAGACTTAGGGAGGGAAAAAGTAGACATTCCTAATATTGTTTCTGAGGAACAGCAGAACCCTTGTTGGCATCTAACTTCAAACAGCAACTACAATGGATATCCTTAATTGCTGCCATCCTTCTCCAGACCACCACAGTATGTGCAGGGCAACAAAGACACCACGATTCCTAGGTCATCAGTAGACTTTCAGCTCTCTCCTCTTTATGTGCTGAGAAGAACACATATTTGGGATAGGTTTTGGTGAAGGGGAGAAAGCACTCTAGCAACTGCAACTCCCTTTCCCTAGCCAGTGGCAAGAGACAGGAAATTTCACTACATAGTCCTACAAGAATGCAAATGTGGACTAATAAGGACAATTCCAAAACTTGAGCACAGCAAGAACTTGGATATGAGACACTGAAGAGAATACAAGAAAAATGTCAAAGGACTAAGAATCTTAAAAGGCCAAAAGCAAGTAACTTAGATCAAACAAAAGAATCAAGATGGCATTGCAGAAAGAGAGGGATGGTGTATCCTGTAAAAGACTGCAGCAGAAGAAAAAACAGCAATATTTCAATGGAAGCATGAAAATGGCTGAAATTATAAACCAAAAACAATTAAAAGCAAATACAAAAGAGACAAAACAATAACATCTCTGCCTTTTTACTAAACATAATTGTAAGGAATTAAAATCAAACTGTAGCTCAGAAATGTAATCAAAATTAATAGAAATGGAAGCATCTAACTCCGTTTTTTGCTGCTGGTCCTTGTAGCTAGCTCTCAGTCAAAAAACCAGAAACTTCATCTTTCTTACAACAATTCCCTCAACTGAAAAAATCAAATTAAAAACTCAAGATTTAATAGGTAAGTAGCATGAAACCAAATGTGTAGTGCTACATCTAAATGCAGTCCCAGGTCTTGCAAAATGCTTGTACTTAGCTTTAGTTGTTATAGTAAACTCTTCTCAGAAGATAGTAGGCTCTCCTCTGACGTATACTGAAGCATACTCTGAAGTATACTCTGCACTTAAATATGAACAGTTAAATAGGCCTGTAAGTACACAGTCTGAAAGACCAACTGTATAGTGTTGTTATTCTTGCTCTTGGCTCAGAATCAGCATTCCAGCCTAACTAAAGATTTGTACACTTACCCAAAATTATGGACTACATTGAATAAGCACAACCCTAACTGAATGTGTAAGTGATGGCACTGGTTCAATACCCAAGCAAGCTAACAAATAGTATTGCCACCTTTTTGTATACAGCTCATACTCTCCATCTTCCTGGTAAAGTCAGTGGAACCACATACATAAATAAGATTTGCAGGGCCAGCTCTGCAACTTACTGCTTTAGGATTTATCCTGAAAATATACAAGAACTTAACTTTGAGGATGTGAGCATTCCCATTGAAATCAATGAGTTTACACACACACTCAAATTAACCATTTGTGGAAGTTTTGCAGAGCCACTAACGCAATAAAATAAAAGCAACTTTGCAGTTCACCTTTGATAAATATTATTTATAAAAACAACATCTTTCCAGTTAAGTTCAAACAGAAAAAAATTGACAGAGGAAACAATATAATGTAATTTCATCTCAATGTCATTTTGGAAGACACAGTGAGGACAAGGCAATAAGAAAGAGTGTGATAGCTTATTTCTGGACTTTCTTGAGTTTTATAGCTGCCTCAGGGCTTGGCTTTGCCCTGCTCTTGCAAAAACAGCTACTGATTTGAATGTACTTCTACAGTTCTCCAAACACAATCAATGTCTAAAAGAGAAGTCCAAGGGAGGTGGCATTTCACTGGGCAAGAACACTGTCCACTCCCTAGTGTGCAGCATACAGCTTCCACAAGCTCAACAGCCCCTCTCTCATCTTTTCCTTATTTCATTTACCCATCCAGTGGGATCTTATGAAATAAAACAAAACCTAAAAGAAACAAAATAAAATATGAGAAATCATGCTTTTAAAAAAAAGTCAAAGAAAAATTAATACAAAAATTAATCCAAACACAAATGAATAGTTGACAATCAAACACATAAACATAAAATGCATTTAAAGGATACATAAAATGTTAAATAAAAACTGTACATGAATTTATGAAAATGACAACATTAGCTCTGTCTTGTGGCCAATGATTTTATTCCATAATTAAAAATGTGCAAGGCATGTTACTCATTTCTCTTTAACATATCAAAATATTCATATTGAGCTCTAATGCAGTAAATCTAGAATTCTCCAAGCAGGGACTATACTACACATGCGTCAGAAAAACCTGTCAGGTGTCATGCCTTGTGCAAAGGCCTATCATGAACAAGCCTGGATGCACAATCAAGTTCTCTTTCTTTGGTCTAGTCCATCAACTAAGTGAAGGGGACCACACTATACCACAGAGTTACCGTAAGTACAACACCAGGTTCCTCTGTAACCTTTGTTTCACACCTTAGCTTTGTGCACATCATCCTTTTTGCCTGATCTGAACAGGTTCTTTCCCTTAATGTTATTAAATGACTTTGTAATGACAGAAAAAAAGGAGCTGGAGGAAATAATAGGTAATTATCATAAAATTAATTGTTTCTAAATATCAACAGGAACTAGGAACTTAAGAATCAACAACTAAATATGATGGCACATTGAAACACAAGTAAAAACCCTTAGGTCATGTTCTGTTCTGAGACGAAGGAGAAACCCTGTGCACCTATCCCCATTCAACATTACCTGACCATCTAAGGCTAAGAGCTTCAAAAAAGGCTACCTTTGGGCCTGTGTGAAATCCAACTATCTCACTCTATAGCATAAATACTTCCTAGAACAGCATTGTCTTACCCATTCGGTTGTTATCTGATGCAGTTGAGTTATTATGTACATCACTGTTGACAGTCACCATTACTTGTTCTAATGACATTTGAAAAAAAAAACATGTGAGAGTTGTACTATTATCCTGTAAATGTAAACTTCATCGATCATTTTTGTTATTTGGTGTGATTGATTTTTTACCTTGCTTTAGTAAGTTCTCAATGTTTATAAAGAGTGAAAGCTTATCTATATTCCACAGCACTTTAAACAACAATTCAGAGCCAAATCTTGATTTGCCTTATGCTATCAGTTTCAAGAGAAGTTGAATTTGACTGTTAGTAATTAAGTAACAATGACTAATTCATTTACATTGCATTTTCTTGCTTGTTTAACCTTGAGGCACTCTTAGTACTTTTACCCTGAAAGTAGGTAATGGCACATTCAGAGGCTGAACATGCTAGCTTTGAACCACCAAACATTTCCAAAAGGGTGTGGCAAAATTCCTTTTCTCTGAAACAATTGCTAAGGTTTAGTGTAATGTGTCAAGCAAAAACAAAGGGACCTGGCTAATCCATGGACAATAATATATTATCAATTGAAGTGAGCATTATTTCAGTACAGCTAGGCTTCTGCAGAGAGATTGTTTTACCTGGAGAGGAACATTCTGGGTCAGAGTGAGATAGAGAAGATGAACTTCCTATGGTCATATCCACATGTAGCTATGAGTATCATAAGAACTTGTAAGGAATACTACATTATTGTTGGAATCTGTGCTCTTACTGAAACTTACATCATTCAGGTCCTTGCTACTTCTACTGCCTCCTCTCATATACCTAAAATACCTTTAAGTGAATTAATACAGTTTTGCCATACCACAACATTCTCAATGAGAGAAATCAAAACCATGAAACCATCATTGAAAATTCAGTTCATCATGGAGTGTATTAACATCACAGCCCTAAAGGCCTACTGTAATGTCAAGAAAAATGCACAGCTATGAAATATGTTGACCTTCATGACTGTATATACATGTTGCAAGCTCCATTTAACCATTTTTGAGCAAGACTGAGGACCTGTTTCTGCAGGTGTTACAAAGCTGGCAGGCTTTTCCACGCCTTTCTGTAGTATTTTTACTAGGTCTCTGTAGTTAATCTATCGCCTAAGTAATTTTCTGAAGGATGTTTGGAACTTACAGGTCAGAAAGAAAAAGAGGAGTATCATCAGGATTTTGCTAGTCTAGATTGAAAGTTATTGCATGGTTGCTACCTTCCCTTCAAGTTTCCTAGGTCATTCAGACCTCCTCTGTGAAACTTGTTTTCTTGAAAATGTTAGACTGCCTATGTATATACATAAAAACACACATCTACACCACACTTTTAACATTAAAGCAAAGCATTGCAAGTTAAAACTTTCTGGCCTTTTATTAATTTCCTTACCTGGTCTGCTGCAATCATAGTTAATCACTTTTCTATGTTTCAAGTAACCTCTGAATTTTCATTTGAGAAGTTCTTAACTGATGAACTAGTATTAAGTGTACAGTACTATGCAAATCACAGGTAGACAATAGATCTGCTTATATTCTTAGTTGCATGTGCATGTACATTAGCAACTCTAGTAGTCAACAGTGACGTCTAAAACAACCAGTATGGAAGAAGACTCAGACCTAGAATCTGAGCAATAGGAGTCAAGAAGTACACAAGGGAGTCCTGCCAGTCCTACCGATGGCACAAGAATTCATTACAATAAATAAATCTTTTAAAGGGAAAAATGGTTACTAGAAGGGAGTCAGGGAAAAAAAACAACCAAAAAACAAAGAAAGAAAAGAAAAGGGTTAAAAAGGAGAGTCTATTGATTGTATTCAGTGAAATACGGAAAGTAACCAGGTAATGTATGTAGAAAAGAAAAGGACACAGAAATACGGAAGAATTGCAGGAGGGGGCAGGGAGTGAGGGGTAGGGGCAATAGGAAGGTTCTGACAGAACACAGGTGAAATGGAGCAAGGAAAAAGGACTGAAATAGAGACACAGAAACTGAACAGAAGTGCTTTAAAAAATGGTTCCAGGCAAAGTAGAAAAAGTTACAAACCCATTAAGCAGCACGCAATCTGGACTTAATTTGTATACTAGCTCTCTGACTATTTGGAGTCATTGAGCTAAGAGGCAAAATATTATGGGCAGTGGTTATTTAGAAGATGATTTCTCATGTTCTAACTGCTACCCTCTCATCTAACTTCTCAAACTTTGAAAAGGAGTTAGGCAGGTTGAGGCAAAGCCTGATTTTGGTTGGAGGTGCTGCCGGGGCACTGGTTCTGAATATAATATTAGTTTTTAAAAAAACATTGCTGTTACATAAGCTGCCACTCAGACTTCAGAGGAAAGTACACTGAAGAATAATAATAAAAAATTCAAACTAAAAGTGGGACAAAAAAAGGTAGCCATCTTCCCTGTACAAGCAATGAGAGACCTTCATTCATCCTTTAAGTGAACATTATATACCTGTCTCTCTCAGATGCAAATGTGTCCAAGACAATAAAGAAATAATAGATTAAAATGTAACCTTCTGATATTTTATTTCCAATATCATCTCTTCATTCAGAAAGTTATGAAGTGAGCATTGTATTCATTACTGGTCTTAAAACAAAAATTATAATGATTTTGCAATACACTGTTTGGGGACATCAAATTTAAGTCTAACTGCTTTCCCTCAAAGCGAATATGCTACATAAAGTGTAGTTTGAATTATGTTATTAATCTGGATCCAGTTGAGCCAACAGTGAGGATCTTCTTTAACCCTACAATTTGCTTTCTTTAAGTACTACAGATTACTCTTACAAGCTTCCTAGATCTGTATCTCAGATACTGGAAGATCCATAACTTCCTAAGAGTTTACTCTCATTGGGAGCTGGATAAAATACCTTTAAGACCAATTGTTTCTAGCTTTTCCATTCATCAGAGAAGTAAGCATAAAAAGAAAATATAATAGCAAAAAAGCCATATGTTTATACATGCTGAACTTATTCTGAAAGAAGAGCCTTTCATAGACACAATCCTTTTTATACCTCAAGAAGCCAACTGTTATCCTCCTTTAAACTGCATACAGCACAGACCTGGCTAGTTAATGACATCACCATAGCATTTAATGCATCATAACTTCTAATGCATTGTCACATTTGGGAACATTCCCAGTGTTGTGGGAATAGAGACTTATCCATGGACTCAATTTCTACCTGTCCCAAACAATCTCAGTCATGGCCCTTCTCACTGGTTATGTTCCCTACAAACATTAACTAAGTCATTCAGGAAGCAAAATGTCATGACAGGCTCATCTTCTGAACTTTTTTCACAAAGCAAGATAGTAAATTTTAGTTGTCTTAAATCTCGTCTACTCCAAAAGGATTTGAAGTAATATATTCTGATGATTTCTACATGAATTGGAAGTCTGCAGTGAAACTTTCTTGGTCATTATAAACTTGACCCAAATTCTGCCAGAGTAAATAAAATCTTCCTACAATGAAGACTTATCTGAATTCAAAGCTAAGTTTCATATTCTCACATCCAACTCTCCAAATATGTCTCTGCATGAGATGCATAAATTTGGAGATCATGTATGTAAAACCAAACATTCAAGGAAAGCTCAAGCAAAAGAAGTGCTGAGCAACTGAAAGTTTCTATGATGTTATGTCTCATCGCACTTTCTCTCTTCACCAAATACATATGGTTAATCCTAAGTAGAATGTTACTTGGGACCTCGATCCAGAGTATTTTGAAACAAAAATTAATTTACATTTTTACTTTTTCTAGCTTTGAGGAAATCGAGTATAACACCACATGTACCTCTGGTCTTTGTAAATGAACAGTGATTTATACGGAGAAAGCTCAAAAATGCTGAGTGGAAGGGAGGAAAGCAATGAGGAGATGTAGTTCCGTTACCTAAAAAGATATTCTTATCAAATTTTTCATTTTCTGGTTTCAGTAGAAAATTAAATGAACTAATTCATTCATAGTTTTATTTGCTTCTTGGATCTGAGCCAGTCCTTCAAAGAACAGTACTGGCTAATGCAGTGGCAAAATGAGGACAACATGTCACCACATTTTTATTGGAAAGCAAGGAGAGGCTCCCAGATAGGTTTCTGGAGAATGTTTATCACACAAACAGAAGAATATGTGTTTATCATCACACACAAGAATAATGTCTTGCCTTATTAGAGCAGTTTCTACATAGCAATAGGAGTTAAAGTTCTCTGAAAATATCCATACTTTTTCTTAGGATTCTTCAGATTTTGCATGCACCAGGATCAATATTGTTTTGTGTTTCAGAGCATAGTAACATAAACTTTTAATACAATTTTTTCTTTATTTCTAAACAGCGCTTTTACCCCATGAGGCACTAAACCAGTATTTTTTATTCATGTCATTAGAAATCTAATGGCATATGTATATATATACTTTTTTACCTAAGAATAAAAGCATGGACAGAAGACAACCAAATGAAAATCAAAGACCTAAAACCACACAGACTTGTACACACTCTTAAGTTATTAGAAGCTAGGGATTCCCAGAAAATCCTGGCTCTGAATTTGATATTGGTCTCCTTCCAGATCAGATTTTCCAATAACTGAATTTACTTAGTAATTGGGAAAACTAGGATCAGAAGAGATTAAACGGTCTGTCCCATGAAACTGTACATCGAGATAAAGAGTCTTGACCCTCTTGCATGCTCCAGTTGCTTACAACAACAGGAAGGCAAGTACACAATGCAGTATCATATTAACCTCAGGACTATTTATAGTAATGCAAAACAGTGGGTTTGCTGTCCTTTACAATTCTTCAAAATACTGCAATATCTTAGAAAAATTATTTTCCACTATCACTAGCTTTTCCTCTAATGTTTAAATTTATGCTTCACAAAGAAGGAAACATAGTTTGTCATTTTATGGACGCTGCCACCTGTACAAGGTTTCCAAACGGGCTTAATAAAATTGCAGCCATTAACATTAGTGTTGCAGGCAGCATTCAATCTATTTAATGGTTTGTTTCATTGATCTGTAAGTTCATAAAATGAGAAAGTGGGTCAAAGAGAATTATATGTACTTTAGTACAGAAGCCTATAAAGCTGTTCTCGGTGTGAAATGAGTTAGAACCAAGAGATAGTAAAACTTCAACTGTCTACTCAGCGTTTTAGAGACCAAAATATTTTGGGCTAACAGTCCTCTACGTTACTAACAAGGATCATTTAATATCTTAATCTGTTTTTCCTTAGTCTAATTTGGAGTTTTTATTTTATTTCTTGGTATGATACATTGGAAGATGTGCTCATTTTCAAGCAGGCAGCAGAAAATGAAACATTTGTGCTCAGCACTTCTAAGGAGAAAATGTTTCATCTTTCTCAAGGAGACTCATTACCCTCATGTCTTCTAGCACAATATCCACAGACGTTTCCTGTTACAGTACAGCTGCTGATGCTGTAGATGTTTTGCTTGCTATTGATTAGTGAGAGTCAAGGACATTAAAAGCTGAAGCTCAAACCACCAGTGCGCAGAGCTAGTCAGTCCCTACATTTTGCATAGCTTCTAATTCAGGTACAGGTTAAAGTGAAAAAGAGAGAGTATGAATAAGCAACTGTCCAAACTCTGAAACAAACCTCTGCAGTAACAGCAGCTCCCCACAGAACCACAGAAAATGCACAACAGAAACCCAGTTCATAGGAAAGGGTGTCGCAATTACTATCTGCATACACATTTTAAAACATGGGTGTCTGCAGGTTCTTTTACACTTCATTTGCATGAAACACTGTATGCCTGAGAGATCAATCAATATATCAAGCAACGCTTTCTCAAAGCTTTCTGCAAGTACTTGAAAAGTCAAAGCTGCTAGGGAAAAAGGCTGATTACCTTATGACATCTCTAGCATTTGTGTTTAATACACTCATTGCTATGCATGTAAAATACAGAAATGCTACTACACAGATAGATACACTTTTGACAAATGTCAGTTTTCAGCCACAAGAAAGAAGATCAGAGCACATGAAGGACACAGCATAATTATGTCTTACCCCTTTGAAAAAGAGGATCACTGTCAACTTCGAAACCATTCTGTCTCTATCTGAATACTGAAGTGAACTCTACCATCATATTAGCTTGCATAATTCCAAAGATCAATAGATATTCCACATTTTCAATATATTGCCTTTTGACAAGAACTAGCAAGCCAGTTTTTATATACAAATTAGGGAAACGATGTTGCTCATTCCAGTAGAATAACACTTATGGAACTGTACCATATATATTCATTTTTAATGGGATTATTTTGCCTACTGTTGCCTTAAAACAATATTAACTCCTTTGATCACTACAGGACTCATAGTTGTTACTGAGAATTCTCCAGCTTCCTTTCTATGACATTTTACCTTGAGTCTAGGAAATCTGAATACTTCTTACAAGACACATATCCTAATCACTGAGGGCCACTATTAAAACAATTCTTTTTTTCACTTGATTAATATCAACTGCCTTCCTTTACAGCCACTACTACTCAAACAATTCGATATGACAGTTAATGATCTTTCTTAAATAAAATGACCTCTGCATGGTCAATGATCAGGATAATGGACTGACAGCAAGCAACCAAGAGTCAAATCACAGGTAGCCCAGTTACTGTTTCGCTCCATGAACACTACTATGTCATTTCTGTGCATCTTTTCTTCCCCCATCCTGTGCAGACTTTAAGGTATCAGGGCCAGGCATCACTGTCCCATTAAGATACAGTCTTGGATCAAGTATTTCACCCCACAAATTTGCTCCTGATAGAAAAATTAAGACTTAGATCCCTTACAGAAAAATCCCAAATACCTCAAAAGCTTGGGCAGTTATCTCTTACCACAAATCCTAATGTCACAGCACAGGGAAGAGACAACCTCACACTTGCCTTCCACTGAACCCTGCTCCACAGCAACACATGGTCTTTGAGGGAAGGGAAGGATGAGGCATGGGCGGTTTCTTCATGAACCTCACGGTCTGGATTTAGGCTCCTGAAAAGCCATCTCAAAGTCTGGCACACGTTTTGTAGGCAGCTTGAAGTACATACATTCAGGTCAGACACCTCTTCCAAAGCTCCAGGGACAGTTCTTTCTCCCCAGACACTGCAGCAAGTTGGAACCACACAAAAGACACTGCTTGGCTATGAATGTCCCCCAGACACAGAAGATGGAGAATATTTTTAAGACACAATACTGCACAACACAGTACTAAATGAAGTAGTTTCAGTCTTCTACATCACAGCTGCTTGGAGTCGAAGTGCAAACAATGTGCACTTACTCAAATCTCCTGAAAGGAAGTTGTAGAGAAGCAGGGATTGCTCTCTTCTCCCCCGTCACAGGAGATATGACAAGAGGAAGTAGCCTTAAGTTGCGCCAGGGGAGGTTCAGACTGGATGTTTGGAAAAATTTTTACACTGAAAGGGTGATTAAACATTGGAATGGGCTGCCCAGGGAGGTAGTTGAGGCACCATCCCTGGAGGTATTTAGAAGATGGGTTGATATAGTGCTTAGAGACACGGTTTAGTGATGTGGGTGTGTTCTGGTTTTTTTGTTGTGCGTTTTGGGGTTTTTTTTGGAAGGTCCCTTCCAACCTAGATGATTCTATGATTCTATGATCTGACCTTGGTTTGCTTCACTCTGTTACCAGTTTTACATGGGCCAACATGGATCTCCATTCAGAGGAGCACAGGATACACAAAGGAATGGAGAAGGAAAATGGTCTTGGGAGAAATAAATTAGACAAGAGTCGATAATGGATACCATGTTTAGTTGCTTATTGCCGTAACTGCTGGGGGATGGTATTAGAAAGCAAGTGAATAAGACTGTTTGTTCTCAATGTGTTCCTGCCACTGGAGATGCTGGGTTTTTCATCCATGTCTGACACACAGTATGCTATATAAGCTGTATGTCCTATTTGAATCCTATTTGTCTGCAAATAATAAAATGTCTATTCGATGCTCTGGGAACAGAATATTCCAAGCTGTGTGAACATCAACAGAAATATCCTTTCCCTCTGTGTGCATGTGGACTCATGCACTCCTGTCCTGTTACCTAAGCAAAGAAAACCACTCCCAAATGTATTACCATCATATAACTTTGTAGAGACAGGACCAGGAAAGGAATGGTGCTACTGCTCAGTTATCTCTGTAGCGTGCCTTTTGAATTTCCCTCTTTCTACAGAAAGAATCATCCTGTAGCCATATTGAGGTTAACCAAATGCTTGAAATGCATTTGAAATAAGAATTTTTTTTTTTTTTTTCTGAAAGAAGAGAGATTGATGCTTTACTTGGTGACAAATCCCCTTAAAGGCACTGTTAAAGAAATCCAGAGTCCTCAGTCTTCGAAGTCAAATCCCCTTCCTTATTAAAAAATGGCCAAAGCAATATGCCTGGCTCTTCTTTCATCAGGCAAACAGAATAACTGCCTAACTTTGGGCTCCAGAAACCAAATAGGTCTCAACCTGCAACAATTGCAGGTTAGGAGTCCCTGGAACCCAGAAATGCTCTGGCCACGATGCTGCCAGTATTGGCCAAGGTGGTGCTCTCCACCTCTGCAACTACCTCTGCAGAAGAATCATCTGCTTTCCTTTCATGAGATGGGGTTGCCATCTCATCCCCACCTCCCCAACTTCCTACCAGAAGATAAACTCAGAGTTACTTGGAGGAAGGCTGCTGCAAACTAGAGCTTGAATGATTCCACCCTATCAGGGTAATTGCGTGAATTCAGATGTGGAACAGACATAAACAGGACCCAAACAGTAGTTAACAAGCTCAAAAAATTTTGCTGTAAATTGCATATGCAAGACTACGTTGCTTCCAGGCCCACCTACTATAAGCTAACAACTTCAAAGACAAAGAGGCTCAGGGAACATTTGTGTCAGTAAATAAAAAAGGCCAGTGGCCAGGCTTGAGCAAGGGTGTATCTTCTTTTTTACCCACAATTATTTAATCTATATTAAATTTAGATACCATTTTGCCCTAAGATAAATAACACTCACCCAGATAGCGTCCCAGTATGGTTCAAAGAAGAGCATGAGTCAGGAATTATTCCCAATACACTGTATGTATGAGGCCAACTTCTTTGAGGGTTGAGGGAAAAGAGAGATTTAAACATATGGACACGATCTATGCCTTTCCCTAGGGCCAGAGAATGTACACTAGCCCCATTTGCTTTGATGGCATACTAGTACCCTCAAACGCTGCTGTGCTTTGCCCCAGAACTGAGTGAAATTATATAGTACATGCAAACCATACACTGTGCCTACTCTCCAGGGAGACTCCTTAACAGATAATGTAGAATTGAGTTATTTCTGATTACTTGAAGTACACTGGAAGAGGTGAGTCAATTACATGAAATGCATGCTAGTATCGCTTCTGGTTAAATAACTTTCAAAATAATTGTACCAATTTTGTTAATGTACGACACAAAAGCCCGGTATTTAGCCAGTTCTAATTATTTAGGCTTGGTGCCATGAATCAATATTGATGGAACAGAAAGTAATTTTTGATATTGTCTGAAAAATGTATTAACAGGTACTTGAGAGTTCTTGTGATTTTACTCTCGTCTGGACTCGAAAATAAGATGATGATTAAAAACATGTTAGCAAACTTAAAAAAAACCCAAAACAAAATAAAACAAAAAAACAAAATCCACTCATATAAAACACTAGTCTAAACATGGTATTTGGGACTTTACCCTAGATATTCAGCTAGGCTTGCCTACACCAAATGGATTCTTCCCAGTTGCTTCAAAATGTATTCATAATGAATAAAACAAGACATTAAGTTACATTCTCAGTGTTATTTAGTCCATCTCAATTTATCAAATATTTCAATAGAAAAAAATCCCTTTCAAGCCCTGTTCAAAGCCCTTACGTATACACAAAAAGAATTTCCCAGATTGAAAAGGGAACCTAACATGCAATATTAATTATTCACAATTTTGAATGCATTTTTTTTGACCAAAAATGTATGTATACAGGTACGTATACATATACGTATACATAATAGGATAGATACATACCAGAAATAAAGCTGACAACAAATGTAGTATTTTATAATTACTTCTGTTCTAAGAATAAATAATTCTGCAAATTCATCAGGTATATTTAAAAACATTACAGTCTTTGCTTTTTATAGGTTAGGAGTCTGAATAGCTTTATTATCTCACCTTCATTGTCGCAGTCTTGCAATGAAAGCCATATTTGATCTATCAGACCAACTCCTTTTACTTCACCATGAACTGGAATGGAATGCATTACCATTAATGCAATTGTCAAGGGTTTGGTTTGCAATTCCAATTCTATTTTTTTTTAATATTTATATTTCTTCACCAATTGCTTTATTTCCTATCCTACATTGCAGGAGAGAAAACATCCATTGTGATACTTCTAGATTGTTCCCAGTTTACATTTTTCATAATTAACAATCTATACCATGAGAAGGACTGTAACTATTAACTGATATTTTTTGGCCTGGACTCTACCAGAGACAGCTTGTATATGTATTTCAGAGCTACAGAAATATGCTTGGCTTAAAAATATTTATGAAAAAAGTTGTAATATCATGCTTTATGATAAGCAGTGAGAAGATATCCTTCAGTCACTGGCCAAATTCTTCTATGTGTATATCCTTGGCCTGCAAAAACTAACTTAATGTACAGATAGCCCCTCTGAAGTCAAGGGTCAATATTTAGTCATACTGCATGAAGCACTTTTTTGCTTTGGGTTTATGGTTTTTTGCTGCGACTTTTGCTTTTGTTGGAGATCATACAAAAACCCGATTCATTAACAGCCAAGTCATTAATTCACTGCACTAAAGAATCCTCAGAAGAACTAACATCAAAATAGCTTGCTCAGCACCTGAACCTACTCCTTACTACCAGTACTGCAGTTAACCTCTAATCAACTTGCATTGCCTAAAGATTCTGCCAGTTGCCGTCTGTTGGCCTGGTGTTCCTTCGTCACTTCCTGTAAGTCAGGAGGTACCAATGTTCCAAAGCAACAGGTTTCCATGTCTCCTCCTGTTCTAGTCCATGGTAGTTCAGCATAAGGCATTACAATGAACATAAACGAAAGATTTGCAAATTCAAGCCTCTCTGTCCTGAGTTATCAGTTATCAGTGCTAAGTATTCTTTGCAACATGGAAAATGAACTTCAGATGCACAGACAATGGATTTGTGGCCAGCAGACCTTGACAAACATTATGAATTCAATGTACGGACAAATATCTAAAAATAAAAAAAAAACCATAGAAAAGCAAACCCCAGACAAATGGCAGGGCTCAACTTAAAACAAAACTTACATTAAATCACTTGAAAATTTGTGTAGCTGCACACATATATATATATATGTATATATAAACACTCTCCAACATATTTCACAAGTCACTGAACACCTTTTCCTTGGAAATTATGTTTACATTAAGGTACTAGTCCCACATTAACAAAAAAAAAATAGAAATAGATTTTCTATTACTAGCATTTTATGAACAGCAAAAAAAAAATCAATAGAATATATAGAAAACTGATTTAACCCATATTAAATACGATGTCAGTAGAATGAGCAAAGTGAACTGTGGACATTCTTTGAATGATTAGGGGTTATGACTCACAGCAAATTTGGATCCATCGTGTTCAAAAAGCATGATTAACTGTGTTCATAAAATTCTACAATAAAACTGACCTCCAGGAGCTCACTGCTGAAATTATTATAACTCTGAATTCAGGCAGATTTTCCTTAAAAAACTAGAGAATCAAGAGATGATGGCCTAGATGTTGTTATTTTTCAGCCAACAAAAAAGCTATACTGGACCAACTTTTTAAGCTCCTACAAATACATCCAGCTCATTCTACTCTTAAATATCACTTTAAACCATAGAATTTAAACTTCAAAAACCAGACCCTGTTCAGCAATATGTCTATGTGAAAACTGAGCACGTAAGCACGGATAGTGAACCTTGCTTGCCTCTTGACAAAGCATCAAACCTGTATTTTAGCAGCTTATTCAGAAAGAAAATGCATGCCTGACAGAGTACTCTTAAAAGGATTCCAAACAAAAGATATTAATACATTCCTCTTCATTTGTGAGTGATTGCTTATGATATTTCTCAACACAGGAAAGCTATTTTACAGGGACAAAAGTTTCCACCCTCATTACAGGAACCTTGTTTCCTTTCCTCCAATTAAAATACTGAATCTGGTACTCCTCTTAGGATTTACAACATAACTTCAGGAAGCAAGGTTAGTTATTGAGTATGTAACAAGTTTACTTAGTTTACACTGAACCAATTTTTAAATAAAGAAAAAAAATGAACCAAAAATGTACCAAAAAAAGTATGCAAAAACCCTATTAATATTTTTTTAAAACATACCTTTCAGTTGCAGTTCTGGCAAACCAATTGCCAAAACTCATTAAGAAGTATCATCGCCCATACAGTGGAAACAGCCTTTCCTTTGCGAAGTCAGCAACATGATTTTTCTCAAACTTTACTCTATTTTACAAATCTTGCAAAATTTAATATCTGAGATAGGCTATACCACTGTTTCACAGCTTTCCCATCCATAATGCAACCACAGGATTACTGGGGACAGAAAGAGAGGGGAAAAGCCCCCTGTGGTGGCTGACACAAAGCCATTCACACGCACAGTACCAACGTACTTGGATCAGGGCAGAGCTCTCTCCTGTAGTAATGCGGCTTTCTGCCTGAGCCTGACTATGCTAAGAGTTATTGATGATAACCTTGATTGAACTAGTAACTAAATCCTCCGAAACACTCCTATGGTTGGGCAAGTGTTGTGAGAAGGACAGAGGCCAAGCAGCAGTTGTGACCTTGAAAGAAAAGTATTGATTGGATTTTGCCTTGTGAAAGGAAGAAGGGGAAATTGAAACCAACCACTCTGAATCATTAATGAGCTCCCACAGCATGCTCCTAACTCCATTTTTTACATACCCAAGTGGATTTTTCTCCTTTCACATTTCAAACTATTTATAAAAGAAACTGCAAATTCATTCAAGAAAACGTGAAGTACCTCTAGGCAACAATTCAAAGTTGTCACTTTTTGTGTACTTTGGACTATGTGATATATAACAACATATATGTTATATATACTTTTAACATACATATATGTGTGTGTATTTATACTTATTACATTTATTACTCTGAGCAACTAAAAGATGCTATTGATTGCCTGTGCCACTACCTAGGCTTTCACAAGTACCCACTGATACAGAATATGCTTTTCCAGTCTTTGGGTCTTTCCCAAGACTGAAAGGCCTTTGAGCATACTTTCTATCAGACAGCTGTTTGGCCCTAAAAAAGGAGAAGGTTATTTTTTAAATAAAAAGCTCTTCAGAAAATGGAATGAAATAAAATTATGTGAAAAGTTATAATTTGTGTGGCAGAAGAAATCCAAGTAACTGCTGGTTTATATTGATTACCACTAAAGCAACATAGAAGGGTAAATGGGGAGCAGAAACCCAACCATCAGATGAGACACGGAAAGGTGTATGGTAATAATTGCCTTATTTATCTTACAGTTCACTACATACTCCTTCTTTGTGAGCTTTCCCTCCTCAATACATCCTTCGGGTTTTCTTCTAAAGTCACCCTTCCTACAGATCGTCTCCAGTAGCTTTTCTTTGGGTTGATCCAGCCACTGTGCTACTTACTGCAACACAAAGAAAGCCTCCTCCTTTGGTCTTGGCTAATGCAGCAGTCCTACTGCAAATCATTCTCTAATTACTAATGTATTTTCACAGAGAAGTCATAATTTAGGTTATAAAACTGCTTTTCTGATTTCAAAATGCTGCTATTAAACAAATCAACCATGTTAAAAGATTTGAAAAATATTAAGCCAAGACTTTTTAAAAAATATTATGAAACCAAGAGAACTTGAAGAAAATGGTCAAATAGCCAAATGATCGCTGACTGTAGACACTTCCACGCAGAGAGCTGCTGCTCAACAAAGAAAGATATACCAACAAGATGCAACTATGAAAAGATGTTTCTGTTCACCATCCACCACAGGAGGAATAAACACAACTTCTGTCCCCATTGACACACAGCAGTACACTGTCAGAAATCTATAGCCTGTATCTGCACAAAGGAGTGTTCAGTGCTGTCAAACACAGTGAGTTCATATGTGTAGGAAGTTAGCTATTTTCAAAATATTAATGTAATCAGTTTTCCCTTAATCATCTATTTAATAACCAATATTTCCACTGCCTAAAGATTAGAAACCCTCCTTAGAAATACTCTCTTTTTCAAGGACACTATGGCAATATTAACCAAGGCAAAAATTACTAGAACTGGAATTATATTCAGATACCTTCTTCTATAGTAATAGGATATTAAAAAACCCACTAGAGTAACAGTGCTGCTTCTATACTTCCATACTAATACTGAATTAATGTCATAAAATACAATGCTAACCATTATCTTATACAAAGTGCACAGCTGATTAAAATATCTATACCTCAAAATCACATTCAAAAGGAGATTATCCCTTTTGCCCTGAACTCTGAAATACAATGGTTCTGATCACCACGGGAATCTGTATTTTTGTATGCTAATGAAAAAGCATTCAAAAAAATATTAAAAGGTCATAGGTAAGGAACGAGCAAGCGAAGCAATGATATGGACACTCATTTAAGTAATAGAGAAAGAGGTGAGCTGTGGATTACAGTGACAGACTAGACAGGAAAGACAATGTGCAAACCTACACTATAACAAAGCCAGAAACCAATGCATCTTCAGTGTAAGACCAAAACTGCAGTATGACGGCACAGTAAGTTTAGAAAGAATCTACTGGCGGACAGGTTTACATCAAGAATTACATGGTGCTATGCAGGCAGAGAAGAATAATTTGTAATGTTATTGTTCATTTTACATTTCACTCTACCATTGTCTGTTCCATAAGACAGGTAATGAACAATACGTTGTTTCAGTACCATGAATTGGACAACACATAAATGCCATATCCAAGGGTCTATAAGATCTACGAATTAACTCTTTCTGATTTAAACAGAAAAGGAATATTCCAAATCAAAGACCATTATTAAATACCTTGTTCTGTTTACATTTCAAAGCGTTACAAACCTTCCCACTTTTGGTTATATAGTTGCATTCAGTCCCATGGCTCTTCTGAGGAATTTATATAAAACCAAGAAGAAATAAAATCATAGAATCATAGTATGGTTAGAGTTGGAAGGGACCTTAAAGATCATCGAGTTCCAGCCCCCTGCCATGGGCAAGGATACCTCCCACTAGACCAGGTTACTCAAAGCCCCATCAAACCTGGCCTTGAATCCCTCCAGGGAAGGAGTACCCACAACTTCTCTGGGCAACCTGTTCCAGTGTCTCACCACTCTCACAAGTAAAGAATTTATTACTAATAACATAGAATCGCCCAGGCCGGAAGGGACCTCCAAAGGTCATATCTAACCTAAATCTCCTCCCTTTCAGTTTAAAACTGTGACCCTTTGTCCTATTGCTACACTTCTTGATCAAGAGTCCCTCTCCACCTTTTCTGTAAGCCCTCTTTAAGTAAGTACTAGAAGGCTGCTATAAGGTCTTCCTGGAGCCTTCTCTTCTCCAGGCTGAACAACCCCAATTCTCTCAGCATGTCTTCATAGGAGAGGTGCTCCAGCACCCTGATCATCTTCACAGCCCTCCTCTGGACTTGTTCCAACAGATCTAGGTCCTTCTTATGGTGGGTGTCCCAGAGATGGATGCAGTACTCCAGCTGGGGTCTCACGAGAGCGGAGGGGCAGAATCACCATCCTTGACCTGCTGATCACACTTCTTTTGATGTAGCCCACGACACAGTTGGCTTTCCAGGCTGCCAGCGCACATTGCTGGCTCATGTTCAACTTCTCATCAACCAACACCACCGGGTCCTTCTCCACAGGGCTATTCTCAATACATACACCACCCAGCCTGCATTTGTGCCTGCATTGCCCCAACCCATGTGCAGGACCTTGCATTTGGCCTGGTTGAGTTTCATGAGGTTCCCACGGGCCCACCTCTCAGGCTTGTCCAGGTCCCTCTGGATGGCATCCCTTCCCTCCAGAGTGTCAATCACACCAAACAGCTTAGTGTCTTTTGCAAAGTTGCTGAGGGTGCACTTAATCCCACTGTCCATGTCACCAACAGGTATATTAAACAATACCAGTCCCCATACCAATCCCTGAGGAATGCCACTTGTCACTCGAGCCACCGACCACAACTCTTTGAGTACAACCATCCAGCCAATTTCTTATCCACCAAGTGATCCACCTGTTCCAAAATGCAGTGGAACATTCCTCTCTGAAAAAAGCTTCCAATCTTGGCTATAACTACTAGAGCCACTGTCCTGGTTTAAGCAACACTAATTTCTCTTCGTGGATGGCATCCCTTCCCTCCAGAGTGTCAATCACACCAAACAGCTTAGTGTCTTTTGCAAAGTTGCTGAGGGTGCACTTAATCCCACTGTCCATGTCACCAACAGGTATATTAAACAATACCAGTCCCCGTACCAATCCCTGAGGAATGCCACTTGTCACTCGAGCCACCGACCACAACTCTTTGAGTACAACCATCCAGCCAATTTCTTATCCACCAAGTGATCCACCTGTTCCAAAATGCAGTGGAACATTCCTCTCTGAAAAAAGCTTCCAATCTTGGCTATAACTACTAGAGCCACTGTCCTGGTTTAAGCAACACTAATTTCTCTTCGAATGCTTTGGAAAACTGCACTTTTAGAAGACTGTAGTGCCTGGATTCATTAAAATATTTACTTTATAGCCAGCTGTGGTATGCAGGTTACTAGGTCTCAGTGTTTTTGAACCTTTCCAGAGATGAGGAGGAGCGAGACTTGGGGACTTGACCCAAGCTGGCCAAAAGGATAATTTCATACCATGAATGTCACATTCAATATAAATTAGAAAATTTTCTGCATAGTTCACTCCCTTGATGGTGGCGGTCCAGTGAAGTTCTGGCCCTGGTGTTGGACCTCTGAGGCCTTCCCATCCTCTCAAAGCCACAGTGCTTGCAGTGTCTGACATTTGATGTCCACTGCTGGAGTGCACAGCTTCCTACAGATATAAGTGGCTGAGTATAACTCTCGTCTGTATCAGGATCAATATTTGCTCTTTCGTATTATTGTTAATTATTTAGTCTTATTCTATTAAATCTGTTTATATTTTAACCCTCATGTTTCCTTGTTTTCCCTGATTCCCCTTCCCAGGTGGGGTGAGGTCATCAGGTGATGGAATAATTGTCTAAATGCAATGAACTGTTATGAGTTTCACAAACCATAACAGCCACCTAACATTAGAGAGGACCTGTAATGATTTTCTAAAAATTAGCTGCATACAATCCTATGCATAAGTCTGTAATTTACAAGGCAAAATTCTCCTCTTCCATGCACGCTAAAAATGTAATATCTGCGGACTCTATTGCAGTGCTTCCATCAGTGGCATTTCTGGTGCTGCAAAAGCAATAGGACATGGTAGCTAGGGTAGGGCAAAGAGGTTTGTTCTTACTGCTGGTTGAACCCTGCAGCACTCATCACCATGACACAACTGGGCATCCTTCTGATTTAACAGAGCTGAACCACAGTTCTAATCAGCTGCTTCTGTGTACACAATTATATGCACACAGTGGGTGTGAAAGGGCTCATTTTTTGGTATTCATGATTTTATTTGTACATATTGCACACACTGAAATTCACTGTAGTCTGTGAAATATCCAGAGAAAGTCTGGCTGCTGCTTGCATCTGTTACTGTATTATTTGATGTGTTCACATACTGTATTCTTTGAGGTATTCAGTGTCAATCTTGTGACCACATGTGAATAGCACAGGTCAGATTAAGTAAACCTTTGCCAACAGAGATGTCCTGACTAGGGACGGCTGAGTGCCACTGTTCCGATCTTCGCAAAATAAGCTTTCTCATCTTCCTTCCTTTTTGATCCTGTGGTAGCTGTGGCTCAAGAAGCACAGTTCTTGGCCCTGGCTGTCTAATTTTCACTGTCACTGGTTTGGCCTTGGATCATCCCAAACCAAAGTTTAGGTATTTTAGTATTTTTTTAGTTTAGTTTTCTTAAAAAGGTGCGCAGAAATTCATGATTATGTGAACTCAGCGAGGGGCACTGCAAAAGACAGGTGACTGCAAGACACTGTTATTAGCTAAGGAACAGGACAACGCTCACAACAGAAGCACAGATTTCTTCCTCTGTTTCCACGATATTATGAAACATGCATACCTTCTGGTATCAAGTTCCACACTAGCAAACCAGCCTCACAACCATACAGTTCCACTGACTGCAAGAGCTTGATTTCAGGTTGGCGGCAACTAGAGAGGAGACAAAAGCCCGCTTCCCAAGCTTTCAGAACTCTGCTGTTACAAAGCTCAGAGCAGCTCCTGACCCCAGTTATGGTGACCAGACTAGGTCTGGCAATCTTTGCAAGATACTTGTAAACATGCATTCACAATAATGGCCTGACCTAGAACAAACTCTTACACTTGTCCTGGGACACATCCTCCATGACATCAGGGACCACCCTTTCAAAACCAGGTTGAGACCTCCCCCATCCTCCCAGATGCACAAGAGATGACACTACCCCTGCTCCTGCATCCTTCCAACTGACAGAAGTTAGTCCCACCTTCCTCATCATCATTAAATATTGTATCTTCAATACCAGCAACTAAAACACAACTTTGACGTCTATCTTAACCCCTGTCTGCTCTTCTCTTTCTACTCAGAATATAATGAATCCTTCCAGTACAAAACCAGAAAGGGTGATTTTTGCCTTCTTTTACTTGCTTTCCCCTAGTTCCAACAATGTTTTCTTTAACTATCTTGCAATCTTTTCCTTTTTCCCTGTTACAGTTTAGGAAATTCCCTACCTGCTTACCTCTTCTAGCCTTCCCACTTGGACTCAAAGCTCTCTCCTCCTAGGTTCCCTTACGTCTATTTTCACCCCTCCCTCACTCCTCTCTACCACTTCTCACTTAGCCCAACCTTCCCCCACAATGAACATAGGCTTTGATCTTGTCTTTTTTTTTAAAAAAAAAGTAATCCCATCTGTCTCAAACTATTACCAGTATTTGTCATTAAGCTCACTGCATGAATTGCAAGAGGTTCACCTGGTCTTATTCGTGGACTATCACCACTCTGGCTATGATCTCCCTGGTCTCCATCCAAGACCTTACTCAGTCTAGTTCTGATCCATGACTAAATTTCCTACTACCCTTACATAACACATCACTCACCTTCTGCGCTAAGAGTTTTGCATGACTCATAATTTACAGTTATTTGTTCAATCCAAACTGCCATACACTACACTTCACAAAACGATCTTTGAATTCCTTACTGTCGGTCTCAGAAAGAAAGGAAAACGTAATTTCTTCACAAAGTAGCAGCCAAGTTGATGGTAGTACAAGGAATTTCCAACCACCTGTACTACTGCTGAAGGCTGATGAAAATCTACACAAAGAACTACAAAACATTATTTTGCAGAAAAGGAAAACATAATCTGTTCAGTCTGGCTGCAGGAATCATGCAAAATTAACTTATTTTTCCATCTTTAAAATTGTAGACCTATTTTGCATGATTAGCAACCCCTTTTAGTGAAATTAAACAATGGAAATGTGCAGAGCTACAAACACATTTCAAAAGGTGAATCATAAGCATTGAAGCCATAGAGTATTTTAAAAAAATGACATATTTGTTTTTTAAGTGACTAAACTATGACTATACTGGACAAATAAAAATATTCAAACACCATAAAGTTCTGTTAAACAAAGCAGAAAACTATTTTGAGTCACATTTAGAAGATACTTACCTGCCTACAGCTGGCTTACGTGAACATGAACATGAATGTGCATGAACTCCTCAGTCTGTGTAAAAAGGATTCACCAGTTCAGGCTACAACCTGTGTTCATACCTAACACTAGACACACACAGTTTTTCTTACTGGCATCAGCAAAATATTTTTTGCTGTACCTTTTGTACTTTCCACACACACCAGCAAATGCAATCAGGTACATCTGAAGTGCAGCTAAGGGCACCCTCTGAAATTTAAGTTCCTTGAACTCCCTCTTCTATAGCCTTTTGATGACTGACTCACCTAGAAGAATTGGTCCTGGTCCATATCTTGTCCAGAGCAGGTTCAGGAGAGATATTATTAGCTGGGGCTCTTCTCTGTTACCTTATTTTATGTCCTGCCATTTTGGCTGGAAGCAGTACTCTAGCAAAACACTGATATTTCATCCCCCATTTAATAAGATATTTAAGAACCACTCTAAGATGCTTCCCTTACCCAGAGGCCAGTGTGTTACAGTGCCAAGGTTAATTGAGGAGCTAAAGGCCAAGATTAAGTTCCACCTATTCTCTGGGAGGATTTAGTTTCCCATGTTTCTATACTTTCCTGGACGCACATGGAAGCTGACACAGCCAACTACAGGACCTCTGCCTTCTGCATTTCTCTCTCCAAAGAAATGCTAACCCCCATCAATCTAAGTGAGTCTAATTCCCATCTACACTCATTTACTGGCAGGGTAGTATAAAAGGGCCATTGTTTAAGAAGGAGTCAGGCTCACTGACTGTTGGGGTTTTTTTATGAAGGATGCCATCAGCATACCAACATCTTCAGATACCAAATATCCATTCTATGCAGCCCACTTCCTCCCTCACTTTCCAAAATACTGCACTTAGCAAGGACACTATTTCAATCTTAAACTCTAATAAGACAGCTCTTTGACTACACAACAGTAAGAAACACTGAATTCTGAAGTCACCACTGTAACTAAGGTTCTTTTTTTTTCCCCTCATATTGAAGCAAAACAAACTGTTGATCAAGTTGTTGAACTGAAAGAAAGCATTTAAATTAAAGCATTTCCATAATATTGCTTGCTGCTCTGAATGCATTTTCAGGATTGTAGCAGAGGAGAAAGGTTATCAGTAGTCAGCTGCAATGGAATGAGCCCGAAAAAGACTGTGTATCTAAGTAGGTAAATCTGAAGTATCTAATTAAAATTTAAGCAAACTTGGGAGTTAGGACTGCTGGAAGAGGCACTGGGAAACTCTCAGAAGCTCTATGCCTTGTACTTAAAAGGCAAGTAATAAATTTAGCATGTAGGGGAGCTCAGTGGCAAAGAGATCACTGTTCCAAGGCCAGTTGGTGTACACAACAGTTCACATGAACAACCTTTTCTACAGCTAGTGGTCAGGGAGAACAGTTCTCAGTTTTATCCAGTATGCAATCAAAACACCCATCTGAAGAAGCATAGCTTGTACTTTGCAAAAATGTTGTCCTGGCTGCTGCGAGCACATCAAAGTGTGAAAGTTACCATCACTGCAGGACTTAAACATGAGGCAATGTCATTGTGATTAACAGCGAATGTCTACTGTGGCATGAATATTTTTCAAATTATACAGATAGGTCACAGCCAATTGCATAAAGACTGCAATCACACAGTAGGAATTCCTCCCCCTTTGGCACCACAAGGGTACGACTGTCACCTCAGACCTGTCACAGGCAACACCACACTGTGCTGTACCATCATGGTGGTGACACTTCATGCCACACAAGGAAGGTACAGGATGGCAGAATAAGACAAGTCTTCTCCTTGTCTCAAGAATACCAACTTTTCACAATTCAAATTTGGCACATTTGGGCCTGAATGTAACCAGACACAGCCTTCCAGTGCCTTCAGGAACACACAGAGTCTGACCTGAGCTCAGGAACTGTCTGAACACACCAAAGGGAAAAGCAGGTATTCAAACTATGAAAATCTCTGCGTGGCCCCAGGACAGTCTGAAACCATAAACGCTCCTCGGTCTCTGTGTTGGTTTGCTATCACGCTCCTCTTGCGTGTGCCACACGGCCTGTAGCATATGGTGCAAGATGCAGGTATAGGCTGCTTTGCCATGGAGCAAAAGGAAGAATTTTTCCTCTGGTTCCTCCGCACTCATGCTAGATCATCCAGTGAATCGGTGAATTGCACCCTAAATAAACTATAAGAAATTCCAAACTACCGCTTTGCTAAAATAAAGCTATGTGTACTTATTTTATATTATTTTTTATCAAAGCAAAAGGGTGATAAAGAGACAGAGAGAAGGAGACTTTCTCTCCCTTGCCAGTCTTCTTGTGTGCAGCAGGCATAGAATGCAAGAACAGCCATGTCAGGCCAACCAAGTGAATTATCTATTGCACTGCCTCTGACAGGGGCCAAAAGTATCTGCCTGAGGGATCATGTAAGCACAGAGCAAATGCATAGCCACACTTATCCATAATACCTTTGCAGCCCAAAGATTTCATGTGCCAGAGGTAATGAATTTGTTCTCAACAGCCGTATCGCTCAAACTCAGCCTCTGGGCAGGGAAGAGGCCCTGTGCCATTCACCTGGCTTACCATCTCCACCCACAGGGCACCTGGGGTTTACTGTGCCACTGGCAGGTTGCATGACTTCTTGTGATGGCAGCAGAATAGCCTGCGTTCATGTTTCCCTGGAACATGCGGGGAGAAAAAAACCATTTTGTGCAAGAGGCTATCCAGAGTGACCGAGGGATGTGAGAGCTCACAGGAAACCTCTAAGAGTATGGAAATGGGCAGAAATATTTAGCTGGTGGTAGCCACAAACGCAGAATTTCATTGCTTGTTTTAATTTAACCCTCAAGCAGCTGCAGCATGAGAGACATCTAACAAATGTGCAACTGCATCCGAGCCAGGTGAGGACCTAAACCATGGGCTGCTCTTAGAACATATCCCCACATGCCATAGGAAAAGGACAGGTAACGTTGCAGTTCTAGAGATCATGTGAGAGAACACTGTAATGACCCTCTCCAAAAAAATTGAGGGGTTTCAGGAAATTCTAGTTCAGACAATAATATGGAAAAATGAATATTTCTGTGAGGTACATTTCTGCTGCTGCCTGTTCCTACAGATCACAGAAATGCAACATTTTGAAAGGACACAGAGAGAGACTAGGCCACAAACCTTACTTGGAAGCCCTTGGGTAACACACATTGCAGCTGTGCCTGATCACTTCCAGATGAAACAAAGGGTTATTGTAACTCAATTAACTGATTTTTAAGGAGTGTTTCTCTCCAAGTTTGAATTACTCACAATGTCTTCTGAACAGGACCAAAGTTAAAATTTCTCCTGCTTTACCAGGCCACATAGAGCATGTCTCATGGGTGAGGTTGGATCTGTCGAATGTGGAGGCAAATCCATGAACACAGGCACTCCTCATAAGGGTTCCAAAAGAACCTCTCCAGCTTCCGTGTACTCTCTGGAAGGAAGTTGTGGCAGTGCTGAGATTGTGCCGTGCTAAAATGCCACAGCTGTAGGCTATCTTCTTCCCTCCTGTTACTCCATGAAGACAATGCACTTAAGAGCCGAAACAGATCTGAGGGGAAAGGTCTGAATTCTCAGATACGACAGCTCTGTATTATCATGCCATCAACACTCAGGGCGGCCAGGAAAGAAAAAGGCTGGTAGACGAAGGAGGACCACAGTCAGACTGCCTGGCCAAATTGCCAGGAAGAAGAGAAGCTTCACTTTTTAGTTTGTCATACTATCAGGGACACATGAAGGACTTTTTAGAAATACTTCTTGCATGTTTACATTACTCCAATTTGTGCTCCAGGCCATTCAGCTGCCCCAGGCAGTTGAAGAAACAGTGGCATTAACCTCTTACACTAAGAATAAAACTAACCTAGAATAAATAATAGTTATGAAATAGTGTGTGCGGTTTACTTCATTATAAATGACCCTATTACGTTGGTCCCACTCCACCACCTTTGTTAGGAAGCTCCAACAAAAATCAAACAGAACAAACTGGAAAGATTCCCAGCCCCTCATTTTTTTAATTTTTTTTTTTTTAAATCTCAAAGAAATAAGAATGACTTCATTTTGCTAGATCTGGTTTATCATTTCCATACTGGAAGTGCCAGCAATTCTTCCTGGTTTCTGATATTGGCAAAGTCAACAGAATTAAATGGGACAAAACAGAGCAGAGGATAAAAAGAAAGAATGAGAGACTCTTGTCTAAAAAGGCAATTCTGATTTTCCTGTAGGATGCAGAGAAGGTGTTAGGAGAAAATGGCCTTTGAAAATGGCAGCACAAAAAGTTACTCGGAAAAAGAGAAGACTATTCCCATTTCACTTCATCACTCATTTATGGGGAAAAAAGGCATTATTAAAAATATATTATTCTGATGCTTAACACTGGATTATCATCCAGGCTGAGGACTGAATATAGCCCTAATGTTTTAAGCAAATAATTGTGAAAGGCTAAAACAGAGGCCACCGTGAGGCAGAGAGACACATTTCTACCACACCAGTGAGGAAGCACTGGGGAGGTACAGTATCTCCAGCAAGAGAACAACTGAGAACAGCTATGAGTCACTCAGAAAAGGTGTGTTCAGCTACCCATAAAGAAAACACCTTGGGGAATTCATAGGCTGCAATGGTGGGGCTGTGTCAACAGTTAAACATATAAAGCTGCTCCCAGGTTGTAGATATGCTGGGAGATGACCAACATGCATCACTGTGTGTGCATGAAGAAGAAATATCAAAAGGACCTACTCATTCAAATTAAACAATCTTATGTGAACTTTTGACTAGAACTAAAACAAAACCTAAAGTGTTCCTTCTACTAGATATTCAAGCAGCTTGGCTATCTTTTGTCTAAATTTTTCTTTATTCCTGTGAACTTTTGTACTTCCTGAGTTCTTTCTAAGCAGCAACAGCATTCCTACCACAAGGGCTTTACAGCAATTCTTGTTCATTCTGAAAAAAGAAACTCCATGAAGCTTGCAAAAAAATCTATTCTTCATGCTTTTACCAAATATGCAGATCCAAAGACTGTAATGCCTTGAGTCTGTACGAACAGAACAAAGGCATCTTCAGATGCATTAAAGGAAGCTGTTGATAAAAGGCTACACCTGTGCGTTTTAGCAAAATCAGACAATCAAGAACAAGCAGTTTGCCTGATTGGGGGAAAGTTCAAATAGCCTTCAGAAAAGTTCTTGTTTGTGGGGCTTTTTCAGACAAATATGTTTGCCTGGAACATACTTAAACAAGTCTTCATTTTTTGTGATTTCATCCATGCCATAAGACACAGCTCCACTGCAGGAAGTAGAATGACAACAGCTGAGAGGAGAGATACAGCACACTCTTCCATGACAGCCAAGCACTGAGCTCATGATGAATCTTCCCTTGTTTTGCAAAATGCAATACTGAATGATTTTACAGGAATGAAACAAAAAAGGGCACTCCAACTGTACTCCACGGCATCTGCTAACAGAATTGGTAAGCAACCAACATGGCCAGACATTTAAAAACTGAACTTTATGAAGCGGAGCAATTGTATTATCTACTATTTAGGACAAGCACAGGGCTTGTTCCAAACTCAGAAAAAAAGGAACAAACAGACAAACAAACAAACAAAAAAACCGTCAGAGCTGCTAACAGTAATCAATACAGCTTGATCAAACGAAGAATCCTACATCAGTCTTTGAAAGCTGAGGAATGCAAATGGAAGGAAACTCACATAAAATCTGACAGGTATTGTAAAAGGGAGAGCAAAGTCCCAAGCAATGTATACATGTAATCCCTAATGGTGTTGTTCAACCAAGAGTCACATACCTGAGCCAAAGAATTTCCCTGAAAAAGATGTTGCTGTACTGTAAATAGCATGCAGTTTACTGTAACCTTGAAATATTTCCCTGTCTTCACAATTAAACCAATATTCCAAGGCAATACAGAACAACTCAGAAAGTGTCTTTGTCTGCATGACACTTTTATTTATCCCTTTTGTGTTCCTCTGTAGTGTGAGTCAACGTGTCGAATGACAGGACAAACTGCAATGGCCACAAACTGAAATAGATTAAATTCAATTTAAACGCAAGGAAAAAAAAATTGTACTGTAAGGGTGACTGAACAGTAGCACACACTACCCAAAGAGGTTGTGGAGCCTCTGCCCTTAGAACTATTCAATCCTAGCTGGTCACAGCCCTGAACAACCTGCAGTAGCTCGCCCTGCTTTGAGCGGGGAGTTAGACCAGATACTCTCAGAGTGTCTGCCAGCCTTAGCTGTTCTGTGGCAAGTCAGTACAGTATAAAAGCAGTAAGTGTTCACGCTTTGCACATCAGAAACAAAAGGAGAAACTCTGGCATCTGTAAAATAAAGACTTGTGAAGCAATGTGGATGTAGACTGAACACAGGGTTGAATCTCCGGAGTTTACACCTTTAAAACAGACTCTTCTCTTCTGCCACTATCATGGTCTAGGACCTGTGCTATTCCTGTGAGCCTTGGTTCATATCAAAGTAGAGCCCTGGCAACTATGATTTTCAGTTCTCCTCATTTCCACTGCATCCATTATTAGTCTAATTTTTCTTCAGTCTCTTTCCATTTTGTCTCTAAGCTGTCCTCTACTCAGCACCTTCCTGGTTCTCCAGTTCATTTCACTTCACGCACACCACTTCACTTCACTGCTTTACCCCATCACCTGCTTGTATACTTTTGGGGGGAAAGGGAGTAGAATACAACAGGTACTTCTTTACTCATGCTTTCCATGTAGTTTTGCTAGTAACAGACATGAGGCCTTAGGTAATTTTCCTGTGTTAATAATATCCATCAGTATAGTATTTTGAATTATGAAAAGCTCTCAACAAGTTAATAACTCCTTTTCTGCCTCAGTCATCACAAGTAAGTTCGAATTTTGCAACCAAAGGACATCACAGTCAAATGCACCATCTCATCACTAAAAAATCCCCAGCTTCAGATTTAAGATGTCTTCCTAAATCCTTTGTTATATATGGGGCATGTTGTCCACTGGCTTGTTCCTACTACAGAATCAATCGTAGCTACGTTCCCCTTTTATATCTTGCACTTTAAGATTAGACTCAGGAAACTAGTAGAAGACAGGAACATAAATCTGAGACCTAAAGACTAAATGTTATATAAATAATAATGATGTAAAGCTAGAAATGCCTAAAATTATGTTCTGATAGGGGGACAGTGCCGCAAAATAATGCTTAAGAGGCACCTCTTTATTGGAACACAAGAGAATGGAAGCTTAAATATTTTATCTTTGTAAAATCCTTTACACAAAATTACTTTCACGAATCAGTTCATAAGAACTCTCATTCATTGAAGTACTTATAGCAAGTACTTTGCTTCTTCAGAGTAAGGTACTCCGAAGAATTAACAACTCTATCTTCCAAATGTTCATGTGATAAGGAAAGATTACTGCCCCCATTATACAAGTGCACCTGAGAGACAATTTGTGTGATCTGCCCGTGACTGCAGGGACTGGAATGCCAGTGTCAAATAAAAAAAATATCTTTCTGTGTGTGGTTCAGATGAACAAAATCATCATTGCCTTTACATGTCTACTCACTAAAAATACTGTGGATTTGAGCACAATAATTTTTTTCTACATCTTATCTTACGACATTGACTCACATGAATTAATCCTTCTTTTATATTCAGCTCATTGACTAAATAATGAAATATTATAAAGACATTAAAAGACCAACACACACAGAATCAGCATTTGGGTAGGTACAACAGAGCACAAAATCACTTCTATAGGTACAAATGGAAACTCAACAAGTTCAGGATTTCAGTGACTTGATGAAGGTCAAGTAGTAAGCAAGTTCCCAAGCTCCAAACTGATCTTAATTATCTGGCAAACAAGGCAAAATCATCCAGGAAGATCTCACTTCCAGCTTATTGCAGACCAATTTGAACATTAGATCATATTTGTCAAATTGCAGGTCTTTGCCCAAGATGCAGAGCTTTTATTTTGTACATGGTTTAGAATCAGAAAGAGTAAAGCTCTTCTGTTCTAACTGCACTTCATTCTCCTTGTCTACAAGCAACCCAATTGCTTAAGCGAGACATGTGATAACACATGAGTTAATAATAAACAGAACAGCTCCCCCTTTTCCCCTATCAGTACTTCATACCATCTAAACTCTCCAAAACCTGAAAGCTTTGACCACTAACATGAAGGAAACAGTGTTTGAAGTCCCTTGCAATCACCCCCTTGCCCACAACATGGAGTTGAGTAAAATGTATAAAGGCAGAGAATATAACAACCATTTGCTATATGCTTACAGACAAGTAAGACAGAAAAGATTTCTCCTGCTGGCCCAAAAGAATATGCAAAAGCCTCAATAAATGGTCATGTTCAGAAAGAATCATACAGCACCCCACTCTTACCTGGACAGCGCTGTATTTAAAGTCACATAAATATGATTACTCGGGTAAATGAGGGCTAAAGACTTTTTTTCATCATGGATACATTGTGTCAGAATGACAATATTGCTTTGTAAGGAGGTTTTTATCATGAAGTTGCACAGTGCTTCTTACCCAAACTAAAATACTGTGAGGCAACCAAGAAATATGCTGCAACTGAAGACAAGTTCCAAGTTGCCCTCTCCTCTACTGTCTTTTGGATCAGAGCTCAATAACAAGAGTTTACAAGCAAAAAGAATACACTGAATGGCACACAGAGAAGGAAAAATATTCCACTACTATGAATGTGCTCCTGTTGGAATAACCAATGCTTTTAATTAAAAAGTTTTTAACGAAGTTCATGGCCCAACATAAAAGTTACAGAAATTACTTGTGAGAAAAAGCTACCAAGAAGTAGGAGAAAAGACCCTGTTCTGACTTGGCAGGCAAAAGTTATAGATGTGTTCATAAGTTTTAATCAGCTTGGTGAGAGAGCACTGCATCCTGACTGATAGTCTATATTTTAAATTTACACTAAAAAATGATGACAAGCAGCTAGCAGGGGCTTGAAGGAAAGGTAGTATTTTGGGGTGTTTGTCCGAAAAGAAACACTGTTTTCTTTCTTAAATCAATGTACATGATCTCATCACCTGATCAGAGAAAGACAAACTTCTGTACCCTGATCTGGAAAGACTTGAAACAGTGAAAGGCGCAAAGCATTCATAGTCATGACTTATGTTTAGACATGGTAGGTAGGTCAGAACTTGAGGAAGCAGAAGCACCTTTCAATGTGTGACACCCAAGCCCATAGACACAAGAAAATAGCTGGCACTGCCTAAGTATTATAGGAATTTCAGATTCAATTCATTCCCTTACCTTTGCACTACTGCACGCAGCTCACAGCACTGACAGAAACTTCATACAGACATTCAAAAAAAGACCCTCTTACCCCAAAGTGATTAAGTACACATATGTTTCCCTCTACTTCTGTCACATCTTATTTGTTAGCTTCTTAAAAGACAGAAGGGACTGCTTTGGGGAGGAATGGGTTCCCTCTCCTTTCTGGTTTTGGTAAAACCTACAGAAACTCCATTTATCTCTACAGTAAAGCAGATACAATAATAGTCTTATGATACGATAATAGCACATGGATACTCTGTGCTAAAATTTACCACAGCTCAAATCTGCAAAAATGTTTTCATCCTTTTAACTGAATTATGCCATTTCAAACTTTATCCATTGATTTATCTTCCATCAGTTTCCTCCACATTTCCACTCACACTTAGTGGCATGCTGCTATATTAACATCTGCAAACTGTGTATCAGGTTGGTTATGTTGCAACTATTTGTTTATTTACATTTCTTTTTCAACACAGGAAGTACAATAAAACACGACTAGAATTATACTTCCACAAATCCACTCGGAGTTCACAAGCCTTCCCCTGCCCTCTCTACTCCGATTCTCTTGTTATTTTTCCATTTCATAAGCTGGTGAGATGGAGTCAGAAATAGACAAAAAATTATAAGAGCTGTCTTGGCAGCCTTCAGTGAATTCCCACCATAAGCACTCTCACATCCTCCAGCAAGCAAGTCAAGGTGTTTTGTGAGAGCAACCCACAAATCTTAATGAATACATTTAAGAAATTAACTGAAGCTTTGACCATTTATGTTGCAGCATCTTGTAAGGGTCTGAAAACCTCACCTCCAGATTCAAGCAATCAAACGCAGCTTTTCACTCAAAAGTCTTGTCAACAAACAGTGTATAAGAAGGTGATTTAAATGTACACAAGCAAAGAAATAGAATTATATTTCACCAGCTGCTCTGATAAATTTTGAAATGGAAGTCCTGAAGTCTAGCACAACATGAGTTTATCCACAGATTAGAAAGAACTATATTGGCTTTTTTGTGCTAACTCTACTTTAAGTCACTTCTAGCACAATTCACACACCAGTTCTGCTTTAATACTGTTCCTGAAATTAATAATCAGAATCTGCTATGTCCTCAGCTCTAAAAGACAGAGTGAAAAGAAGCAAGGCAAGAATTAAAGCAATTGCCTCTTACGGGTCAACCCAACTTCAACCCAAATCCAGACCATCACAAACAAAATGTTTTTGTTTTGTTACTGGCAGTGAATGAGTGCTTTGCTTGTCCTCCTTTACTCCATTACTACAGTTTGGAAAGGTAACTGAGTGAAATGAACTTATCCCAAGTTGTCCCCTCAGTTGAAATACACAAAACATAGACAGAAGCCAAAAGACAGAGTTATTTTATGCAGCTTTTCAACAGATCCTGATAGAGATTGATCAGTACTGCCAAAGTACCGGAAGCTACCGGAGGACCTGGTGTTCCCTGTCACATAAAAAGGACTCTTTTCTGCTCAGTACAGTAATGGAAAGAAGACAACAGGGGAATTTGAGCTACGTGCAATCTATGCGGCTCTTCAGCATGTGCAGCGCTTCCAGGTACAGGCAGCTCCGATGCAGCGTTATCTCCGACACAACTGCCAGCTCCACATCTTTTTCTGGGGACACTATCACTGCCACTGACACACTCTAACCGTGCTTAACCTCTTTAAGCACAGAAGGACTCAGCAAGGACTCTGTCTAAAAAGTGGGAAGATGATGCCCATGCAAAGATGCGATGGCATTTAAAAATGAGGCATAAAACAATGTCTTCAAGAAGCTGCAGATGCCTGCTGTGAACCCAAATGGGGTGAAAATTTCATCCTTTACATAAAGACATTTCCTACGGAACACAGAGTGCTGATTGCCTATTCAAACATTTCTTTTTCTGATTTTCAGTGGAACATTTTTTTCCCTTTTAGTACATGGTTACATGAAAAATACCACTGAGTGTCAGCTTGACTGCTCCAGTTACTGAGTGACTATTTTGGTTTTTTCCAAATTGCTTGCTGAAGAAAGGTGGGGAGATGTTTAATGACAGGGTGTCTGAGGTGACTGTGTTGTGTTCTCACAAGAAAACTGAAAAATGAAGCACAGACTCTTGTGTTTGATGTAACTCAGAAGTTCCTTCTTAAGAATTCAAAAAATAATTAATATATTGGCAAAGATTTGTAAAGTATTTTTTATCTTGTTTTATAAATATTTTCAGTGGCAATCTAGGCATTTTATTCCTTCCCACTTCCCCACTAAGACTGTTTATTAAACCACCAATTATAACATGATGTCTGTATGCTAAGTTGTGACTAACTTTGCTGACACTGAATTCAATGGCAAATCACTCAAGGAGTTCACAGGTACCTGGTTTGATCCTTTTACTCAGAATTTCCAAGCTACGTTTTTCAAATGTATTGAGCTGATTAACACTGACTGCAAAAAATTTCTCTTCACCTCTGCCTTATTTTCCTCATGTTTAAATACTCCAGGCCCTTTATCTTCATTTATAAATTCTCAATATATAGTTATGCTGCAGGCTTTTCAGGGAAGGTAATATTTTATTATTAGCCTGGGTATTACATATCGATATCGTGTTCTAATCTCATGTCTTTAAATATTGCTTTAATATAAATTCAGTAATACTGATGATGATAAATGGAGAGAGTGTTTCTGGGCCTTTGGACTATGGATAGAAGCAAACTGTGAAGCTCAGGTGTGAACACAAACTTTGGAGAATTTTGAGGTTCACTTCAGGAACAACAAGGTCACTTCTTTCTAATGAAACATTCAACAGTTATTTGTAGCTCACAGTGACATTTCACCATTACCACATATACTATGCCTGTGATTAGTTTTTGAAGGAGTGTACCTGAACTGTGAACCTATTTTTCTGATCTTCCCAACTGGTCAAATTTAAAGAATAAAATAAACACTATATATGAGGTTGTTGCCTTTTCATAATTTCATATAGTCGTCTCCCCAAAAGTTTATCCTTACTATGAACTACATGGACAACTCTGCAATAAAAATCCACCGAAGTCAAACTATTTTTATGACAAAAGTTGTAACTGAAGGTACTAAAACACAACCACCATGTAAGGCTTAACATGTTACCACATAAAACACAACTTTGTGCATTCTGCCTCAGGGTAGAGTTTACTTCCTACTTCCTCCAATAATATTGTTGGAATATTTAATGCAAATTTTGAAAATTCTAACAAGCATTCAGCTTTCAAGAGCTAATGTCAAATATCTCTCATTGTTGCTCTCATTTACCTTCTGCCTGGTCCAGCTCTCTAAATGCAACTCAGAAAGCTTCAGACACAAATAAAATTTACATTGAACTGTTGTTCAGTCACAAAAGGTTTCTTCTTGTCTTTGGCCAAAACTCTATCCTGCTGGCTCCATCCTGCTATTCAGGATATTTCATTATGACTGTCCTCTTTTAATGCTAACCCAAAGAACAGAAACCATGTCAGAGCAGATGGAGAGAAAAGGTTAACATCACATCAAGCTAATCTGCACCAACTACATTCCTGCTCCACTCAAATCTCATTTGTTCCAGAAACTCTCCTCTAAATATAATCTAGAAAAAAAAATACACGGTAGATACCTCTGAAAAGAGCACTTGTCAAGAGCAAGTAAGGGTTACCAAAATATATATCTATGTGGTACTATGTCATAAGCACAGGCGAGGGAAAGGACATGCAGTTAACAGCAGCCTATCAAAAGATTACTTACCACCATCTCCACAGACCCTTTAACTACACAACTTAAGAACAAAAGCTTATCTTCTTTAACACACAGCAAAGCACCTTCTAGTCATCCCAACAAGACAGCAAGTATTTTATTTTTTTTAAATACAATTTCACCCACATCACCAGACACAAACTGATGATAGAAGTAAAAGAATACAGGAATGGTGTTGTTGCTGGTACCTCCATGTTACACATACCTTCATCTAGCTGTAAAATAAATAAATTAATAAATAGGAGGGCTGAGATTTCCCCCTTCCACAGGAACATGAGCACTTGCCACTCTCTCTGGTTGCTACTTCCCAAGATACAAACAGAAGCTGAAGAAAATGCATGTCAGAAAGCACCACCCTGTCATACACAGGATCTACTGCAAATACACTGTCCATTTTTGCCATTGTTTCCTGATGAATCTATCACTTCAATGTGACATTTGTAGTATGGTCTGAAGTACCACTTACATACAGCATGGAGTCTCATCAAATTGTGGTAATCAAACTCATATCAGAATAAATTTCATTTCTTATCTTCTTCCTACCTACCCTGAGTCAAGTACTATTTTACTCCATGAAGTGTCCCAGGGGGCTTTACAGCAGAAGAGAGAGAAATAGGACTTGTCATAAGAAAAAAAAAGAGAAGTAGAAGAGTTTGATCCAAAATTCTACATCTGCCTCTGCACTTACTTACCTGATGAATAAACAAAATACTACATGTGATGCCACTTAGAATCTAGTTATTTTGACTGCTCTTAGTGCAGAAACCTATAGAATCAGCTCATACAACTCACAATTTCGGAAGGTATAAAAAACAACCCTGCTTACCTTTCATCCCAAACTTAGAGTGTCTTCCAAACTTCAGAATGATGAGCATTATTACTAAGCCAGTGCACACCAGTGCTGCAATTCCCACCACAACATACACCTAAAAAAAGAGGACACAAACAGATCTGCTTGTGTTGTTCTCATGACCTTCAAAGCACGCATTCAAATTAACCCAGTTAGGTAAAGAGACTCATTTCAACTGGGAAACATTTGCACTCAGATCAAAGAGTACAGAAAACAGCCACTTGTTGAGGTTTCTTCTGTCCTGCAGAGAACAGAGATTCAGACACCTCTGAGAACAACTTTTCAACATCCTATACATTCAAGGCAGGTGGGAGGGCATACACACCACCCCTTTTCCTTCCAGCAGAGTTATAAGAAAACACATAAAAGAAGCATATAGGAAAAAGGTTTTTACAGTGAGAGTGGCTGAACACTGGTACAGATTGCCCAGAGTGGCTGTAGAGTCTCCATCCCTCAGGATATCAAAACTAGAGTGGACAGAATCCTGAGCAACCACGCTGGTCCCGCTTTAAGCAGGAGGGATTGGACCAGAGGATTTCCAGAGGTCCCCTCTCAGCTGTTCAATGATTCTGTTATTTGATGAGATGAGATTCTCTGGGATCCTCCCAATATTTTAGCACAGTGCCCCAACTCATGAACGCACATGCTCTCCACTGACTGATACTTTGTGGAGTCACTGATGCAGGGAGGTTGCTGTATCAACCAGACTGGCTATCTGCTCCCAGTTTCCAGCAATTCAGTTCAGGACAGCATGAGAGGCAAGGCAGCAAAGGAGGAGGCATACCAATTCAGCTACTTTTGCTAAAATCTACTGCAAATTATTTGATCAAAAATCTACGTGAAATCATGTTTTAAAAACATACAATTAGAACTTGAAAGTTCATTGCAGCACATCTCCTCTTTAAGGAGGAGCTGACTCCAGGACCAGAATTCAAACAACAATCTTCAAATTACTTTGGAAGTCTTTGTTTTGTAAATAAAGAGTTGCTCTCCTTGGCTAAAATTAGAAGCAATGTCTTAGGCTAAAAAATCACAGTTAATTGTTCAGAAAAGCATGGAACAAAGTAAATAGCAATTTTACTTGGACTAAAAAGTGATTCACTCTTTCAGAAAAATGGGGGGAGGGTAAGAGTGGGGAGCACTGATTTTCTTTTTTTTCCTTTTTTTTTATTCTGAGTTTTGACCAGAACATACTAATAGCTCCGGTGTTCTGGTAGCTCAGGGTCCTATTACAACCTGCGCAGTTTTGTGAGTTGTACAGCCAGGAAGTCCACCAAGATTACAGATCAGGAAACAATGCATATACTTACAGTGATGCTATCTTCATTCTCTTTGTTGGAAACATCCGTAGAAGTGATTTGATTACTGTTATTTGTGGTGTCTCCGAGATCATTAGGCGTGGTTTCATACTCTTAGGAAAGAAAAAAAAGGTTACTTTTATAATTTTGTAGTCTTAGAGATGAAAGGGTTGTCTTTGTTATTTCTGCTCTATAAGATGGAAAGGCCACTAACAACTCTCAGGACTCCGAGCTCTTTGGAAACAATACATAATTGCTAAAGTAGCTGGAACATTTTGGGGGTATCCCTGTGGCAGATAATCAAAAAATGTGTTGTGACTAACAAACTTGAAAAGAGAAGCGATCCGTACCACAATGTGTATCTTCACTGGAAAAACTAGAGTTAAGTAAGAACTCCATCCATAAAGCTATTTTTATGCACTTCTGACTTTCCATTAAAAATGAAAGACTGCTCTCTACACTGAACTTCTCCAACCTTGTTTTCAGCCAAATATAGGACAGTCTTACAAATTAACTTGGGGACCTTTGTTTAGCTGAGAAGAACTTGTCAGATAGGGTTTTAGCCAGTTTTTTACTTTCAAATGTGAAATAGCCATTTTCTTCATTTAAAAAAAATGAAAAATACTGTTCATGCACAGAGGTTACAGTCTGGCATTATAAACTGTCATACAGATAAACCTGTGAAAAAATTAAGTGCTTGAGATGTTTTGAAGAATTTTGATTTATCAAAATAATCTCACTGACAGATCTGCAAGGGTGAATCCAGAACTATTCCATCAAACAAGTGAACATGGCTTAATTATTTAGAATTATTTAAAAACGATACACAGATATTTACAGCCCATTTGACTCCTGTCAAAATTTTTCAAACCAGATAAAAAAAATTAAATAATGTACACATGAACTTAGAGAAATGGGCATTATAATAAAATTTTAAAATGCATATATTTTATGATTACTTCTGAAAATATATGTAGCATTTCAATCTTATGACTGTAATGTGTAGAGATGAAAGAAACAAACAAGGGCAATAACTGCATCTATTACGAAATGCACCTCCAGCATTGTAATTTAAACTTGCAATTAACTGCGTATTTCCTTACACGTTTTGATTAAAATCAGTGCCGTAAGCCTACCAATTAAATTATAACTGTGAATCCGAAAAGGCAGAGCGCAGAGGCATAGCTCTCACTGGCTGCAGAGGCAGGAACTCTTCACACTGCAGAACTGCTGCTGAGAAAGGGCAGGGAGGGCCTGCATCTTGGTAGAGTCGATCTTCTTTAGCTCCCAAGGCCATTTTGGAGAGCTCAGTTGGCAATGCTATCAACAAGCTGCATTGAGCTTTTGATCTTCATGCATGCACGAACACATTTGCTTCCTACAAAGCACTTGGCAGGCTGCAGATTTTTCGGTATTTGAAGCTATGCAGCTACTTCTGGCACCAGTGTTACAGTCAGTACAGTCAGGTTGTCTAATCAGCTCCCATAGTCTTTTGGCTCTACACCATACATGTGAGGAACTCTTCCAAGCCAAAATACATATTAAGTACACAAAGTTTTTATGAGAAACAAAATTTAATTTCCTGGTCTTTTACAGTTTGAATTCTCCAACCCAGCACTGCATCTCTATGCCTACAGCTTCCTACGCAGCAAGGTCAGAAGAGTAGCCACGGGCAAATGAACAGCACTCCTTACTCCAGGCAGCACAAACCCTGCCTGAATGGCTCACCTGTACAAGCGTCCTGGGAATTTGGACAAGGTGCTGTGCAGACTTGCTGTGACTACACGCTTTGCCACAGCCAACACTGTGACTACACACTTTGCCACAGCCAACACTGTGACTACACGTTTTGCCACAGCAAAGGAGGAAGCTTCTGCTTCATTCATTTGCAGGCAGCGCGTGCTTCATAACAAGCGTATCAGCCTACAAGATTGGGAAAATCTTCACAAAGATAGTTTTGACCAAACTTACATTTAAGGCAGCTTTATAAGACCAATGTATAAAACAGATATTTAAAGCCTTTGCTGCTCTGGCTCTGTAATCCAAACTTTCATGAGGGAAATATTTTTACTCCTAATTTTACCTGTAAATACCAGTGAGCAAAAGCTCACTATTTGCAGTTCTGTTTATACCCATGTCTGTACTAAGCTACTGGAAATCACACCCTGAGGGACTAATCGAACTATGCAGAGTGTTTCAGGTTTCTGGTCTGTGAATCCTCTGAGTGCACTTTTATATTAAAATGGGCAAGAGCTAAAGTAGGCCCCATCAGTACACTGTATAACTGCGAAGTTATACATTGCCATTCCCAGCTGTATAACTGCGAAGTGCTCGCATGTGAACCAGTGCCAGATCTTCAAAGCCTCTTGGAATGGGTGAGCCAGGCAAGGAAAACACGCACAACAGCTACCCAGCCAAAACTGGGCGATTCTGAGTTAAACAAATCCCTGTTCACTTCACTGTGAAATCCTGACATGGACACTGAGCACTCCGGTACAGACAGGGTCACGCCTCTTGACTCATACATGCTATGTGGGACTCCCATCGCTTCAGGGCCAGGTTCTCCAATGCCGCCTACCTCAGGCAGCCACCTGTGACCATGCCAACTGCAGTAGATCGCATCTGAGGCTGGGAGGTGTTTTGCAGCCATTTTACAAACCTGGGACGCAGACAAGAGCACAGTCACACCAGCTCCAGGAAGGTCTCTGGGGCTGGGTGATAGGGAGCACATTGTCTCCCTCATGTTCACAGCTATGTCAGAAGCAGGAGCCTGGTGCAGAGATGTCAACGCAGAGCCAAAGAAGTTGGTGCTGCATTCGATCTCCTGCTCAGCCCTGGCTGAGTCGCTTCGTTTCTCTTGGTGACTTTCCAGATGGGGCTGGGATGGCCTCTCCTCCCCGTCTTTTCCACCAGGCAAGTCAGAGGCACTAGTAGCTTCTCTGTGCTGTGTGCCCTGGCAACCACCATGTCACGCAGCCTGCTGTGACCTCACCAGTTCTTCTGTCTCCCACTGCACGCTCAAAATGCCCAACGGAAAGCGTTTGGGAACCACCTTCCGTGGAGCACAGGACGCAGAAAGGCGGTCAGTTCCCAAGGTACAGACCGAACTCAGCCATGGAGGACTTGGCTCTGTGCAGAGGGGTACTTGAGGCTGGGATCCCCTGCCCTCCACCACCTCCCTCTCCGCCTCCTCACAGCCCAGCCCTGCTTGGCCATGGGCACTGCTAAGCTGGGTCCACCCATGGGCTAGTGGCCCAGGGCTGGGTCCAATGTCCAGGGCTGGGGCTGCCCTGGTGTCCCCCTGCTCCTGGCTGGGGTGCTGGGACGGGCCTGGCTGCCAGGCCCTGCCCTAAGGGATCCCCATGGGGAGGCCCTGGCCCCACAATGCCCCGACACTTTGCAGCTGCCATGGCCAACGGGCTGACAGACACACAGCTAGTCCAGTCCCAGCAGGGTCAACTCCTCTGCCACTGCCTCCACCCTTCACGCATCCACAATATGACTAGCACAGAGCTTGGAAAGATGCACTTTGAAGGGAAAAGGGACTGAAGGGAAAAGCGCTTTAAAACTTTCTTACAACGTAACCCATGTTGCAGATAAAGAGGTTAGCACAGAGAGAGAGCAGTCTGAAAAAAAAAAGTCAAGAAAACCGCTCGGTCTCTGAGGGAAGCTCATCTCAGGGGTCCACCCCACTGTCAGCCATGCAGGCAGTAGTTCTCTGAGGAAGTAGCAGTTCCTAGACTTTCTATCTGGCCTCATTTATTCACCTCACTAACTGGGCTCGTGGATTTGGAATAATTAGGGAAATACTCTGGACTACAAAGTGTTTCTCAAAGAAAGCACTGAGTCAGTGAAACAAAGATCAAAGACAGGAGTTTCAAACAGCAGAAAGAAAAGACAGGAATAAAAAGGAAGGCTGCTTTCATTAGGACTAGGTCTTGTAGTCCGTGATCTCCTAGTGCAACTGGAAGCGCACATCTCAGCAGAAACCTACCCAAGTCAACCAAAACACAGCACTCACATAGTTAAAAGCCATATACAGGTATCATACATATATCAGGTATATACTTGATAAACAGCTCAATCAAGATCTTCGTGCATACATCTTATATAATACAACACATGTAAGAAATTGTGCAAACCATCACCACCTTCCCACCCACCCCCAAAAAAAAAGAATTTGGAAAGAGAGGGAGGGGAAGCTATCCTTTAGTATTTCTAAGCACTAAAAGCCAAATTGATGCTTCACTTGCACATTTGCTAAAGTTTAATGACATGGAATGGAATCAAAGCAATAACATTTAAATCAGCTTAAGGAAACTTGACTCATGGGCCATTTCATCCAAATAAAACGTACTCCTAAAAGGATCCAGCTCCTGATGGAAGCTAAAGAGTATTTGGATATGTTGGTTAGGCTGGACTTTCCTGCTCACCAGAAGTATACCAGAAGTATACCAGAAGTACTATCAAAAACTAGCCAGTTGCTTTTCATTCTGCAGCTTCTCTTCTAGTGCACATGGGCTCTCACTAGGTACAGACCAAAACATTATGCTTAACTAAAAAACTAATGTGAACACTGCGTCATCAAATGCTCTGGCACACACTCAGATATCACCGAGTTGATGGTCTGCTTATGCAAGAGAGATTAAGGGAAGGTACAAATTGGCGGACAGAGCAAAATAAATTGCCTACAGGAAAACTTACTTGTGCCAACCTCATTTTTAAGTGGGATTTAGGGGTACATTTTTGGCGGCAAACAAGTATTGAATCATTGCTGAAAAAATAAACTAAGTTATATAAGAAGAAATCACAAACTCTCTTTCCTCCAAGAAATGCCTCCAAAATGGTCACAAAAATCTCATGCCTGTGAGCTACATCAGACAACTGTCATCCTACAGGATCAACTGCAACCATTCATTTCAGTGGATTTATGCTTCTCCTAACGTTGAATCAAAAGCAGCAGAGTAAGTAAAACGTCATATTGCTTTCATTTATCTTAAATAATATAAGGCAGGAGAAGAACCAAAAATAAAAAGTACCTTTTAGAACCGTGTTATAATAAGTGCCATTTCAATTTAACTGAGCCTGACATTCAATCTTTTAATGGTTTCAGTTCCTTCATTTCTATCATTAAAAGAAAAGAAAAAGGAAATCAAATATGTACCATAAACGTCTGGATCCACAATTGGGCCACTACCTGTACATGGAGAAGAGAAAAAAGAAAGAAAAAGCCTTTGTAAATAGATTGCAAATACTGGAAGAACAAGAATTTCTTTAAGAGTTGACATGTTATTTGCAATAGCAATAATCAGAACCTACACAAATGCAAAGGAAGATCAATGCATTGCAGTATCTGTTTATCAGATAACATTTACAACCATCTTAGAGCTATCCCAAAGGTTAATATTTTGCTTCATGTGAAACAGCTAATACAAAGGCAGTTATATTTCCCAAGTGGGCAAAATTTTGCTTTCCACTGTTAATGTATATCTGGAATAAGTGCAAGAATAACTATTCTTGTTGAAAAACGAATTGTAAAATTCTCCCTGAACTAGTAGAAAATACTCCCTGACCTTAAGTATTAGCAGAATTCATGACCATTAAAAAATATTGACTTTTACCTGGTCAAAATTTTTTGCTATTGAATCACCATGAGAGCAGACAGCTGTGAGCTGGCAAGTTAAGGGCTAGAGGTAGCAATGACCTAAGCAGCACCATTTCATTCGCTCTGTAAAAGGATGCTTCCAAGAAGCCAGCTGCACAGCTGATACACAGACTCTTACAAAAAGAGTCAGATGTCTCAAAAGCCAGCCTTTACACAGGCAAATGGATATCCATCTAGTCTACACTTTTCTAAATTTTACTAGTTTCAGTTTGCAGCTTTTTCTAATTACTGCACATATGTAAGGCTGAGCACATATGTGAGTATAATGCATAGAACGCCCACTGAAATTAGTGTACTATTAGACTATTCCTGCTTTGAAAGATATTTGTGTTGTATGTCAACATACTCATTCATTCTGGTCTACAATATATTTATAGCACAGCTTATGTAGTAGGCTCCTAATCATCTCTTCCATATTTGTACTCTTTCGTTCATTTGGAAATAAAATTAACAGATAGTTAAAATCTCTGAGGATGAGTCAAACTTCAAAAAGCCTAATTCTGTTTATAGTACTATACAGTAAATCCACAGCAGTGGCATTACACTGGCATAAAGCCACCATGAAGTATGACCAGAACACCGTTGTTTCTGCTTAGGTTAACAGCATGAGAACCTGTGCTGAAAATACTAAGCAGAGTTGCAACCTATTTGCACAATGGCAGCAGATAAATAGGTTTGTTTTTAAATGCATTTGAAGACATTATAATATCCAGACATATAGGTTAATAGACGCCATAAGAACTGTCACGTCAATCTGCAAAAATCAGTAACAAACAAGTGAAGCAAGCTTGTACTGTTTGTCCTCAAGCAATTTCTGACCAGGGTTTTCTGCCCATAAAAGTTCATAGACTCATTTTTTCCAGTATAAAACATCCATCTAAAAGACAGTATTTCTAATTTACCTTCTGTAATCTGAGGGGAAAAAAAAAAAGAAAAAAAATCCCAGGCCTTTATTCCTGAGTTAAATGGCAACATCTTTGTTACTGTTAACCAGAATTTGGATAAAGTAATCAGATTAGTTTAACCCCTAACTCATGCCAGGGATACAAACGAGGGATATAGGGATATAAACTGTACGTCATCAATTCCATTCAAATACCTTTTATATAACTAAATAGATCACTTCAAATAAAATTACAAAAATCAAGATGCTGGATGAGACCCAAATTTTTATTTAGCATTCCCTACATAGAAACTTATCTACTCAATCATCAAAACATCAGTTGAAGCTACTTTAGCATTAAACTTCACCACAGTAATTCTGCATGTTTACATGCAATTACTTTTAAAGCAAACACAGAACAGCTTTGTTGTTTTGGTCCCTGTTAAAACAGGTTGTTGTGTAAATAATCTATTAAGAGACTTATCCTATTCACTCATCTTTATAAGTTACATCTACTAGATCTAGTTTGCTTGCTTCTTTCTTTACGAAGTTCACATTTTCAAAGCAAGGCAGCAGGAAAAAACTCAATCCAAAAACATACTTCTGCAAAACAGCCCCATGCTCAAAAAAGATGATGCTTCTAAGGAATATTTAACATTATTCTTTTACTGTGACAAAATACTGTGTGACTTGGATTCCTTCACCTGAATTTTAGAGTGCTGGTAGATGCATAAGCTTAATTAAAAACAGTTATTATTGGTAAAAATCTCTCCTGCATTCGTTAGCTGTTTTGGATCAACCATGAGAACAGCCTCCAGAACAAAACATGAACATTTCCTGCTTACTGTTTCCTGCAGTGTAGTGTCAAATAATCAAATTATCCTTAGCAAGAACAGCTTCATAGGAATCCAAAAGCTTTAGCAGATTAAAGCTAGTAAAAAATTTAGCTAATAGAATGTGAAATTTATTCTTCCAGGTCTTCGTATTTAAAACAAAGTCTTAATTTACATCATTAACTGTGTTAACATTAACTCACTCCAAACCCCACTGTGGTACATGCTTTGCTTTCCTCTCCTCTATGCCTTCATCTTCAGACTAGCAAAAAATGTTCTGCAAGTAGCATGCTGGAAATTGAAGGCAGATTAGCCACAAATCCTCTCTTCATCATGTTTGATACAATTTTGAAAGTGCAGTATTACACTGTTGATGACAGAACATGCTTCAGACTGAGTTGTATTTATTTTAGGTAGACATATGGATTATAGGTGAGAGGCTCTCCTTAATTTTCTTTTGTTTTTACCTTCAGAACATTTGCCCATAAGTGATGCAATAACCAGAGAATCAGTTTAAAGATCAGTGAGTATACCCCACCCCATGAAACATCAGGGCTGGTATTTAATTCAGGCATGAAGGCATGGAAATGAACATAATACCAGGGCGTAGGCCTTAATCTTTATGCTTCATTGTACAATACGTGGGCCAAAAGAAGAAACTACACAGTAACGACAGCACTGAAAAAGCCTTTTAAGGGTTTGAAAAAGCCTGACAGTGCTTTAAATAGCAATAGTTTAAAACAAAAATTGTAATACAATGCAGAGGATTCTACTTTTTTAACATTTGCTTTTATGCCAGCTTCAGCGGAGAAGACAATGTTGTGAAGTTTTCTGAAGGCCAATGCCATGATTCTTACAGGAAAAAGCCCCACTAATAAAAATGGTACTGAAGAGGCTAAGCAGATAAGCCATTCCCCCATTGTTAATTCTTAAGACTGGTTTGGTGTCATCCACTATGCTTGAACTGATTTCTAACGTAGTTACATCCTGTCTATACATAGTCGAGTTTCCTCAATACTCTTTTTGTGAAACTTAATCCACCAGAGAGCTTGGGAAATGCTTAAAGAACACCAGCACAGATTATCTTGAGAGATTTATATTCCTTATGAGCATAAAGAGGATGGAACAAATAAATAATGCTGTCTTTCTAATTTGGAGGAAACCTACAGTTCTATTTACTGATTTAAAAGGCCACAACTGTGAAATCTTCAGTGTACAGGGGAGAAACATAAAGGAAAAAAAGAACTGTAAAAGGCATTTGGATCAAAGACAAAAAATTATAAATTTGCCCTAATGTATTAGAGGAACTGTTACTGTGTTAAAAAAACAAAGCCAAGTTCATGTTAAATAATGAGGGTGTAAGAGAACTTCCATTGTACACAGAACTTCTATGAGGGGAAATGTTTTACTGAACCATTATAATGCAGTATTAGAGGACACCAGTAGCTGAAACCATGGCATGTTTCTGTAATGAATCTATTTAAGGAAGAACTCCAGAGAAAAAAAGAGGAGAGGGGCACTAAGGACAGCAGGATTGAAAAACAGCCTGGTTGTGTCAGCTCTTCACCTTTTCCTTCTAAGGGTGGGAAAGCAAAAAACCTGCCATTGCTCTCCCAACGGGAGATTAAGCTGGTAGGGAAAAATGATAAATACAGACCATGTTTTTACTGTCTAAAGCCTGCAATGTAGGAGAGAGAATTTAAATATTCACATATTTTTTTTCTGCCAGATAACATTAGCACTGCACATTGCTGTTTAAAAAAAAAGAAGGCAGATATTTATATCCTATGGCTAAAAAGCCAAAGGTACATATTTGCTCATATTTTCAGATATGGCTGTGCAATCATTTGCACAAAAATATGCTTTGTTTCCACTCCAGCTGTGCAAGGCCCACTCAAGAGTTTTTTCCACACACAGCAATATGCTTACATATATGCCTTCTTACTCTTACACTCACCTCCCATATGGTTTTGAAGACGAGGAAAAAGATCAAACCACAGTGAACATAATTCGCTTTCAATAGCCCCTGCAGCTCAGTGAGTTAGTGCACCTTGAGCCTGCCCACGTAGCGTTGAGGAAGGCTGAGGCAAAGCTTTCAGAGCAACTGAAGTTGCGTGCGTTTTACAGCAGCCATCGTGAGCTCGGATATTCCCAGGCACGAAGGTGCCCAATGTTCACCGAAACAAAAGGGAATCGGAGGTTGAAATGCCTGTGAAGACGCGAGGCCTTGTCCACCCGGCCTCTGGGTGACTTGTTTTCTCTCCAGCTCCCTCTGGTGTCCTGAACAACATATTATTATCAACTCACTGCACTGCACTTGCCGATTTTGCGACAAGGCATTGGATGCTACGTAAGCATCCCTCTGTGTCTGGATACACTGTCTAGTTGCATTCATAGGCAGTGCAGAAAACTTACAGAGTGGCTGAACTGGCACTCAGTGCTTTCCAGGATCAGAACACAGGCTTGAGAAAACACTTCAGAAACAGCAACCTTTTACTAGCCTTAGCTGGCACTGAGGATGTTTACTCAAAGGGAAGATTTATAGAGCATTAGCATGGCCTCCCTTAAAAACCAATAAAGAAGAAAATGCTCATGAAAAGCATGATTTTACAACTAATCTTGAAAACATTCATTCAGAGGGGAAGAAAAAAAAATAAATAATTTAAAGCTTCCTCCAAAATAATTAAACTGGTAAGGAGCACTGTGTCCCCAGTCTCATCAATTTGCAATTGCTAACATAAAAAAATATATACTTACCATCTCCAGGTACTGACATGAAATGAGCATCAACCCGTTTTTCATCCTCTCCATACTCATTCTTTGCCAGTAAGGTATAAGCACCATTATTCAGGTGGGTAGGATTGTCCAGCTGAAGGCAGCCATGGTATTCACTTTGATTGATAACATGTATTTTAGTACAGATGTATTCAGACTCATTCAGTATAGCCCCTTCATAGAACCACTGCAATGTGGGCTTAGGGTTCCCTTTCACAGTGAATGGAATACACCAGTGGTGGTCCGGGGTTGGAGATTCAATAAACGTGATATTTGGTGCAACTATATTGGAAAAAAGAGTGAAGAACATCAGAATATTACAAATATGTCTTTCCTCCTTTGCCTCCTTCCCCCCAAAGTTATCAGGGAAATATTCTTCACTCATCAGTACAAAAGTATGCTAGTAGTAGCTAGCACGCTAGTAAAAATGATACCTATTTGAAGGATACTCACACAGGAGCCCACCTGCTCTGCCTAGGGTACTGTGTTCACAACTGAAATGAAGCCATTCTTTAGAAAGAAACAAAATAAACTAGTTTCAGACAAAGACTGAACACCTGTTAACTCAATTAAATCTTGCAAGGTGTGGGAAGTTCAGTTACTGAATCACTGAGAAGGAGGAAAGAAACATTTTAGCTTTACTCTGCTGTAAAAATGGTGCAGAGGAGTGGTGAAGGAACACAACAGTATTGAAAATATATAAAAGTTAGCCAAAAGCAAGTAGTACTGGAAATATATTCAGCTAGGAATCCAAACTTTCAGATTATTTTCTTCACAGAATCAAAGCCAGAACAGATGACTTAATTCCCTGGATTTTTCTGTCAGGGAAAGACAACTTTCTACTATACATTTTCTCATTTTTTGTTCAAACCTGCTAAATGCCTCAAGTTTACAGACTTGTTCTGTTTCCCTCAGGAGATTATTCCAACACCTTGCCCATTATTTCACTATTGGGAAATTTTTCTTGATATTTATTCTTAACTGCATCTAATTTCATCTAGTTACACTCATTTTTATCACTCATAACAAGTGCCAAGCTCAGAATCTCATTTACACTATTCAAACATTTCTAGTTTATGTTCCTTCCTGTAGCTATTACATATCCAATTTCAACCAACAAACCTACATCTACAGTGATTTTTCTACTTTACTCTGTCATGAGCACATGCTGAACAAAGTTTGCCATCTACAAAGTGTTCCATTCCCATCTTCAATTAAACCGAGGGTTGCAACTTGTGAAAACATGCTGTCTAGTTCACATAAAATGAATTCAGGCTGGAACCTTAGATCTAAGAAGCCAGTGCCTCTACACTGCACGTCCCTTCCCCCTTCCTTGGCTCCAACAAATAAGCATATTATCCAAAACTATGACAAATAGATTTACATCTGGCAGTACAAATGTTGCAAGTGTGTTATTTTTTTAACAAAGCAGTTCCTGCTTTAGATAATAAGAACTTCAATGTTGGTAGTTGCCTACAGTTAATTCTATGATCCTTTTGATGCGTTCACACCTCTTAATTCCTAAGACAGTGTGTATGCATGTGCACACCATTTCAAACCTTCCCGCACTGACAGCGCTATTGAGTACCTTGGGTTTCAGACTTTTACTTACAGATCATTTTAACTGGAAGATAAAGCATTTAGAAATGCATTTTTTGCAGAACACAGGACCGAAAAAGACAAATACAATGACTGCTGGCTGGGCTACTCCCAGCCTGAACCGCCATAGATAGTTCACATGCCTTAAGGGCTTTTTTTCAACAACCTGTGTGCCCCGAAAAAAATTATACCCAGACCAATCAGTTGCTGCTAATGCAGTTTGGCCTCAGGAGCTGTATGGAGGCCTGCATACGTACAGAATACCGTGAGCTCGGCAGAGGCTTGGTCCTCTCCCACAATGTTCTCTGCTACGCAGGAAATCCACAGTCCACTGTCCATGGATGAAACGTTCTTTATGGTTAGCGAGGCAGGGTTCTTACTTGTGTCACTCTACAGGCGATCAGAAAAACACGTACGTGTCAACCACAGCATAAAGAACAAGAGAGAGGCAGGGAATCACTGGCCACAACTGAATGGCACTTTTCATTTTCCCTTCCTTTTAACTGTATCAGTCCACAACTGATCACAGACCTACTTTCGTGTATTATCAAAATGGATTAAAAACACATACAGAATCAATTGTCAGTGGCAGTGGATTCAAAGCTTCAGAACTCCTGCTACAAACACTGCACACAACCATATTTCTGTCCTGTCACTTTCTGTTTCTGTCTTTTTTAAAACACTTCTTCCCCTCTACAGAAATGTTTTTTTTTCTCTACCTGCACACTTGCTGATCCCTCTCTTCCACTTCATGACTAATTTCTATGGCCTACCTCTGCTCCCCTTGAACTTTTTCTTCCCTCCTATATTTTATTCATTGCTTGCTTTACTCCTCCTTTTGTCTCTTTCCTCTACACTTGCGTTTGACATCTCTTCCACTGCTGCCTTCTAAGCTCTACTGCGCCTTGACAATACTGTGTCTTGTCCTTCCTCCTGAGCCAAATTTCTCTTGAAAGCTTCTTCTTCTCATGAAACCTACCACAAGAAATTACATACCCTCTACTACCTAAGCTACTGACCAAGTACTGTTTTACGTGTTTAGGCACATGCTAATTAAGGTAAAAATGACAATTCTTAGAATTTTTGATTCTTACAGTTCTTAGAAAGCTTAGTGCCCATTTACGGCCTCAAATGCCATGTTGAATATGCAGCTATGCAACACTGAATAAAGCAAATAGGGCTGAATTACACACATACACACAAAATGCTAGCAAGCAAGTTGTTAAAGGCTCTTGTTTTCTTAAATCAGGTCCTTCATATGACCTCCAAATGACTATATCCATACTTTAATTTTTCAATTAATTATTCAATTATTTTAATTGTGAGACTTTTCTTAAAAAGGAAAGGAACAAAAACACATTAGGAAAATTTTAAAAAACTAATTTCAAGATACTTTTCTTAGTGTACGTATACACTTCAGTGCTGCACAGAACACAAAGAAAGAATGCACTGCATCTGTAAAACCACAGTGACTTTCAGTGGCAGTCAATGGGGACATGCGGCAACACTCCTGCATACTGTCCTGTGGGATGAGAATTTTGAACCTTGAGATGCCACCCTAATTCCACTTAAGTTAAATGTCCCTTTGATTTCAGTGTGACACTACGGGAGGTGAGTGGAAAAGCAAACACTCCATTACACGTTTCTCTTTGCACAGCTCTCAGGTGACCAGTGCTCAAAGCTGGACTGAAAGCAGAGGGTCTCAATCGCAGGGTCCAGGCTGAAATCTAAAGCAAGAACTCTAACCATCACCAGTAAGATTATACATCAATATGGAAACTGAGAGCATGCAGTTAGGTTTGCAGGACTAGAGTTTAGTTCCAACTATTTTCAGTGTCTCTCTCTGTAAAACAGGAAAGAGACAAAACAGGCTAAAGCAGCATAGGAGGTGAAGAAAAGGGAGGCAGAAACGGAGATATGGAAGTGAGAGAAAGGAAACCAAAAACAACACTCACAGAAAAAGGAAGGATAGCTGCGAATGGCAAATGAGGTTTAAAAGACATTCATTCTTCTGCTAGTGAAAAGACTACTGTGCTCCATGGCTAAGGTTGTAGCTAGCCTGTATTATGAGCTCCTCTGAAATCTCAAAATAACGTTAAGCCAGGACAGAATGTTTCTGGAAAGCTTGAAGCAAACTGACCGTGGCATTTCAAAGATAGGAGGGTTAAAAAATGAGATGATATCACTTCTTGAACACAATCCCACATTTTTTTTGGCTCATAACTCGAAAAAGAAGAAAAGAAAAAGGAGAAAAAGAAAAAGAAAAAGAAAAAGAAAAAGAAAAAGAAAAAGAAAAAGAAAAAGAAAAAGAAAAAGAAAAAGAAAAAGAAAAAGAAAAAGAAAAAGAAAAAGAAGAAAAAGAAAAAGAAAGAAAGCAAAAAAAATAGAAAAAGAAAGAAGAGAAGAAAGAAAGAGAAGAAAGAAAGAAAAGCCAAGACTTGGCATAGGTTCCCCAAACTGTTTTAATTTCTTGTTCTTGATGATGACTGATGCCTTTGGGTAGTTTTTCGGATTAGAGAAAATTTTAAAAATAAAAATAGAACTCTCCAGAACTCTTACTTACGAGAGCTGAAAGACAGACTTGTCAAATTCTATACATGCCCAATATAATGATCTCAAGGAAGAAAATACAAAGATTATGAGATCCCAGAGGTCCTGTCTCTTCCGCACTGTATGAACAGTTTTTTAAGTACATATTTCACACTTTGTACAGACCCGGAAGCTTTGAGCAGTCTACACCATCATGAATGTAGAAAAGCCAATGCCATAAAATTGTAAATAACAGAGGGTCCTGCCCACTGTGTAAATAATGGCAATTAAAGAGGTCAGCAGCTGCATGTTGGAGACCTGCTTATATGTCTCTCCTTAACAACATTTCCATCAGAAAGAACTTAATCATCGTATATCCAGTGTGAACACAGTCTAAAGTAAGGACACAGAACACAAAGACCTCAGAAAACAAAATTTCCCCTGCCTAGATGATTTTATTGAGGAAACATCTTCATAGCTCATTAAGACAAAACCCTGCCACTCTTTTCAGTAAAACTTTCACTTCAATTTCCAAGGTTTCCTGTTGTTGCTCTGTTGAAGGACAAATTAAACAATCCACAAAGTAATATTTACAACCAAATTCCAGCACACCAAGCTGGAGACACAAAGCTTTTTTCATTATTAGGGTAGATGAGATTTATTCTCTGTATGCAGGTATCAGCGATAATACGAAAGCTCTTCTGTTCCAGTATCTGATTCACCATATTACTTCCAAAAAATTACAGTACTCTCATTTACATGTGAACATCCAAAACCAGAGTGCAAATCAGGGTCTCAAGGAGCAAATGTCTGCCATTCTCCAAAAGCACTGCAGCAGTCACTGTGGATTGAAAGTAACTGGAAAATAAATGTAGTCCCAACATTAACTTTCTATTTAATCTTTTTAATAAAAAATTGACTAAGGCTGGACATGAACCTTCATTCCACCCTTCAGCAGGGATCTCCTGTCTCTGAATTGCAACATATTTGAATATGAAACTTACCTCATGGTTTGAAACAAGATTAGTGAGCACCCAGGACACATTAGGGGGTGGCCCACCAGTAGTATCACAGTACAACGTGATGCTCTTTCCTTCTACCACCGTGATGTTGTAATTGCTTAAGTTTGCTGAGGGCAAGTCTACAATGGAAAAAAATAAAAAAAAAACCACATGCATTTGTATTTTATAGAAACAGACACCACTCGATTTTAAGCAAGCTCTATAAATGCAAGCAAAAACACAGCTATTCACTATGGTCAGTTACTATTCAGTCACGGAGTACAAACAGCGTCTTTTCAAACATATAACTACAGTCCTTAAGCTGCTACAAAACATTTTTCTCCACCTCCTCCACTTCACATCCTAAAAAACATCGCTGCATGTGGAAATACATTAAGCTAATTATATAGGGAAATGGAGTGAGCAAACAGAAGTTATCCTAACTTCAGTTTTTAACTTCAAAATGAAAAAAACCCCAGCCTTCCCTTATTCTTTAAAACAGGAAATTTAATCTGTCTCTTTGTAACAGCTGCAAAGAAACCTCTGTTTTCCATGAACTGACATGGTGGTATTCCCACTGTTCTCTACAACACTAACAGGAAAACCCCATTAGCCCCCAGTATCACACAAGAGATTGCAGCCCTCCCCCTCACACAGACACACAACTCAGAGAGACGAGGGAAAAAGTACAAAGTGAGGGGGAAAGAGCACTGAACAGATCAAACCAGAGAAGAGAGAGGAATTGCAATAGCAGTCGCACAGAGCTGCTGTCCGAGGCACCTCACCAGGCTTAGCTGTTGCCCTCGGGAAAGCAGAAAAGTAGTGAGATGGTACCACCAACCAGGAAACAAGCCAAGAATCGGGACTCTCCCTCCATCTCACAGAGCTATAAATCACTCTGTATCTCATTCTTCAGCACCCAAAGCAATGGGAGTTCCCAAACAGTAAATATATACTCAATGCTTACAAAAACACAAGGAATTACAGACTGACCCTCTTCAAAAATAATGCCAGAAATATCAATAGACTTCAGGAACAGAAGACCTCACATTCCATATTTATTTACATAGCAAATAATTATGCAACACACTAGAAATATGTATCTTTCTTAAAAGATACTGTGCCATCATTTGGAGCTGCTACACTCCATAAAAAGCCTTGGCCTCCTTTATGAGGTATCTCTTATCAACTGTTCAGGCAAGTTTTACTTGCAATTTATCATCTCAAATAATCAAGCTTATCTTCTCTGTTAGATATGTATGCATGATCTTGCAATGATTTTCCTTTTTCTGAAACAATGGTGGGGTTTTTTTGTTGTGTTTCATTTTTCATTGAAGAGTATAGTACTTTCATTATGGACTTGCAGGTATAGACATTTAGCAGAGACCTTCTTGCTCATGTAAAAAGTCCCATACAAATAATTAACCGTTAAATCAGTGTGAACACATTAATATGTTTGCTGGAGCTTCAATAGAAGCTATATATATTGGAAATACCCCTTTAAGTTTAATTAGTTCAATAAAAATTAAATGAAAGTAAGTAATACCAAAGAGAAGACAAATAATTTTCCAGACAATGCTTTCTTGCCTAATAAGATTTGAAGATCAGCACAAGTATAAAATAACTGCTTAGGCAATTCTCCCAGTGCTTTAAGCAGTGCTGTAATATGATTCCTGTTACAGGCATCATGGATTTTTTCTATTATGTTCACTTTATAAATCATATGTTGAAGTTTATTGAGACAGAGCTGGACAGTTTGTACGCCTTGATGCAGTAATCTGTTAGCGAAGGTAGCCATCTGCTCTCGCCTGCTGTGAATTCAAATCTCAACAGTGTCTGTCAACTAGCTGGGCAGGAAATAAAACTAATCTTAGAGAACATTTGGATATTAATTATGCTGGTTAGGGAACAAGGAGAGAAGTAATGAGATCATTTGCTTTCTAAAGTTACACTTCCACACCACCTCTGAAAACCATTCCAAATATTCTTGCCAGACCTGAACGTGCAAAGAGATTAAAGCTCCCCACTTCTTCCTGGCCTTCCTTTCTTCTTCACTTGGGACAAAGTCCACATGATAGATTAGCGTTTCACTGTGCAAGTCTGCACAGTTCCTACTAACACATCATTTCACATGAAATCTCTCATGTAAGCAAAAATAAAAAACAACTTTGGTCCCTTAGAGCTTTCCTTTAATAGCTGTTAAACAACAGACAACTTCTTCCTGCAGTGTGTTTATTTACAGGATAGGCAACTGAAGTTTAATTACGCTGGTACCAGTTCTGGTTCCCACCCAGAATTATATCCAGTTCTGTTTATTTGCAAAAGTCTGCACAGGTCATGTTGGTGTTATATCTCTGAGAGAAACAGCTACATCATGCTTTTATCCTGACAGAAGTTTATACAGTAATAGTGCTTATTATTCTACAGATTCCTAAAGTTACATTAAAAATCAGTTGCAAGATCTGGCAGACAACCTCAAAAACAAATGAATAGAATAGAATAGAATAGAATAGAATAGAATAGAATAGAATAGAATAGAATAGAATAGAATGGAAATCACATTTTTGTGTGTGTTTTCTCTTACTCCCTTTCCCAGTCACAAGAGGTGGGTGGGAAACACATAAAATAATTGCCTTGGGTTTCATTTTTTCTGGTTGGATATCCTGAGTGTGAGAACTTTAACTGCAAGGTCATTTTGGCTTTTATTTCCAGTGGCACCCAGACTGGTCTACAGCAGAAAACACACTAGTTGAACCATGGCTCTGTTTGGAAAAAGTAGACAGTAGCATAATTGTATCTAGAAAATGTGATACAATGGACTTACCAATAAAGCAATGAGACTAAGCAGCAAAACCTGCACTGGAAAATAACTGCATTTAAAAACCACAATACATTCTAACAGACACATATGCTCTGTATGTATGCTTAGTGTAGTGTGAACCCTTTTATACAAGTCAGTACCATTTTGACACCTACACAATTACAGATATCCAACCATGCTGCATTTACTCTTGGTTAAATACAGTGTTCTAGATGACTATCGCTTCTGTTGATATGGATGTACATTTTAAAAGAGTTTGTATACAGTAATTGATACAAGCAATCAGACAGCAGGTTCAAATACTTTTGTAGATTGCCAGCATAGTAAGTTTAGACTGGAGCATCAGAGCCCACGCAAGGTAGACATGACATCATCTTTCCACAAGTCTCATCTTGATATCTGTCAGACAGAGACTACCCTGTGCCCCAAAGCTCAAAACACAGTCTCTTTCAAACTTTGATAGCATTAATAATTATAATTCTGGATATCAGTAATAACGCTGCTAGTATCCAATTTCTTCTTTAAGTTTGCAATAGTTGGCCTTATTAGCCTTCTGCAGCAATGAGTTTCACAGGCGTGCTGCCCAGGCCTCATACAAGAGCCATTCCCATTTACCAGTTCTGAAACTTGTCTGTGACATTCAAAATCATCGAGTGCTCTCCTATTCTGACAGGACAGAGACAAGAGACTTTCTGAATGATCTTCTGAAGACTACTCTGGTTTATTTTGTTTTCTCAAGTCTCCTTTCCTCTCAACAATCTATCCAAAGCTTTTTGATCTCTAAAAACATTAGAGGACAGAACCTGCTCCTGAAAATCTTAAACTGTAATGTAGAGAGTTACACAGTTCAATAGATACAAGTGTACATTAAAATCAATGTGTTTGATTATGTATGGGTGCATAGCAGTTATGTTATTTCACCACATACAGAATATCTGTTCTCATATTCAAATTGGTAACAGTTTATTCCCAGGAATAGGCAGCTCTGGATTAGAATAAGCAGGCACTTCCCTCACCCCAGCACAACTGGACACGATAGAGACCAGCAGGAAGAACTCATTTATGTCAGCTGAGTCTCTGCAAATACCATCTCATGCTTTAGAAGGTATAAACCCTCCTTTAAGTAGGAGGAGGGGGACTATTTACCTTCACAGACCATCATTAGTGCAAACCAATGGCCCGAGGCCATCAGACAGTGGAACTGTCAAGCATCGCTAGGGAATGACTCATATCTTCACTGTGCACAGCTGGGACTTCAGCAATCACAAAACCAAATACTTCGGATGAAATTTTCAAAGATTACTACAGCATTTGGCTACACAGCTGTCGATGGAAATTAATAAAAAGAATGTGCCTCAATTCCTAGAGGGCTTTCAAAGCCTTCATGCTGCTACTTACTACTTTCTACAGAAAACTTACACTGGCCTTGGTAGAGCCAGACTGTTGCTGTATGTCAAAGGAAGGATATGACCTAATTAATAACTGAGTATTAATACAAACTCTGTAGCCTGTAACTCACCTCTCAGAACTAAGTTAATGCTCTAGCCAGTGTACTACAGCAACTTTAACGCATGCTAAGTTCCTGATTTTCATCAATCTGCTGACAAACTCCCAGGAGTCTAGCCATGATGCAGTGTCACTACATGATTTTCAGCGTGGCACATGACACCTCTTTTTCGCTTGCTGCATTTTTGCAGGGCAATCAGTTCTGTGATAAGAACAAGCAATTACCAAGAAAAAAATGACAATTTTTATTCTCAAAACTAGCCAACTGCATCTGAATTTTAATAAGGTCATTTTAATCCTTACCTGAAATCCTGAATCACCTTTTTAATAAATATATCAGGCCCAGAATGATTAAATTAATACTAAGCCAGCAACCATCTATCAAACTGAACTAGACTACCAGAACCACTGATTTATAAAACATCCCCTGTAAATTATAAGATACAGTCTGCTTGCCTCACATAAGGTTTAAGTACAGTCCAAGGTTCTTGGCTCCCCTGTTTTTGCTTTTTCTCCCAAAGGAGAAAACATACAGCTAATTACAGCACTACAGTACAGCTTGATAACACCCACTACTTGCACTGTCTGGAGACTGAAAACAGAATGGTTGACAATACAATTTGTCAAGAACTGTGTATCTGCAAATTTCAGAGGTCTTACTGGCTCCAAACAAGTTATATCAATGTAGGATGTAAGATAAACAGAGTTTTCTTATATCGTTCTATTAAAATTCTGCCTTGTTTGAAAATACAGGATTGTTTATGAATTCCAAGGGTGTTTTCCTACAGGCTTTTATGGGTTTAAAAAACAAAGCAAAAAACTTTCTACTAATTCTAACTATAAAGCCAGGAGCTGTCGGATATGTAATTCGCCTCCTGTGTCCCACTTAGCAACTGTCTGCAGCCAACAAGCTCTGGGCCAGATTTCAGCCATGGAGTAAATGGGCATGTTTCCACTGAAGTCTGCAGAACGACTGGGCCAAAAATCAGCCTGGCTGCATCTATATAGCACTATAAACAGGATATCCCAAAAGTTTACATGCAAAACATGAATTAAAGAAACATAAATCATTGTTTCCATTTCCTGTTGTATCACAGCCACCTTATCAAAACACTCAATACGTAGAGATAATTGCAGAAATCTTGCATAAGTTATACCAAGATTACAACCACAACCATATTCAATGAAAATTAAAAAATATCTTAGGCAAACAAAAAAACAGGATTAGCAGAAATTAGGAACATTGTAGAATATTATTGTCTTTCATGTATCTTCTTTTTCTGGAGCCCAAAGATCACTTTCCTCTCCAGCTACAGGGAAGAGGAGCGCACAACCTCTCATTTCACTGCTCTACCCACCAGGCTCTACTCTCCAGTTTTCCACTGTAACCTTGCCATCATGCACAACAAAACTTGAACTTTCCCTTGAATTAAAATTAACAATAAGGACACTGATCTGAAAGGTGTAAGGCAGCAAGAGGAAAAGGAATCCTAGATTATGATCCTTTTCACAGCATATTTCTATACTCTGCCCACTGAGTGCTAATGTAAATTAAAGAAACAGTCCCAGATCAAAACCTCTTCAGCTCATTAGGAAAATATATGCCCACTGAATAGAGCACTGAATATCTACTGTATAGAGATATGCTCATCGTGTGGCATTGCAAATCTTCATGGGTATTTTCCACATTGACCATGGTACTTCGCACAAGTCTGACAGGGTTAAGCTCGAATAGCCTCAAACACTCTACAGGGTGGTGGTGAGGACATTATCCCCAAAGCTGTAGGTTACATTCCTGAACTAAACATGAATCCGGAGAAGGATGACAAAATCTCCTCCTGTATCCACTACTTTTTTTTTATTATTTAAAAAGGAAAAAAAAAAAAAAAAAAAAAGAGCTTGTCTTATTGTGTCCTCTTGAAAGGAAAAGCACAAATTCTTACCGTTGGGAGAGACTGAGTCCAAACATAGAGGCTTCTTGCCAAAGCCCTGAGAGTCATTCAGACCAGAGTTTAGGACTTTCCCATGCCTTCAGCATTTCCTAATGAGCAGTTGGAAGGCATATGCACACTGAACAAGCTCATTTCAGACTTCTTGCTAGATCTGCTTGCTGTTTCAGCATACCTTCTTAAAAGTCCAACTCCCATTTTCTTGCCATGCCAGATCTAATACTCACAACACCCACCTCATTAGTCTATGGAGAAATGTCTTTATGTCAGGAAGCAGAATGAGTGATGTGGCAGCTCACTGAGCCACCCAAATATTTTAAAATACTAAGAGAAAACTGCCTCCAATCATGACACGCCTGATAGTCACATTCAACTGGGAATCTTTATAGAAAATAATAACAAGTACAGCCTCTACCAGAAGATGATGTGTCTTTGAAGTATGCCTTCTCAGAGCCAATACAACTTCAGTTTGCCTTTAAACACTCCATCACTCCCTACTTAACTGGAATTATCACTAGAAGCAAACTTCTGTAAGTAGAGCCAGTGTGTGCTGCAGCAAAGACCAGAAAACTTGCTAACTCATCTTAATGCTAACAGCATCAAATGCAACCTCCGCAAAGCTGTCATCCCATCCAGGGCTTCAAATGCCATCGTGAATGCCATGCAGGCAAAAACCACCAACAGCCATGCACCAGAACCATTTCACTTGCACAGCAAGCTGTCTTCTGCAGTCAACCTATACAGAAGCTTTGATGGTTGCTGCTGACATTTCAAACCAGATGTAGGGCTTATGTGTCCAAGGTTTACATCAGCTCCTGAACTTCTGCCCAGGACTTCTCTCTTAAGGTCCCAAGGCCTGACCTGGGTTCTAGTAGGAAGGTGCTGAGGATCTCGCAGCACCTGAACTGTTTAACTGACCCCATCCCCATATTAACATCAACAGTTTGTCTGCAAGAATTTTCAGATTATATGTATCTAAGGAGACTATCAACCTTATCAACCCTTGCTAGCAGTCTCCTGAAGCTAACCAGCCATGTTTTCACACAAATTCCCTAAACGGTTAAGGAAATTAAATTACCTCTGGCGAAATTCTTCTTAACTGGTATTTAAGCTTCAGTTTATCCACAACTTTCAAAATAAACCCAAATACATTCACTGCAGTTGGGCTGAATACAGCAGCCACAAACTTAGCATATGAACGAAGAGCTAAACAGCCTTTGTAATGTAAGTTAATGAGGCCTAAACTAGCTTATGCAAACCTCAGTTTTAAATTGGAAGAGGGGAGATTAAGATTGGATATGAGAAAGAAATTCTTTACTGTGAGGGTGGTGAAGCACTGGAACAGGTTGTCCATTGAAGTTGTGGATGCCCCATCCCCGGAAGTGTTCAAGGCCAAGAGGGATGGGGCTTTGAGCAACCTGCACTAGTTGGAGGTGTCCCTGCCCATGGCAGGTAGATTGGAATTTGATGATCTTAAGGTCCCTTCCAACTCTAACTATTCTATGATTCTATGATTCTTATTCACTAAGTGCAGTTGCAATTCCTGTATCTTTATCTGGGGAATATCATGTGTGTCCAGGAAATACTGAAAACAATGCCAACCTGTCAATATCACAATGTGATAAACATGTGATCCTGAAACAGAAACATTTTCAGAGAACTACATAAAGAAGTAAAATGATGGGTTTCATTCTTAATAGCAATTATGCTGTAAACCAAATATATGACTGCAGGGATGCCTTCACGAAATGTCTCCACTTTTAAAAGAAAGAAGCACTTCCTTTAGACTTCACAATACAGTTATCTAGTCATCAGTCTTCACCTAGTTATATCATAAGAGCAAAGTAAGAATACCACCAGCCATCCTCCCTCAGTAGATCAGTACTCTACACTTGCCTAGATGCATTGTCAGGCATAGAGTACCTCTGCAATGCACTGAGTTCAGGAACAACACCAGAGCGATCAAGACACATTTCCCCCCCTTATTGCTTTCTGTTTCTAACCTGCTTTGTATTATGAGCCTGCTTCGTCAAATTAAGCAGAAATTGAACCAGAATTATAAAACAAAATTCTGCTTTTCTTTTTTTTTAAAATGTGAGACATTTGCGTACATCACATCATACACTCAACTATCATCATCCACAAGCCCTAATTTACATATCATATGTTTAGGTATCTTTATGAAAGTTACTGGTTGCTTCATGAACAGAGAAGTGTGCATGCTCACAAGGAAGTTATGTACATGCCTTTGAAAATGAGATTACTGTTGCCTTTTCAAACACCCATAAATTACTGGTTATTTTCACTTAAAAGCTGGAACAATGAAAATTGTTTTAGTTAAGTTTGGAAAATTCTAACTCAACTTTGGAGTAACAGTTAAACCCATTACTGCAAAAACACTCATAAAAAATAACATTTTTCATGCAGCCCATGATCACAGATAAGAATTAAAACTCTTACAGAGAAAATAAGAACAGTTTTCCATCATACATCATCTAGCTCTTGAGCCAAAATAAACAATACAGGCTAGAGGGCCCATGAATATTCTGAAAGGTAAACACAGAGAATGTTCAAGGCTTTTTTTAAACTCGCTTCATTCTGCCTGTAATGTTCTCCTTCTGATAGTCTTATCTGTGAAGGCGGGCTGATAATGGAAAAAAATGTCAACACCCACTGGATTATGCCTTTGCTTGTGGTTTTAGACTGCATTGTACTGTGATTGCCTAATATCTAATGCTTATTTTATTGACTTAATAATACTACAAATCTTTTCTGTAAATTCAAACAAATAAACACGTCAATCCTTCAGTTTGCCTTTTTCCCCCCTTAGAATTTATAACCACCTGCCTCCAGTCTGATATTACGATTCACTTATTTATCTCTAGGACAAAAATCTAGCACCAGAAAGAGTCTGAAATGAAGCCAGATCCAGTCCCATCCATTTGTAGTCATCTGAACAACTGCCTGTAAAAGTGAATGTCTTTCCCAATCAAGCAAGAAACAGGCAACCCACCTCTTCAGATTGCAATTCTACTTTGCAACAACTTCTAAAATTTTGTCAGTCATAGACAAGAAGCAGCACTAAGACAAACACCACAGCACCTCATGCACAAGGCAAAAGACAGACAAAAAATGTTAGCATTCATAAAATCCCACAGTGCTCTGATCAAAGTTTCTGCTGACTGGCTGCATATAGAAAGAGCCAGTCTGAACCTACATTTGTTATATGAACAAATATATGTACAAATTAGTGCATGAGACTAATTTGCCACTTTGTTCAGTAGACTTCAGCTAGCCTGCATGACCAATGAAAAGAAAGAAAACTTCTACAGAAACAATAGATCATAAAGAAGCATACAAAGTTGGAACAGTAAGCAAACTTGAAAGCCAGATCAAGCACCACACCAGCATATATAAAACAATCTGATTAACTAGATTGGCCAGATAAGGCAAAACACTATTACCAGATCGAGATCCAGAGCAACAAAAATCCACATGACTGCAGAGACAGTTGTAGAAGCCAAGCCTCCTCCAAAAATACCATAAGAAAAAAAGACTTTTTCTCGATACCAGTGAGTTCAACTATAGCAGCTGAGTAACTGAATGCCTACCAGAGCAACCAAGGCCTTAATAACCAGTCCTAAATACATGGTCTTGCCACCTTGGCATTCTGTGAGTCACTAAAGTGAATGAATTGCATAAATCCTTGCAGACTGATGGACTTTTGAGTGACCTTACCCCAGGCGTAGGACATGCCTCACTTCCAAGGACTTCATACACCGGTGGAAATTGCCACCAGAGCATACAGAAGTAGTAATAAGAGCAAAGGTTTACTTATTATTTATCTTTTTTCATTTTCTAATGCTATGTATCAGATGGAAGCAGAATCACAGAATCACAGAATGATATGGGGTTTGAAGGGATCTCTGGAAATCATCTAGTCCAACTCCCCTGCCAAAGCAGGTTGCACAGGATGGCATGCAGGTGGGTTTTGAATGTCTCCAGAGAAGGAGACTCCACCACCTCTCTCAGAAGCCTGTTCAGTGCTCTTCCACCCTCAAAGTAATGAATTTCCTCGTCATATTGAGACACAACTTCCTATGTTCAACTTTGTTACCTCTCGTCCTGTCACTGGGCACCACTGGAAAAAGACCAGACCCGCCCTCTTGACAACCACCCTTTAAGTATTTATAGGTGTTGATCAGATGGCCCCTCAGCCTTCTCTTCTCCAGGCTAAAAAGACCCAAGTCCCTCAGCCTCTCCTGGTAAGAGAGATGCTCCAGACCCCTAATCATCTTTGTAGCCCTTTCCTGTACCCTCTCCAACAGTTCCCTGTCCTTCTTGAAGTGGGGAGCCCAGAACTGGAGGCAGTACTCCAGACGGGGCCTCAACAGGGCAGAGTAGAGGGGAAGGAATTAACTCCCTCAACTTGCCAGTCACACTCTTCCTGATGCACCCCAGGATGCCATTGGCCACCTTGGCTACAGGGGCACATTGCTGGCTCACGGTTATCCTGTTGTCCACCAGGACTCCCAGGTCTTTTTCCAAAGAGCTGCTCTCTAGCAGGTCAACCCCCAACCCGTACTAGTGCTTAGGGTTATTCCTTCCCAGGTGCAGCACCCTACACTTGCCCTTGTTGAACTTCATTTGGTTTTTCTCCACCCAACTGTCCAGCCTGTCCAGGTCTCTCTGTATGGCGGCACAGCCTCCTGGTGTGTCAGCCACCCCTCCCAGTTTAGTGTCATCAGCAAACTTATTGAGGGTACGCTCAACAAGAAAGAAAAGGGTGGCTTAGGTGGTGATACTGTCCATGTTGTACAGACAAGTAGCAGATGCTGCGAAAATAGCAAACTAAACAGCGCCATTCCTCTGGACAGAAAGTGCTACTAATCACAAATGCAACTTAAATTTTGTTGACATAGTAATTAAGTGCAAATTTCAAACTTAAGGGAATCTGAGAATTTTCATCATAAATACCTTTCAAAAGCAGTTGAAAAAATAATTCGGCAAACATCGTAACAATTGATTGACACCTTTAATATTGCAGCTGGAAAGAATCTTTTAGAGAGTAAGCATACCCTACTTTAAACCTCAAGAAAAGAGGCTTCTAAATTGCAACCAGCCTTTAATCAGCACATTAATGAATACTTCTACCACATAAACAATAAGCACCACAGAACTTTGCTAATTTTCACATCAATTATCCACAAACCAAAGCTTTATGATCAAGAAACCACAGTGGCCTCTTCCAACTTCCCAGCAAGAGATTTATTAACAGCACACAGTAGTGAGACGTCCTATTACCAAGACATTTACCACATACTGTACAGGCCACTTACTATAATATTATGAAGTAATTAATAACACCTGCATACAAAGAAGAGAGTATGCCTGCTTACTGTCTAAATCAAAAAAATTAACAAACCAGAGAGATGGGAAGAAACCATTTCATTAGCAGAGAAAATTAAAAAAAGTTTTATTAACAAAATTCAAAGGCCTGCATGACCAAAAATTTCTCCTTACATCAAAAAGAGCTAGAAAAGTCATGTAGTTCACAGGAAGAAAAAGTTCACACATGTCAAAAGCTGAATTATTCTTCTATTTCAGTTGTACATGCTAGAATCTCAGAAAATTCTGGAAAAAAGCCAGATTCATCAGTGGGGCTTTTTTGAAAGTAAGTCTTGTCCTTTTAAACACATAAAAATATTTAAAGAGATACTGAAAGCAAAAGCCATGCATTAGATCTTTCAGATATCTTCCAGACCAGAGTCCATGCTCATCATGATGGTTATTCCTCTTCACCTGGGATTCTCTATTCTGTGCCTAGAAAAATGCTGTGTTGCAATCTTTATTAAACCCTATGTCCTGCATTGGTAAAATTTACCTTTCATTGTGGAAAAGGTAAATTAAGGGGAAGAAAAAAACATTAAAAGAAAATAAAAAAAACCAGAAAAAAAAACCAATTATGTGAAGTTTAGTGACATTTGGACCCTGTAAACTAATATAAATTATTTGCAGGCATGTGCTGACATCCACAGAGATCTTCAGCAAAATGCACATTTCCCATATGCAAATTCCACATACTTCAATTTCCAATGTACACACATATGCACCTACAGAGCATCCAGAGGTCTGAGACAAGTCTGTTGTGACTGAAGATGGTCAAGAACTCAGGAGAAAGAAATAATGTCTCATAGGTTTAACTCTGGGTATTCAACATCAAAAGTTTTCAAAGTAAAATCCTAGCTACCTGGTAGCTTGTGGATGTGCCAGCCAAGAACATTACAGAAGACTATGCTGGAGTTTCTCATTTGTAGTAATCCATCTCAGTCCACCAGAAGACCTTTCTACACCCAGCAGATTAATCTACCTTCTAGTCCATCCATCTGGAGAGATGGTTGGGTCCATTTACCTCAGCTCAATATCACCTCCCACTTCAGGTAAATCAGATCCTGCAGCACACAAGACCAACTGTGCAACTCACAAGACTCCCCAAACAGGTTGCTTTTTTTGGATCGCACTAGACACTAGCCTAATTTTTGTCATGAGTACACCACCACTCCTGGCCCCTGCAGGAAGCTGGACACGAGACCAACAGCATGATACGTGGCAATAAAATGCATTACTGCCATTAAATGCCACACACGTTGTGTCTGCAGCGGGTCCCCTACATGGCAGTTCCTTGTCAGCAGCTGCTGTCAAGGGCATCACAACCTCCACATAGGCAGTGGAGAAAAGGACACTCAATGGGCAAAGGTGGAAGGAGAAAAGGTTATCATATGTGTTCCTCCTGCTATTCATCTTCACTTAGAGCCTTCCCAATCCAAATTAGCCCTCCATGAGGATACCCTACTCCCTTTCCATTTTGGCTACCTGCTGCTGGGCACCCCAGCTCCCTGCTCTGCAAAGGCAACTCCAGAGTCCAGCAGGTCCCAACTTGTGTCAGAAATACACAGGCCCTCAGAGGGCCTATGCCCCTCCTACACAGAGGAGGAGAAATCTCTTCAACTAGTGCGTGAAACCTTTCCCCCGGGACCATACACAGGCAACAAAGTTGTACACAAAAGACATAAAAAGATGGCTTTATTGTTACGCCATTTTTCCGCTGTCTCCAGATCCATATCAGGTCACTGAAAACAATATGCTGCAAAATGCAATAGACCTAAGCTTGTTATGACTCTTTTACATAGCTTTTACAAGTGAACTCAGTATGAGTCTTACCTGTGTGAAGAACAGAGCTATTTCTAATTTGTCTCTATTAGCGGTTAGTTCTAAATTTTCTTCCTATGGTCCTAGCACTAGAGTTTGCATTTTTGAGGGAAAATAAAGACTTCATTAACTATAAAAACCTGAAAAAAATTCAAGCAGGTAAAATTTTGTGTCTATTAAGCTTGGAAGCACTACTATTTAGTTTAACAAAGGCACATGCATTCTATGTAATTCTTGTGTTATCCGTAATCAGTGTTCTGTTTTCCTGTACTTAAATAACGGTACATTCTTAAAGGATCAAGAAAAAAAAAAAAAGCTTTACATTAAGCTTTCAGAATTACTCCATGTGGGCTAAAAGACCACTCAGTGGCTAATATCTCCACTGAAACATTTTTCTTTAGCAGCAGTTTTGTCATCCTGATAGGTATCTTGTAAAAAAAACTTTTGTTTTTCCTGTCTCATAACAATTAAGCAGTAATTTTATTTTGAAAGAGTATTACCGCAGTTTGGGACCTTCATATCCAGCAAGGCTGTCCTCTTGTTGTTGTCATCTATGCAATATAAATCCTGAGTTTCTGTGTAAAACTTGGTCTCCTGAAATTTCTTGATCCACATAATTTCACAGGAACATTTGAATGGATTATCCACCAATATCCTATAGCAAAAAAAAAGCTAGTTTATTTAGAATGCAGAATGTGTCATGCATGTTGAAAAAAATGAGGGGCAGGGGAAGTCCAAGCATGCAGCTGGGTGAAAGTAGAAGTTGAACCCTTTAGTTAAGAAGGATAAAAAATGCAACCCTAGTAACTTCAGTGCAATACAAGCTGCAAGTGGATAATGGTTTCCAGTAGAGAATGAAGCTCTCTTTGCACCGAGAATCCAGACCATTGTCGATCAGAGAGATCACATAAATGCCTCCTGAGGACATGAAGTGTGCAAATCACTACAATCTCAGTTTATCAGAGCTGTAACCTGTTCCCACAAAAGCCATCTGCAGATCTTTGAGGATTAACAGCTGTAGGGATCATTCTTGCAAGTCTCTGAAAAAGCACTTTGTATTCACAGAAGTCATCTGCTGGACTTCAAAACCACCACAGCATGGACAAGAATTACTTGTGCAAGACACCATATGAACATTAGGCTCCCTTGGGTGAAAACCTACAATATGCGTTTTCAAAACAGCAAGATTTACTTCCCATCTTCCATTTCATTGTTTCAGTTCCCTGTAAAAGAGAAATTTTTCTTGACCAGTGGTTGAGTAGTCCTTTTCTTCCACTATTTATTTTGTGTTAAACCTACCAAGGGAGTCAGACACATCATAAGCAGGATGCTGGATAGAGACATGATGAAAGGGTAAATCTGACCTAGTAAAAGCAAACTACATGTCTTTATCTTGCTTGCTGTAATTCTACAACTGCAGCTTGCTGTAAACAGAACAGTTTTTTCTAAAAGAAGAAGCTTTTCCAGCAGCATCTTTTTAGCTACAATACCTGGAGAATATCTCCTAGTTCACCTTATCCTGAACTTTTCATCCCTTTATGCTTTTATTTACAAGAGTGCTAACAACAGGACACTTGTTTGTCAGATTTAGAAGCAGCTCCTCAAAAGCTATTTATGGCATCATTCTCCTCTGATTCCCTTTCCAATACTCTTCTTTCTCTCCTCTTTCTGATTTTCCACTTGTTTATTAGCTACTTATCTACAGAACTGCTGAACTGATACTAATTTTATCACTATTTTTCCTCCCTTCAGGCTCTGCTTTTTTCCTGCACTTTCTTTCCTTCTCTTCCCCCACATCTGTTTATTTCACTTCATTGCAATCGTGTCTGCCCGACTTTAGTTCTTCTGTCCCTACACTCCAACTCTTTCCCAGGCCCACTACACTCTACCTCAATTTTGTATCCTCTCTCTCAACTTGTCCCCCATACACATTGCCTCCATACCTCAAATACTACTCAGTTCAACCTTCACTCCCTCCATTTTTCCCATGTTTGGCTCACTCCCTGTACCCTTCCTCTGCTTCTACTACCATGACAACAAATGACCATTGTTTAACTCTGGTATTAACAACACAAATATATTAACTCCTAATTAACATCAGCCAGTTGTTTTGCCTCTAAGTGCTATTTTCCTGCCTCATTAAACTTTATTTCCATAATTCTCATCACATATACTCTGATTCTCTCACTCTCTGTCCCAAATCCTTTTTTACTTCTGTCTGCTCATAAGCAAACCAGCATCTTCAGAAAGATCAGCAACATTGACATTTTTCTCCTTCAAAATCTGTGTAAGCACCCACTCTACCCACAGCCTAAAAGAAGCTTTTCACCTGAGATGGAAAGGTTCAAGAGTGTCTTGATTTGTGACTCGGAATAAACCTATTACTGGCAGCAGACAAACTGCAAGAAACTGGGAGCCTTCAAAATTGCAGTAATTTCCTTTTTTGCATGTTTCCTAAGCTAGAGCATACCCACTCCTACATTTCTGGAACCTGGGGAGAAGGGCAAAGATGACTCCATTTCTCCACTAACTGCTTAGAAAAATTCAGGTAAGCCCAGGCTTCACACTGTGCCCTGGTCTGAGTCCTGTATCTATTTTTTTGAGGTCATGACAACTACAAAACATAGAACCTACAGCCAAGTACACAGTAACACTGGCTTTTTGGCAGGGACTAGATACAGCATATGAAGAAACGGGGACTTCAGAACCAACAGAGCTATGCAGGGCACACAGTAATGGGCGTGCTCTGCAACTACCTACGTGCTCCCCATCAGAGAGCTTGGTGACCGCCACGTTGTGAAGGAAAATTCCAGTGAGCAATGTTCCCTGGGCTGTAAAGAAAGTAATTATACCAACTTAATTATCAACAAAACATACCTAAGGCGCATAACTTATTTTTGTGGCACTGGGATTTGCTCATTTCATTTCTCACAGGCTGAAGTTCACCAGAAAAGGTCAAGGATTACAAGCCTCATGTTGCAATTCTTGGACTGGCATTTTGGACAACTTCATAGTCAAAAGTTGTCTGAGGTCTAGGAGAGCAATATTCCTTTCCCTTGCTGTCCCTGCCCTCCCAAAGGTCCTGCAGTCTCTCTGCAGCCCCACATATTAGCAAAGAATCCACAAGAAGACCAAAATTTTGGAATGTATAGCAATGCAGAAATTCTGCTTGATGGAACAGAGGATAAAAATGTAACATTGAAACAATCAACAAATATATGTTTACCAGGGCTTCATTACCAAATGATTATATAAAGTAAAATGCAACTCAAAGAATTTGAGAAAATAAAAATATTCTTCAATAGCCAACTGTAAGTATAGCAGCTGTGGGGCAAAATAAGAAAATGAGAGAGGTTTCATTTGAAGATCTGTAGTAGGCTGTATTTTCACTAGTTCAAATATTTAATACAAACAACTGTAGTTTTGTGTGAAGTAATCTCACAGTAAAATATTTTAAAGCTGAAGGGAAGAGGCTATTTTGACCTCCACGTTGTTTTAAAGGATACACTCGAACTTCTTGAAGCCCTGGAATGAAAAATCCCTCTGTATTTAAGTGCCCAGCATTGCTGCTTTCTTTGGATTAGAATTTCACTCCTAATCATTGATGGACCTCTACCTCCAACAGAACAAACCTCAAAGTCTTGTTCTTCCATTCCAGCTAAAAATAAACTTTATTTTAAGAAATGACAACTTACAGATCAGACAAACCCAGATGGCGAAAAGGCTTCTTAGACAAACTTGAGAGCTTGTTTCTGGATAAATTGCTATGGGAAAAGAGAAAGATTGCATTAATTAGAATTGTTTCTTCTTACACCGAAAATACAGCTTGTATCTCTTAAAAAAAATTAAGAACTCAAATCAGCTCTAAAAAGCCCTTATCCCTTTGACTTCAGTGGTAAAGAAATGGTGCTCAGTCTTGTTTTATGGTTTGATGAGGTTCAACCATTTGAATCCAGTCTGCATCTGAAGTCAGACACATTCACTCAGCAGGGGTCAACAGTATTTTCACCTTTAGCATTTCTGTTCATTGCAGAAAAGCAGTAGAATTAATTGTGTTTCAAAAGTATTTTGTAAAGTCCAGGTGTTAATTACATGCTCAATTTATTCATAAGTGAAATGGGTGTATCCCTTTCTTTGATGCTGCACCATACTCTGCACTCACATATTCCCTCCTCACATGCTAGCACACATCCACATCACAGCCTTTTAGTTATTCTTTTCAAATTGCATGTACAATATGCACCCACATGGAAGATCAAAAGGAAAACTGTAAAATGCCTATATTGGGCTTTTTTATGTCAATTAAGCATTTACGGTTTCCAGTGGTAATTAAGTGAAAGGTCCTCTCCCATTATGCAGAGCAAATAAATGTTCATCTGAATTAGAAATACTCCTCCCCTCCCAGGCTTACAAAATTGCTTTCTCCACCCCAAAGAAAAATAATGCTGTTTTTCTACAGTCTTATCAGTCCACCAATTAAAAACAGTGAGAGCAGTAAACTGTCTAACTGCCAGCAGTACAGCGCAAATCAGTGTTATGAGCCAAAATACCACATGAGTTTTATGTGGTATTATAAAGGCGCCATAGGGGCTCCATAGTTAAAGTTGCATTGTATTTAAAACCAGGGATTAAATCTCTTTTTTTTTCCCCCTGACTAAAGAACACAGTGTTTACTTCCCAGACTTTCAGTCCTTGATCTCTGAGTACAAGAGAAATTACAAGCTGAATCTTCTACAAACATTTAGAACAGAATCTATTTACTGTATTTCCTCATTGATTCCTTCCGGCAAACAATAGCCTGAAGTTTACAAATTGACTAGTCCTAATGTGTTAGAACAAAATAAATGAGCTACAATTTCATTAGTCCAGTTAACTGGACCGCCCTATGGCAGATGCTGGTGGAAATGTCTTATGGCCCTTCATTGGATACGGCAAAATTAAAGTACAATTTGCACATAGGACTGCAGTCATGTTTAAGTAAAAACTGCCACTATGATTTTTCCCCTAATGTGTATAAGCAGTATGTTGGGAGGTTGAAAGAAAGAAGCTGAATCCTCATACAGACTTGGGCTTTTGTCTCCAGCATGGAGACAATGTGAGACAATCAAACGCCCATCCCTCCAAGGGCGACTCTTCACTCAACATGCAGGAGAACCCCTCCAGTTCTGACTGCCAAGCAGTGGTACTACCAACCAAGCATGCACCTTCTTCTCTTACCAACGCAGCAACCAAATTCTATCTTTCCCAAAAGACAACCAGATACACAGTCAGCTTTAGCTGCAGACAGGTGCACATGCCACTCACTACTCTGGTGGAAGGCAACATATTCCAGGTGTGATGACCAGGTTTGTCTCCTGGTTTCTGCACAGCAGATGACCCTGCTCTTCCATATCAGGAGGACTCCCGCATCTTCAGATGGCAGGTTCCTCAGGGAAATCTCTGTCCAGGTGAAGCCATTTGATTTTGTGTGATCTTCCGTGGCATTCTAATGGGACAGCCAGGCCCAAGCTCTGATTCCAGACCAGGGCACATCAAAGGGGATTTTAAACCCTCTACCACAAGTACCTTCTGAAGTATCATAACAGAAATCTGAAAATGGGCCACAAACATCTTACGTAAGAGCCTCAGCCATTCTCTGAGATAATATTTCTCTATATTTTATTTTAAGAAAATAATACCTTAAAAATAAACTTTTCAAGTACATCTTAAAAAACATAAAGGCTGACTCTGGGAGGGCGTTTACTGTTAGTAACCCAGCATGGACATAACAGCCCACCTACTCTGTGGGCAGGACTAAAGCCCCATGTTTCCTAAGGATTTCCTCCTGGCTGCTTACATGTTTCCTTGCTCATGCTCATCTTGCTCATGCTCATGAGCAACTTAACTCATGCTCATCTAACTCATTCCATCTCTTTGTGAGGCGCTGAGATGCCTCCTTCAGAGCTTTGAACTATCAGCCAGCAAGCTGTGAGAATCAGGCACTGCCATAGCTGTATCTTCTTGTCACTTAGCCTCAGGCCAGCCATTGTTTTTGGAGGATTATTGCAAATCTTAAGGCAGAAGAATAGCCCTCACTTGTTTAGATTCATAAGCCAGACTTAACTGCCCAAATGTCACCAAGGCATGTTACTTTCTGAACACTTTGTGTTAGGATCAATGACTCCATGTGAGCCAGTGGAAAAACAGGACTGATAATTTAAGTAAAACTATCAAAAGAATAAAGAGTCATTATTTTGTTTCAAACAATTGCAGTTCTGAAAGATCAAAAGCACCTTGATAGCTTTAATTGTCTTTTCAGATTTTTACCAGTTGTGCTTGACACGCACCAGAAAAAGTAAGAACAGTAAGAAAAATAAGAAAAAATTCCTGTGCCTATATTTTTGATCATGGGTTGAAATATTTAGTGCTTCCAAAACTGTAGGTTTCTTCTCCCATGTAGTTCATGGCTTCAACATTTTTCAAGTTGACAAGTAATTCAACAGAAATTTTTCAGACCACTGTTACAGATTTGTCACCTTAAGTGATACTTTGACAGTAAATTTAATGTTATATGTAGTTTTCACAAACTGAGCACTTTATATTGATTATAGAGATGCCTGGTGTGGTCCCTTTAATTCATGTCAAGTGAAAAAGTCACAACTTATTAGTACAGCAGTTAAGGTCCACACCTTCACTTCCATGGCAAGAAAATATAAATTAGTTCCCCAATATAACTACACACAAAAAGATGATGGTGAGTAACTCAAAGAAGATCCATTTGGGGTTCTAAAGCTTTTTTTAAAAAAAAAAAACAACCACACAACATGTCTGGAGTACACAGCCTGGCTCCAAAGCTCTACCTAAGGAGGGGACCCAATTTCAGTCAAAAGCATGCCCACGTTTTACATACGAATATAAAGCTCACTTTACATTCTCATTCAGCTAAAAGCAAATCTGTGGCAATGTGAGGAGTGCAAAAGCAGCCTGAGAAACCGCATAAATATTCACAAAGCCAGCAACACAGGCACAGCTCTACCGCCTATAGCGCTCCTGGCAAGGGGAGGCAAGAAGAAAGACGAGGGAACAGATCTTAGCAGAACTGGGGGGAAGAGGTGAAGAAATTGCTATTTTGCTACGCTCGGTCTCCCTCCACAGGCAACTGCCTGCTCTGCCTATGGCTGGAGCCAGCCGTGTGTGCAAGCAAGGAAAAATCTGCAGCAAGGTCTCAAAGGGTTTCATTTGGCTGCCCTACCTAAACCCAAGCACTGTAGAGATACAAACTCTTCTTAGAGCTGTATATAGTCACCAAGGCATGTTACTTTCTGAACACTTTGTGTTAGGATCAATGACTCCATGTGAGCCAGTGGAAAAACAGGACTGATAATTTAAGTAAAACTATCAAAAGAATAAAGAGTCATTATTTTGTTTCAAACAATTGCAGTTCTGAAAGATCAAAAGCACCTTGATAGCTTTAATTGTCTTTTCAGATTTTTACCAGTTGTGCTTGACACGCACCAGAAAAAGTAAGAACAGTAAGAAAAATAAGAAAAAATTCCTGTGCCTATATTTTTGATCATGGGTTGAAATATTTAGTGCTTCCAAAACTGTAGGTTTCTTCTCCCATGTAGTTCATGGCTTCAACATTTTTCAAGTTGACAAGTAATGCAACAGAAATTTTTCAGACCAGTGTTACAGATTTGTCACCTTAAGTGATACTTTGACAGTAAATTTAATGTTATATGTAGTTTTCACAAACTGAGCACTTTATATTGATTATAGAGATGCCTGGTGTGGTCCCTTTAATTCATGTCAAGTGAAAAAGTCACAACTTATTAGTACAGCAGTTAAGGTCCACACCTTCACTTCCATGGCAAGAAAATATAAATTAGTTCCCCAATATAACTACACACAAAAAGATGATGGTGAGTAACTCAAAGAAGATCCATTTGGGGTTCTAAAGCTTTTTTTAAAAAAAAAAAACAACCACACAACATGTCTGGAGTACACAGCCTGGCTCCAAAGCTCTACCTAAGGAGGGGACCCAATTTCAGTCAAAAGCATGCCCACGTTTTACATACGAATATAAAGCTCACTTTACATTCTCATTCAGCTAAAAGCAAATCTGTGGCAATGTGAGGAGTGCAAAAGCAGCCTGAGAAACCGCATAAATATTCACAAAGCCAGCAACACAGGCACAGCTCTACCGCCTATAGCGCTCCTGGCAAGGGGAGGCAAGAAGAAAGACGAGGGAACAGATCTTAGCAGAACTGGGGGGAAGAGGTGAAGAAATTGCTATTTTGCTACGCTCGGTCTCCCTCCACAGGCAACTGCCTGCTCTGCCTATGGCTGGAGCCAGCCGTGTGTGCAAGCAAGGAAAAATCTGCAGCAAGGTCTCAAAGGGTTTCATTTGGCTGCCCTACCTAAACCCAAGCACTGTAGAGATACAAACTCTTCTTAGAGCTGTATATATACTACACTCACAAATCTATGATTCAGTGATGCAATTATACACAGCCTGCCATGTAACAATAGCTATTTTTTAACATTTTTGGAAATACGTGCTTGCTGTGAAATGTTTTTTTATGTTTAAAGGTACTGACAGTATACCATGTATGTGTGTTACACACATCAAAATTACTGTTAGCTGCAGATAAGCTTGTATATTACAGCACTGCAAAACTAGGACTGTTTAATAGCTTGTTAAATGCAACTGTTGACTAATTTGAGTCTATGATCAATGAGAATACCAGAATTAGATGAGTAACGCTATGAATGACGTCTATGTAATATCTATCAGAACATTTATTTTCCTGTCACTACTTAGATCTTTGCATCATCCATAACTCTAGAAAGATATCTGGGCTACAGAAGTTTGGCCAAGAAAATAAGGTAATGACAAAAAAAGGCTTAAGGAAATGTGTGTTAATAAGTTCCTTATAATCTGATATTCCTATATGATTCATAAAGTAAATACTATGTTCCTATAATAAAGCTCCTTAACTACATCAGAAGATTCTTCATAGAAGAAAATGCACGCTGTAATAGTATCACTAGCAAAATTAAAGCTTATGCATTTACATCAGTCTTCAGAAAAGCATTTGGAGTTTTTGTTTTCTTTATGGGATAGCAACATAGTGTTGTTTCAAAATAAAATGCAAGACTTCTCAAAGACCTGTACTCTGAGGTTACTCTTCCAAAGTAAAATGATTTCAGCTCTTAATAGTTTTCACGGTCCCAACCACAACGGGGGCTGCACTTCATTCCCAGTGAAGTCAACAGGAGTTTATTGCTGATGACAACAAGCAGTGATTCACTGGGGCTTTCAGAAACATTTTAGTGTGCATCAAGACTTCCCAGAGAAAACAAACAAATGCATTCTTTGCAGGGAAAATAGATCAGCCTCAGCAAAAAATGTCTCCATACTTACTGCTTTGTCACATGCATTTATAAAGCAGGTGGTGCCACTCAATATTTTCCATCTTATCTGGGCTTATCCTGTGTCTGCTAACACCACTAAATCCTCACCAAAAGAAAACACAGTAGGAGACTGGATAAGCTCCTCGTTCATAATGTTAAGTATTCTGGATCAGAATTTCCTGTACATCAACCAAACAGATGTCAGTCAGCCCAATTTGTTTCCAACAAGCAGCTTTATGAACTACAGATCTGTTACAGCCTGCTTACCAACAGATACGCATTCCACGTTTGATTGCATGCTCCAACTGAAGCTCTTCCTATGGATGAAGTACTTTAGAGCCATCTTGTCCACATGGATTCTGTAGTGCATAGCAGGTCATAAATGCACAATCATACTTTTCCCTCAAGTGGGAACTCTAATAGGGTCTCAATCTTCTGTCCAATGATCAGTTCTCAGAAAACCTGTTTACCTGTGTAAGTTTTGGTTAGAAGCAGCCACTGGGGACAGAGACACTTTGTGACTGCAAGAACCCCATTTCCCTAAGGGAACAGGCTAAAAAGCCTATCAAGAGGATCTCATCAATTGTCTCAGTTACCTTTCTCAGTGTACACTAGTCCATACAGCTGGGAAGGTCTTCCAAACATCTATTTACCTTGCTCCAAATTAAACTCATTATTTCTCACTCTGTACTAATGGTCATGGAGAGACCTGATTGCTCTCCTCATCATAATTGCTCTTCGTTTAAACATAAGAAGATGTATGTTCATTTTCAGTCTTCTCTTTATTGGACTGAACATACTCAGCCTCGGAGTCTTGTTAAATTATTTGCTTTAAAAGCTCCTTATAGTTCTATTGCTCTTCTCTGTAATATCTTTCAAGATGGGTAGATTCAATGTCCTAATGTATATTCAGTATTCTGATAGATGTCTTCCCAGCAGCTAAGGTAACACAGAAAAGATGTAAAAATCTAACACAAAATTCCTTTTGATCCCAGACTGAATTTGCTTTGTTCAGCTGCATTACACTGAGATTCTGTCCCAGCACAGCCACTACATCCTTCTCTGCAAATGTGGCCCTCAGCCAGTTAAGTTCTTATTGCACAATTCCGCAGCCAGTGCATATGCACATGGCTTTATGGAATTTCATCTTTTACAGCCATAATTCACCAAGCAATTGTTACACAGGTAAACACAAGAATTCACTCTAGAAGATAATTCCCTTATATCGCCTACTAATTACTAAAATCGTAAAAGCTACTTAGTTTATTAATGACTATATGAAGTAACATATAGTAACACGTAACAGCCTCATAGGCTGACAGGACTGGTTCACACTCCTCCAGTGACTGTTCCACATTAAGAACAGCAGTTATTGTTTAGGCAGATAAGGACAATCACATCCACTTCCTTACATGAATTAATTGCCATTCTTTGGAAAACATAGGTGCAGGGAGTAATTCCATTTCATTAGCAAAGCAATCAGCTCTGTGCTAAGTTCGACAGTTCTTCCATATTACAAGTAAGATGCTTCCTTGAAATATGGAAGAACCTTTTAAGCCTGAGGCTTGGCCTTATGTCTTTCTGATCTCATTTGGACTTTAAGAAAAGCAAGAGGTTAATTGCCAAATACATCTAACAAAGATGGATGGACTGAAACACATACTTGAATACATGGCTAAAACAGGGTACATGTGAGGAACTGTGCCCCTCACATGACCTCAATGTTTTGTAGGACTAAAGCCACCGTTTTCCATGTAAGTAGCAGAGCGAGCTACTTTGTGACTGTCCCATTGGAAGGCACCTCAGTTCTTCAGGGACATGTACTTATACTAAAAAGAAACAATGTCCTTCATTTTAGCTGATCATTTTTCTCTGTACTTTTAAAAAGAACTTGATCAGTTCAGCCTTTGCTAAACCCAGTAATCTAGAAAAACACAGTCAAAAAGCTGCACAGGCACCAACTTTGCTTCCTGAAGCTCATAAACCACAAATAACATTTGGGTGTGAAAGTAACTTCATTCTTATATTCCACTTTGGGTGCATTAGTTCAGATCTTGAGTGAGCTTCTGAAGTGAATCTTCTGATCACCCCCACGTACAGGAGTTAAGTTCACAGTAATGCCAGTCTCTGGGCATGCACACCGGTCAAATCCCATTAGATGGGCTCCATGCATGCACTGACTGCACTGCAGCTGCTAAAATATATTCAGCCCACTGAATCAGACTAGAGCAAGTCAAACCCACGTCGCCAAGTGCAATGCATAGATAGTGTGGACATCACATCCTTGGCACCACCTCACTCAGCTGAGAGAGGCACTCTTTGTGCTGAACTACTTACCACAAAAGACACAGCCATAGCTCCTTGTTAGAGACAGGATAATTAACCAGATGGTCTTCTTACCATCCCATGTTATGTTCTTACAATCTTCTGGTTCCTTACAATACAAGCTCTACGTTCTACCAGCTCCATACCATACATATCTTATTTAGGGTTAATTAATGATGGAAGACCATTATCAGTGTGTTTTGTTAACACGTTTTACATGAAGGAAATGGTAAAAGAGAGAAATAAATTAACACGAATTGGGCAGTTTTGACTTAGAAGGCAGATGCTATCCTTACTCACATGTATTGTAGGTTGACATTTTTCACAAATGCCTGACGGGACACAAATCTTAAGCCTGAATCCACCACGGTCCTGTGAAAACACATAAAACTTTTAGAATATTTCATTTAAAATATAATGCAAAATGTTAATAATGGTTAAAACAAAAATGTGGATGAAATCTCAACAAGGGTGAACTCCATGATCTACAACTGTCCTCTATAAGGCCCAAAGTGAGGCCTACATTCCGATGAGGTCTCTTATTTTCTTCTATACAAGAAATAAAGGAAAAAGAGCCTTACAAAATATGCATCCCATATACTCACAGATTTTTAAGTCCAACATAATATCCAACTTCATTGTCATTGATACTTTCTAATTTTCGCTGGTTTGCGATGTAACTGTTGAAAAAGGAAGACAGAATAATGTATGAAAGTGGATCCTTCCATTGCTTTAACTGTTTGTTCAAATATCGAGCAGTGAAGTCTGAAAGTCAGCAGTGATTGCTGACCTATTGTAATTAACACTAAGATCTAGGTAGAGCATCTGCAGAGTGAAAGTGCTGCTTAAAATCTTCCCCATCATTTAAATGGTACTTCCTGGGACAGGGCTGGAGGAGAAAGAGCTTAGTCTTACATACCATTCATCGAGGAAGCAAGTCACCCTGAAGGCACAGTAAAGAAAGCATTACAATACCACCACTTTCCAGGACACACCTCCCTACCTCTTGATCTTGCTTGGATTCAGCAAAAGGGCAAACTCTAACAGTGGTAGTGGAGTTACCCCCACTTACATTGAGGGGGGAATCAGACTGCCCCAGTCTTTTCTCTCATGTTCTTACCTTAATCACTTATTAAACTGATTTCCTCCCTGCCATAAAGTAGTGTCAATTCTATTTACAAAGTGTGGCAATAGGAAAACTGAGAAAAGGGAGGCTGTACTTCATAATGGTACATACACAAGGAGAAATTAAGAGAAGAGAAACTGTCATAGTAGACCAAAGAACTGAGTCCACTCACATACCACAAATACTGCCAGAACCCCAAGAGGATTTGGGCATGGAAGCTGGTCCTTTGTATTATCCTTATGTGAGATCTAGGAATAACCAGTGACATCCCACAGACTGGAAATTAAAATGTTTTACAGGTAATGCATGGGATGATATATCATCTGTTACCTCTTCTGCAGCAAGAAAAGAAGTTTCATGGTGCAAATCATGCAGTCTAGGAAGAAGAAATCAGTGGAAACTGCAATTCAACTGACATTATGGGCAGAAAAGTAAGCCTCATGTAAGAAATGCCTTGCTAAAGAGTCCATGCATTTCAAAAAATAACCCTAGTGACAGAAAAACTTAAACAGAGATTGACCCGTATTTTCATGAGCATCCAGAACTAACCAAACCTGCAGTTTTCCCTAAAAAGAAGGAGTCTGTCTTTGCTAGAATAAATCTTATCTTCATTTTAAACATTTTTTTTTATTATTTAAAGGGAAATATGGTGAATTGGAAAGAAGGTGTATTGCTTTCCCAAAGGCAACCCATCTACCTCAACTGGTGTGCTAGAGAAATTCACTGTGTGCCCACATCCCAACAGAAGCTTGAGTATCCCAAATGTTGGGCTGGGCTGTCCTCCAAAAGCTGCAAAGCTGACTTGGGCTATGCTCTTGCCAAGCACTAGGAAGAGCAAAAAGTTTCCCCTAATGGAATGCATTGTCCCATGGGAAAAAGAAGAGCAGTAAAAAGACAATGCATGTGCTAAACAAAATACATTACTACAGCATCATATGACACTGACTGCTCTGCAGGACTTCTTAGGATAAGATTAACATGGTATTACCATTAACATTACACAATAATGGAGTCCTTCATATTTTCTGTTTCCTTCCTTGGATTTTTTAAGCCAATTAGATTTACCCTCTTAGGGTTTATTAATCTATTTTTTTGTTGGTTGGTATATTTACTTATTTTTCCAAGTAAAAGCAATGAAGTATTTTATAAAAGACTATCAATTCTTTCACCTGAAAGTCCTATAAGTGAATGATCATGCTTCCTCTGAACCTGCCCTGAAGAGGAACTTATGACTTAATTATCACCTTCACTGTCATTTGGACATCATCATGCTAAAATAAAGTTATGCAAGTCACCTTCCTCATCCTGCCCTTAGCGTTCAACCAACGAGAATTCTATCAAGACCAGATAGATATAGTGAAAACATAGAAGAGCAAAATTTAAAGAAAATGGACAAAGAAACAAAAAGGAAGAAAAGACTCAGAAATGCAAAACAAAAGAAACTGAGTGACCAGTTGTACTAGTTGAAGATTAAGCCATCAGAAAAACCTCTGACAAACACTGCCAGAACACAAATCCATCACTTAAACACACTTGTCACCCATCCAAATCTGACATTGCGATTTTAATCATAAAAACATTTAACTAGAACCTCCCACTACGAGAAGCTCCAGAACTTGACATAACTTATAGTGTCGCACAGGAATATATTAGTGTATTACATCCTGTAGTAAGCCTCTGACAGTGTAAAACAGCTCAGCTCTGCTGCATTCAATGAATCTACCACAATTTACATCAGATGAGGATCTGAGTATGAGCACATAATCTATATAAAAAGATCAGTGCTGGTCCATTAGGGAACAAACCAAAAGGATGATATTTGGAAAGAAGAAGTGGCATGAATTTATGATCTTTTCTTTCCTTCTCTTATTGCATCCCTTAAAAGAAAAGCAAGGGGGCCATACTTTGAGCTGGTACTAGTCTCTTCATGGTGCACGATTTATGATTCCAGTTCCTAAATGAAAGAAACGAAAGAGATCACAGATTTTCCATAACCACACTTTGAGTAGGGACACAGAAGAAATTCGGGCTAAGTGCAACTAACTCAAAACACTAACTGCTCTGCAATACGTTCGTAAAAACACTCTCAGTACAAAACATGACAGTAAAGCAAGTTTCATGCAGTTGGAAATCCTTGAAGAAAGAGTGGACAGATGTGATTTACCGCAAGCAGGTCGCAGCCTCTTACACTTCCTTACTTGCTTAACAAGTCTGTTTTAAGTTAAGCCCTTGCAGCTATTTCATAGCAGCGAGAAAGAAAGGAGTATGATGACTGTAGCTGTACACTGTAAAGGGAAGTTATTCTTCTGTTTAATTTAGAGGGAGGTCTGAAATAAAACCGCTCCCTAACTGAAGTCTATTTTTACCTTCTTCACGACTACTCTACCTTGATGTTACTTATCATCAAACATTAATACTCTGAAAGCTCTGACTTGCAGTGGGCGACACTGAGAAAAGTAATTTGCCTGCCTGTCCTTAGGAATATCCACCCTGTTCTTTAACCGAACATTTTTATTGTAGCACAGAAGAAAAACATCCTGACTCACGGCTGGCAGGAGTCACGTGAGGAGCTCGGAAGCTCCCACTGCACACCACAGCAAAGCGTGGCACCCCCAAAACCTGGCTGGATAGCACCCAGTTGGATCACACCTCTGGGCTCACAAACAGCAATTGCCACCTCTAAACCAAACCCTCAGTTGCCTGTAATGCTATTCACTTGACTATAGTATAACATTCTGCCTCTCCTTCCATGAGTCATGAGTATTTGTTTTCAGACCTTTAATTTCATCTCCCCTTTGTAAACTACTGATTAATTCTAATAAAGGCATTCAGAATCACACACCTACTGACGGCACATTGCAACCTACAATAACACATTAATCTCAGCGCACTTCGGCAGCGATTGAATAATGTCACACACTCATACTTCCCCACTTCTGCAACATTCTGGAAAGGATATTTTTAAATCCTATTGTAAAAGAGTTAACTCCTCCAAGTAAATTCTTCTTTAAGAGGGTGGTCTTCTCTTCGCTCATTACACATGTGAAAGACTATGGATACAATCTGTCTAACAGTCAGTGAAGCAACCTCTGGATGGGAAGAGCACTAAGAGAAAGCAGGTCCTGCTCTTTAAAGTGGTCTAGACTATTCTGTGCCTCAATAGCTCAAAAAAAGGATATCACTCTGCCTTTCAAATCTTTTCCTTAACCTAAAAAAAAGCTAGTCATGCCTTCCTAGCTTATTTGATTTACTCTATTTCCTCTGGATTAATGTATGGTAAGGTATACTACTCCATTTGGAGCTATAAGGACATGCTGGAAAACTAGGGCACCCTAGTCTTAACTCTATAGATGCAAGAAAATAACACTGAAATTTAGCTCCAGAAGTACTTCTCTTGCCAGAAAAATCCCTTTATGGGAAACATATTTTCTTAACACTCCAAAAAATAAATCAATTATATGTTTAGCTCTGGTTCATACACTTGGGGAAAAAAGTTTTTTAAATTAATAAACATTCCCTGGTGAAATGGTTCTGAACTTTGGAAAACTTTATACTCTGAGTTAATTTTTCACTAAATCTTTAGGGGAAAAAGCAGCACACTCCAGACACTGAACTGTCAGTAGACGAATTACCATTTAATGATAGATCACGTACGTCCCTAGCCTACACTACTGTGAGAGCTGTATGGTAACACTGATAATTAAACACTGCAAAGTTCCCTAGTGCTGTATTTTCTTACAAACTCAAATGTCAGACCCAGTTCATCAAAGTTAGGGACATTTTCAACACACCTGGGCTGATTTATGGTTATACATCAAAATCGTGGGAAATTTGTAAGCTTGACACAATACTTGATGAAACTTGGCAGATTCAAATGGGTTTCACTTGCAGCCCCTCTGAAAGCAGATTTAAAATAATGCTCGAGGGGTGCGCCTTCACATAGTTTGAAAAGGAAGCATACAGCTACACGACGCTGCATATCAGGAATGCCAGGTTTCAGACAGATGTAGGGACCAATGATATAATCTCCACCCAAGCAAGAAATCTTTCTATATAGGACCAAGCTCCCTCTAGGAAGGAACCTCTAACAGCAAGCAATGAGTATGATACAGACACCTACAAGCGACACATTTTCTACAGATATATTTTGCTGTCTCCATCTGGTACCATCAGTGCCAGATTTCATGAGGCCAACCTCAAGACACAGAACTTCTACTGCTACAAGAGCATGCCGTAACTCAGGAAAGAGGCAGTGTGTCGAGTTAGTCCACTGTGGACCTACCTAGGATTCACCGCTTTTACAAACAGGTGCTCAACTCCTCAGTTGTCTGGTGTCTCCTGACAAATTCTGAGCAAGTGCTGCGGTGGTATCTTTTTTTGAGCTGTGAATCACTCTGTATTTCACAAAGAGTGAAAAACTGATTGCCACTATCACAGGCTCCTTAAATCATCCTTGATTTAAGGTTTTTTTCCTCCCATTTAGAGTATTTAAACATGAGTCACAGAAGAATACAGGAGGTAGCTCTCCACGTGCAGTACAGTAGCTCTGGAGCTGACAGAATTAATTCTGGGATTTTTTAAGCAAATTCTTCATTAGACATATCCAATATGTCTAATGCACTCTTCAGGGCGATCTGGAACTCGGCATCTCATGTCCAAGGTCACAGATCAGAGTTACCTTCAAGAATTCCCTGTTCCTTATGTGTAGCTGTGTCAACTGCCAGGAGATGGCGGAGCTCAGATGTTCTACTCAGTGCTAACATACTATGATTATCCAATTAGTAGTATCCAATAGTAGTATCCAATAGTAGTATCCAATTAGTAGTACTCAGTTGCTACTGGGAATTGCTTCTCCAAAGCCTTCATCCTGAACAATTAGTGCCAACCCACCTGCTTAAACCAGGAGAAAGCTGGAATTCAATGGAGATCCCAACCTTGTTTTGGCACTGAAGGAGCGGTTCCATACTCTTGCTTATGACTACAACTCCCTGGGAAATGGAAAGCCCACAGTTTGCCAGCCAACCTTAGTTCCCTCTTTACAGTATGCAAACATGAAGGCAAAAGTAAAAATAAATGAGTATGTCTGCAATGCAGAGTGTAAGGAAACAGTTACTATATTTAGAAGCAGGGAAAATGAAATGTAATGCACCCTTGGGCTTACTTACGTTTCTGGTTTGGCTTCAAGGTGTTTGTTCTGTTCTCTTCAAATAGCAGACTACCAAATCAAGCAAACTCTCAAGTCATTGCATGCAGCTTTCCAGATTTAAGATTCATGCCCTTGACAAGCTCCACCTTCAGAACCACTTTCCCCAAAATGCACGCAAAGCTTTTTCTCCATTCAGAGACCTCTCCTCCAGCTTGAGCTCCATGAAGTTCATACGTTTGATATTTCACTAAGACATCAATTTTTGACATTTCTCCAGAGGACAATTGACAGGTACAGTCTAGCTTGCCCTTAGCAAAGATGTTTTGGAAATGCTGATATTCCTTGACAGAGTCAAAAAAATTATCAGCTGGCCAGACAATAACCTATTTCTTCAGAAATATGTGTCTTCATCACTGACATTATACTTATCTACAAAATATGTTTCATCCAGTGTGTATGGAATCATCTCTGCAGACTGTTAGGAAGAGGAGTAAATTCCTGTACAGTCCCTTATAATATATACACTAAAAATCACACATTAAGTAACATACAAGAGGGAAATAGTGAATGTGGCTTTTCATTAGTTCTCAACCGAAAGCAGACCTAAGATTAACCTTTTTAAAAAAGAAACCAAAACACTATTTGGCTTGCAAGGAAGAAAGAGATTCTCAAAGGAATCAATAAATACAAGCTAATACACATGACATGTCTTTCTCCTACAGGACCACCTAGTGCAATGACTCTTCAAAGACTAGTGACACAACCACTCTCTTTTTCAGCACCTGCATCAACCACCTCTGCAGCTCTCACTGGCCTTGATGCGAATGAGAATGGCAAAACATCAGTTCCGTTACAGCACAGGGAAATTGCTCCTAACCATCCTTTATAAGCATCTTTTTAGGTCCCTCAGTGAATCAAAACATTAAACCACCCCAGCTGATGTCAAAACCTTTGAATTCTGTTCTTTCCACGTTCCCATGCTCAGACAGGGACTTTGTGGAAGGGACGTCTTAAGTGAGTTGCATGTCCTCCAGAGTTAGATAAGCACTTGTTAACATAAATCAGTATGTTTCACAACATTTAAAGTCTTTTTCCTATGTCCAGGTTTTGACATGTTCAATATTCCCTGACTCATTCAACGTAAGAAATTACCTCTGAAATTCCCTCTGAGGTCAGTCTTGCCCCAACATACATTATCTTCAGCCTGACATTAATGCTTGGCTTTATTCAGTTTAAAAGTACTGGCTCTTGGAATGTAACACACTCTGATCAATCTGCTCTGATGTTCACTGGATCAGTGAGACATATGCCTATATCTGCTGCACTGTCCACTGTCTCGTTCACTGCATGCAATACACCTCATGCCAAATACAGATCAAAAGGTAGCACTTCCAAATGACTGAGTGAAACGGCAAAACTTGAAGCCATCTATCCAGGAAAATCCCTCTATATCCTGTTAATGCATTAAATTTGCTGAATAATTTGACTCCTGACATCTCAAACAAAATTCCACTTTCCATAAGCCAGCAAAAATTTTCCTTCTTCTGTTTTTATTTAAGTCTTGAGAGTCTACATATGGTCATAATCCCTATACTTTTTCTCTGTAAATTATTTCACAAAGAACCCAATTGGTAGACGTTTTTCCATTCTTCAAATGATACCATCTGCTACCATGGTTCACAGCTGATTTCCTAGCCTCTTTCCCAAGTCCTGTGAAACGTCTTGTGCAGTCCTGACTACAGATCTGTGTCTTCTTCAAGCCATATCTTGTCTTTTCATGGAAGACATACATAAATGCATCTGCACATTATGTTACTGAAGCGTTCCAAAATGGTTATGTATTGTATTTTTGACTTTCCATGACATTGGCTCTCTTGATGTTTACCTCATTCTTCTAGGCTCAGAACAGGTTGCCACCTTCTGTATGTCAACACCAGTTTTACTATTTATATTTAACCTATGCATTTTTCAGGAAGCATTTCGACAGCATTAAAATTGCTTCTTTCCTAAAGCCTTTCAGAGTCACTCTTCACTCTTCCACATTTATGTGTTCTTCACAGTTCCCTATACCACTTTCTTTTATCACATTTATTTCCATTCTGTTCTCTGTCTTGTGCAGTCCATTTCTCCTCATTTTAATTAGCCAATCTTTTGAATTTATATCTTCTTCCATTAGCATTCCTAAAAAAAGCACTTTCCCTTCACTTGAGGAATCCTGTTGTTCGCTTCCTATAAGTAGTTTCTTACTTGCACTGCATATATTAACATAATGATGTGTTTATTACACTTTCTTGTACAAATTATTGCACATTTGTCAGTATCCAGAGTATTTCTAATACTCTTGCTGAGTGCCACATTGCTGCCACTGTTTCCATAACTTCCCATGTTCCTGTACTTGGCCAGTTTGATTTTTGGGAATTGTAATCCACACTTGCAATGTGGGGGGAGAATCAGAAGAGTAAAAGTGAGAAAAAAAAACACCTAGTGGCTTAAGATAAAGATGGTTTAATAGGTAAAGCAAAAACCATGCACACAAGCAAAGCAAAACAAGGGATTAATTCACTGGTTCCCATGGGCAGGCAGGTGTTCAGCCATCTCCAGGAAAGCAGGGCTCCATCACATGTAACGGTTACTTGGGAAGACAAATGCCACCACTCCAAATGTCCCCCCCTTCCTTCTTCTTCCTCAGCTTTATATACTGAACATGACATCACATGGTATGGTATCCCTTCTGTCAACTGGGGTCAGCTGTCCCAGCTGTGTCCCCTCCCAACTTCTTGTGCACTCCCACCCTGCTCGCTGGTGGGGCGGTGTGAGAAGCAGAAAAGGGTTTGATTGCTTAGCAACAACTAAAAACACGAGTGTGCTATCACACTCTTCCCATCCCAAGTCCAAAACATAGCACTCTACCAGCTGCTAGCAAAAAAATTAACTCCATCCGAGCTGAAACCATGACATCAACTTTACTTAAAAACTTCCTTGTGAATGTCTTTATTGTTGTGCTTTAGGAAAAGATACTCTTTTGTAAGCATTAATTTTCCATTTTAACATCGTTTCAAGCCCTAAGTCATGTTCTCTACCATTTTTCCTTCAAGCTAAGCTCTCACCCTGCATCTACCTCTGTCACAAGGTGGCATCTTTTGCTACAACAGTCTTCAAATTTCTTCAGTATTTCAGCAAAGCTACCTTCTCCTTACCCACCACGACTTTCATAGCATTCTTCGTTTACCTTGCCAGTGCTCATGAGTAGAACAATAGTTGTCCCATCCACCAGCCTGTTTCTCCTTACAGTTCTCATGACCACACCACAGCACTGCACATGCCTCTGAGCACTCCTCCAACCTACACACCTTTGCAGCACTTCCCCTGCCCCAGGATGTGCGTGGTGGACGTGAAGTATTCACCTGCAATTATCCAAGCTCGGGCAGACATTTCAATGATACCTCCATCAGGACTCTCACCTCTTAATCCTTTCATTTCAGATACTCACTGTGAAGAGCAAAACTACTTCAAGTTAAACTGTGCATTACAAGTTGTAAGAATATTCAGAAGTGCTCTACGGCAGGCAAAAACTATGCATACAACCAGACCAAGCAAACCAAAGGAACAACTGCCCTGTCTCCATGCAGACAGGAATGTCATGGAGGGTTGGGATAAATGTTCAGGGCAGGAAAGATTGACAGAGTCGTTCTTCCATTCACGCCCACCTCCAGCACCAGTGATATCTATTTCTGCAGCTGTGCCACCTAGGTCCACATCGCCCAAATGGTACAGGCTCCAGGCAACAAGACAGCTGCTGCACACAAATATGGCATGGGATCTGCAGTGATGTCTAGTGCAGAAGTAGTATCCAGCGCTAGTATTTTTCTGCTTAGTTGCCTTGATGTCACATGTGGATTTGTGCCAATTCAAAACATTTGCAAATCTATTTGAATATAGCCTGAAAAGTTTAAAATTTTGTGTATATGTACAAATACACGTGCCACACACAGCATTCAAAAGATACGTATATCGCTACCACTCTAAAATAGTTCAGCATATGCTTAAGTACTCTACATAGTTAGTCCCATAAAAACAACAGAACGGCTCCCAGCAGGAGGGTACACTGTATGTGTTTACCAGGTGAGGATTACAGTACGCATAACGTGTTTGAAAACCTGCTTCTAAAATTTAGGAGGAAGCCAGACTGGAGCGGGGAGTTGCAGATGAATATGCAATAGACTGTTCACCAAAGCGGGGGGAGTGAGGAATTTCACCTTCCTGAACTAGACCCACATTCACCAAATGGTGAATGTTTAAAAAATAATTAAAAAATTAAAAATAAAATAAGAAAAAAAGACACGTCTGTGTAAGGTATTAGACCACACATTTAGAAGAAGTGCTGGAATAATGCTCCAGCAGCGTCTAGGAGTACCAGGTTTGATACCTTCCTCTCCCTAAGGGAATGTGATCCCAGTCTTTCAGAAAGATACCATACTATAAAGAAACCTCAGAGAGGGCAGTCTCAACCTTACCTGTTTGTGCTGTTCTAATTTTTGCCAGAATTGAACAGTCTGTGGAGGAGGAGCAGGTCCCAGCTGCCTCACTACACAAATAAGCGTCACAGTCGCTTAGCTAAACAGGCTGTCCTGCTCTCTGACCCAAAAGTGTTCCACGCCAAGTAAGGCGACTCAGACAGGAAGAACCCCAGCAAACCCACATCTGTACACCATACAGGACAACAGTTAAGATACTGACATGCAAGACCTTGGTTCAGACCCATGCTCTGCTTCAAGCGGAGCAGCTCCCCACACGCCTTGCTGAAATGGTTCATCTGAGACCACACAAACATCTTACTCCACGGCGTGACCCTGCTTGCTAAAGGGAAGGTCTTGCTTTTTCCACTCACCCCGGTGAACTAAATCCCCATGGTTTTCTTAGACTCAGTGGGGAGAAAAGGGGAGGCGCCTCCATTGGACAATTTGCAGTAGGAACCTAATTTAGCCTCCTGAATCACTTCCTCTGGAGAAGGCTCTCCATTGCTGGCAGGAGAGTAGCCAGCTGAGTTAAGTGCCTTCGCTACACTGTTCATTCATAGGCAGCTGCCAGATTTTAAATGTGAGGCCTGGGGACAGTCCCAGACAAGGTTGGCAAGTCCAGTGCATGACATCCGTAGCGCGTGCTGTGAGAAGTCTCCCAGTCCATGCCCAGTTAAGTCTGACATGCCCAGTATGTGCACATGACTTACCCGCATGTGCTAGCTGTGCCGTCTGGCATTCAGAAAGCCAGACAGTTGTTGCAAAAGAATGGGAGAAGTCACGTCCTATACGCTTTTCATATGGAATACCACATCTGATTGTGCAATGTGGGACATTCGTGCTTCATAGGCTATCTGCTGAATACGGCCTTAATTATTTTTACATTTATGGTTGGGAAATAAAAAAGGTAAAAATAATTTAATTTAAATCTAAAACTGGAAGACTTTTTTTTGGCTCAGCTGTTGTACCATGAGGAGCAACAGCCCCAACTACAGCTCTATCAACAGATTCTTCCATAAGAAGCTCAGAAGTGTTGCCATTTCACTGCTTTTCTGTTTCACTAATGGACTAAATTTAATTAATAGATCACCCCTCTTTTACTTATACATCAGACAACTGTATATAGTGAACCATACATCCTCTATGGAGCCAACACAAGCTCCTATAGTGATTGCAACTGCTGTTGTTTTGCACATGGAGAAGCAGGTTCATTTCAATACAAAATTGTCTAAAAGACTCCTCTAAAATACTCAACTTCCTCTTGCCTCAACGTATTAAGTCTCCATACAGTGGGAAAACACTTGAGATCCAAGAAAAGCCGCAAGTCAAAACCACATCAAATAATGGAGCAGCAGGCCCCTTCTCTTCTAAACTTTAAACAGGCAGGAAAATGCCTGAATCAAAGTTCTTGTCATTCTCTGCATGTGCCCTCTTACTTTGGTCAAATGCTAATTCCATCCAGTATTGCCACTGACTTTGAAAGGCCAGAAACTCAGCTTTTGCTTCCCCCTGAAATAGAAGATATCTAAGTACCTTACTGGATCATGACCAGCAGGCTTATTAGCAAAAGATTGGTTTAAATCACATCGTTCAGAGATTAAGATCTCTTAAACTGCCTCTAAACATGCCTTGGGCCCGCCTTGTTCCACTTTCTCTTACTTCTGCAAAAAAAATCTCATTTCTTCAGGCTTGTCTGGGAACCAAAGAATATTGACCTGAAATCTGATCTTCAAGAATGCATCCTACCGATGACAACACAAACCAGAAACAATAATAGCTGAATTGGTATTAAATATATTTAAGTTTCAGCTACAACTTCTGTCAATAATCAACACTCAATGCAGGTCATTTTCTTCCAGGAAAATAAAAAAAATTGCATATTCACAACAGAATTTCCATGGCATGGCTCCTTTCCCATAAGTCCATTATGATTGTGCAATGTTATGGTTAATAGTAGCTATGTAAGAAACAGGATTGCCATATGCATATTTCAAGAGGGGGAGTAGTTGAGTTTGCCTTATGCAGTTTCTGAAAATATAGGCTCACAATCGAAGAGGAATTAAGATGCATTCTGATTATATTTGATTCTAATAGCAGCTATGTGCCCACATACATTTGGATGAAGAGATCTTAGCAAACACAGTAATAGAGCGCATTCATATCCCAGACAGTACCGGCTTGTGGCTTTCAGACCTCTACAAAGGTATTTCTCCATCTGAAATGCAAGTAAATGAATGAATTGATACGATCAGTGTCTCACATTTTAAAGGACAGTTTTCAAAGAGAGGTTTTTCAGATGTAACAAGCTAAATATACATTTAACAGTAACAAAGCCTTCAGAGGGTTTTAGAGTTCTCTGCTCCGTTTTTCATCTTCTACTACTCTTCATTACCTAACAGTAATCCTTGAGCAAGGATATTTGGATGGCCACCTTCACTGACATATTGCTAGATATTCTTGCAGTGACGGATGACAAATAGGGGCGAGAGAGAACTGCAAACCAAAAAGAATGGGGGATTGAGGGGAGAGGGGGTGTCCCTCTGACTTTAGAACAAAATTCAAAATGGAGAAATATGGCCCTTATTTAGTTACGTAAAAGATTTTGCTTTACAGCGATTTGAGATCTAGAATCTTGCTAAGCTACTTTCTCCCTTACACTCTCAGCATAAAAATAATAAAGAAAAAATAGAACCTGAGAAATCTGGAAAATGCCATCCTAAAGATATCGCAGGCTGGACTGCTGGGCCCTCTGTTTTCTCATTAGCATGGAAAGAAGCGGAAGCTTCTTGAAAGCAGCGTATTCAACACCACATCCCTGAATTCCTACAAATGGCTTCCGTTTCAGTATCTAAATCCCAAACCTCTCTTAAAACTCTGGAGTGACCAGACACACAGAGGGAGAGGCGGCACTCTGCCAGCCCAACCCTGTCCAAGGCACCTGGGAGGATGCTGCCCTCCTCCAGCATGAGCCAGAGACAGCCCCCGTGGAGACCCCGAGGAGCCCCAGCAGTCCTCCTCAACCGGGAGAACAAGGACTGAAACAAGCCAGGCAAAGCGTTTCCCAGGAGAGAAAAAAAGAATGCCAGCACACGCAAAACCCGATGCTTTCTGGTATTTGGAATATTTTTAGAGTCTAGAAATTACAAAACTGTTTTTCATAATGCTGACTTTAGACTCACCTTAACCAATCACCCAGATTTTTAAAGGAAGACTTTTTTTTTTTTAAAAAGGAAGCATTCCTAAAAGCAGCCATTGTATCACCGTTGTCCAAAAGCCCTTTAATAATTCTTAGCCTGATGCCTTGTGTTTTATTGTACAGTTCCAAGTCACCAGAAATAACTTTTCAATCCAGCCAAAGCATGCAATGCTGCACAGCCAAGAGTTTTGGTTTTTTTGAGGAAGAAAGGGCTGGGGGATTGAGAAGCCTTATAGACAGCTTTGTATTATATTAAATCTACAACAACTTAGAAATCTGAAATGAAAGAGGCCCAAAATACCAACAGCTCTGAGCTTCATATGAATTTAAACATGCCTTTTTTTTTAGCACAAGCTCACATGACTTGTTAAATAATTTACTCTATAAATTACTTATCCTGTCTTATTTATTAACAATTCTAGAGTGCTTTATATAACTGCATTAGATATTTATTTTGTGGTTTTGAAATGTACGCAATACACAATCACCTCTCTTTTAATAGGCAAGAGCTTAAAAGTCACCTACTGTTTTGTTGGCAAGCAGTTCTTCCTGAAATACACCAATTAATTTCAAACCCCATTCACCTGAATAATCGTAAGTCAACATATTAATGACTTGATACCAGAACTGTGAAACTAGGCCAGGCATATGCTTGTACCGCAAGAAGACACTTTGAAATCAAAGTCTTTTAAGAGTCATATACACTGAGCTATACTAACAATACATTTCACTTCATGAGAAAATATTAGACCAGTCCTTTTACAAAAAGCCCTGAATACTTTAAAAATTACTCATTTACTATCCTATTAATATTTTTGCTCCAGTGACCTCGCCAACAACAACTTATTTGCTATTGTACCTACAATGCATGGGTTGAACAATACCTATATGCCCATTTTACTCCCACCATTCTTGGTCCTTGGCTCTGAATGTGAGCTTCAGGGACCGAGAACGTTATTTTAATGCAAGACCTCACTCCGGAGTTCAGTTTATCTCTAAGAATATCAAAACTACCAAACAATTATTACGATTAAGCCCTGTTATAATAAGCAATTTCAGCACTGGCACATGCTTTCCAGATAAAGAACAGCCCACATCAGCACCCCAGCCAATTGGACAAATCCAAAATCTGGTTAGAGACAAAGAATTTTCAAAATCTGTCTTTATCCACCTGAATAGAAAATGATGCAAAAACAACTAGGAAGGGAAGAGTGAGGAAGATGACTAAGAAAAGCAGCAGGCATAAATACCCTTATGCCCTCCCACACCAAATTTCAGCAGCGAGCCCTCGCAGGGCTGATGGAGAAGCGCTCTGGGTGTCTTTCTGCCGCTCTCAGTAGATTTGGATGGAGCATCCAGCCAGGAATCAAGAAATAGCTGTGCTGGGAGGAGAGGATTTATTAAGCTCTGTGCTGCAGTTCACCTACAGGCCGAAAGAGATGTGAAGCACCTGGCTATCAAGTGGTGGAGGCTGCCTGACGCGTGGGACCGCAGCTCCTGCTATTCCTACCAGCACCAACCACCCCAGCATTCTCTCCCACCTCTCGGCCCCAAGGGGAAACTGCCTGCTCGTGTCCTTCCACCCCGGTTGCCATCCCCCTGGCCTGTGGCCAACCCTCTGCACCACCACGGGTGCCACACGTCCACCCCTAGCCGTGCTCTCACCCCCAGCACACACGGCCCAGGTCAGGATCTTGACCCAGCCCTCACGCCATGGGCACCTATAGGCACTTTTGCCTAGGACTGAGGGACCCACTCCCCTCAGGAGCTGGAGATACTCAGCAAACGAAGGACTGGTTTCCACAGACGCTCAGGAAACATATGGGAATAAAGTGTTAGAAATTAATTGTCTTGTGCTCGTCTCACTCTTATTTATACCGGGAATGATCCCACCGGAGACCGATGGAATTATGCTCCTGTATCTATAAAATAAAAATCAGCCATCAAGCTTCCTGAGTAAGATGTGATGCCCAGCCTCTCAAACCTGTTCCACAGCTAGAATAAAGCAAGATGTGCAGTGTTAAAAATGTCTCCACAGTCTGTAACTGCCATATTAGAACCGCTTTTACATATCTACTGTTTACTGAGCTCCCACAATGAAATATGAAATAACGTGACAGCTACTGCAGTCCAATTTTTAATTTATGCCTATAAACTAATTAAAGGGCCTCTGTGTTTTATGTTAAAAGTACGCATGAAAAGACCGTCTTAAATACGTGCAACAGCATCTCCTGAGAAATCTATGACTCAAAATTATTTTTAGATCACCAAACACAACAACATGCAATGTCACAGAATGATACAGTAAAAACTGAAAAGAACTGTAAATCCAGGGATGATCAAAAAACCACAGGAAAACGAAAAGCAAAAGCATCAATGCAAAATGACTAGACGTGTTTAAGTTGATCATGGCTGGAATACATATTTACATATATATTTTCTCCTCTGGCCTTTCAAATTCTAGGGGGAAATTGCACTGTTACCTCCAAATTTAAAGTACTGGATAATAAGGCTAGGAAAGCCTCTGAAAATGAGCAGAGATGCATAGCTCAAAGCAATTTCTTTCTTTTTTTTTTTTTTTTTTTTTTTTTTTTTTTTTTAATGAAGCAATCCACAGAATATTAAACAAACATTTGAAACAATAACTGCTGTAACAACTCAGAAAGACCGTTTCCTTACCATAGGTCCTAAAAACCTACCAAAGGTCTATGAATAGCAGAAATTAACGTCTCCCAATTTTTTACCCAAACACATGCGGGGAAATGCAGCAAATTGACTTCAGCAAACTGCAGAAAGGTAGCCCAAGGGCTAGAATTTATTCTAAAATCACACGGTATTTCACAGTACTTTTATACTGTTTCTAAAAGAAACTGAGAAAGAGAAGAAGGATGGAGAACGCAAACAGTGAGAAATCTGTATAGATTCTGGGGAAAACAGTATCTTTTACATCAAAAATGCAACGGGAAACAATCCAGAAACAACGGGGACTGGGAGATATGGAGATGGACAAAACAGCTTTAGAAGGTTGGGGTTTTTTTGCCCAGATCTATCATCTACAAGTCCAGTATCCAAAATTTTTTGCTCAGCAAGAGCCTTTGTAGCTTCTCTCAGGCAACGTATGCGGCCGCCACAGAGCACAGAGCCGTGGAACGATGCAGGATTGAACACCCAGAGCTACAGAACTCCTCCACCGAAGGCACCGTCTGCAGGCAAACCAGGATGGAAGCAACCCAAGGGCAAGAGGGAAAGAAAAAAAAAAAAAACCGAAAAAACTTTTTGCACCTTCCTCCCTATTAATGACGGTTTCCTAATACTGCAGCACTTTCCGAGAGGCAGCACAAGGCTCATCCTCTGCAGACTCTGTATTTTCTCCTTCCAGCCACCTTACTGAGAAGGGCAAAGCAGGCTCGCATGCCTATGGACCAGGGCAGGGAAGGCAGTTTGCGGTCCCTTCCACCAAAATCTGCCGCATCCCCTCTTTTTTTTTTTTTTTTTTTTTTCCCCCTCCTTTTTTTTTTTTTTTTTTTTTTTTTTTTTTTTTTTGTTGGTTTTTTTTTGTTTTTAATAGAAAAAGAGTACAGGAGAGACCTGGGCGGTATAGCCCCCTACCAAAACTCACGGTTTGCGGGAATAAACTGAGGCAGGGAAAGTAAAAAAAAAAAAAAAACAAAACCCAAAACATAATAAACCCCACCAGCAGCCCTTCGCCGCCGCCGCAGCGGTGGGAACGGGGGGTTCTGTGCGGTGCGCGGCCACCGGCAGCGGCGGGAGCCGGGGGCGGTTCCGCAAGGGCTCGCGCCCGCTCCCCGGGAACCGCACCGCGGGGCAATTAGGATTCATCATCCAAATGGGCTCGCGGCGGGCATCTCTGGGAAGTCGCCGCCAAATTAAATCACCGCCGGGCTCTCAGGCTCCCAGCCGCCCGCCCGCCCGCCAAGCGCCCTCCGCCCGCCGGGCGAGACCTCCCCCCCCAAAACACACACACACACACACACACACTCCCGCAGCCCTCTCCGTCCCCGTCCCGCCGCCTCCGGGGCCGTACTCACATCTCGGTGACATTGTCGCCCTCGGCGCTCCGCTGCGGCACGGGGAAAGAGGCGATGCCCGGCGCCGGCTCCGCGCACCAGATCCGCCAGGAGCTGCACCGGCAGGACGGGGGGCAGCCCAGCGCGCCCCGCCAGCACCCCAGCACCAGCCAGCACAAGCCCCACAGCCCCGCCAGGCCGGGCCCCGGCCTCCGCCGCCAGGA
>NW_015090766.1:938387-938612 GCF_001431845.1 Calidris pugnax | reverse complement strand
CGGGGCTCGGGGCGCCGTGCTCGCCGCCTTCACGCACCGTCTCCTCCTCCCTTCCAGCTGATAATAAAGTGGCCCCGGCTCCTGTTCCAGCCCAAGCCGGGGAGCTGCCGGCGAAGTGACGTGGGGCTGACGCAGAGAGGGGCAGAAACTCCACAAAATGAGCCTGAAATCCAAAAAAAAAAAAAAAAAAAAGAAAAAAAAAAAAAGGGGGGAGGGGGGAAGGGG
>NW_015090766.1:937659-938138 GCF_001431845.1 Calidris pugnax | reverse complement strand
AAAAAAAAAAAAAAAAAAGACAAAAGCAACAAGGGAGGAGGGGAGAAGGGGAGGGAAGGGAGAGTGCCGAAGAGGAGATACCAATAGGCAGTCTGTCTGCGGCTGAGCCTTCAGAGGCGCGCACACGCATCGTGCACACACGCACAGGCACACACATCTATACACACGCGTGATGAGGAGCGCCCCGCAGCGGGTGCGGGCTGTCCGCCCCGCCGGGCGGAGGGGGGACACCTTGCCGAGGGCCATCGGGCATCCCCGCCGGGCCGGGAGCTCGCCATCGGGTGATTAACGGGGGATGTTTAGCCCGGAGCCCCGGGAGGCGACGGGTGAGCGGCCCTAAAATGCCCCCTTCTTTCCCCGAAACGCCGTGCCCTTCCGGTAGCAGCTCCGCGGCGGGGGACGTTTTGCATTTCACCACCACCACCACCACCAGCCGCCGCCGCGGGTGCGCGTTTCCCGCAGCGGTGCCGGTGCGGGGA